>NW_022103915.1:49188784-49206339 GCF_000313985.2 Echinops telfairi
GTAAGTTCTTCTCTCAGAAATCCTGACTGCAGTGCTGGCCATGGCGAATTGGACTTTATTTTGTATAGATTGGTCATTGTCTGAGGAACCCTGGCAGCTGCGGGATAAATGCTGGGCTGCTAAGCATAAGACAGTGGTTGAAACCCACCACGTCACTGCCTGGGAGAGAGATGTAAAGACTGAGAGGCTCAGAGACTGTAGGCAGGGTTGCTCTGAGTATCAACTCAATGGCAGTGAGTTTGGTTTGGTTTTGATCACTGTCTACTATACTGACAAAAGGTTGTGAATGACTTGAAATCTCAGGTTGTGCTGCAAAGTGTACCATCTCTTCAATCCAGTGAATTCGAGCGCAGAACTCATCCCAGTTGGTTGTCAGGCAGCAGGGGAACAGGAGCTGGGAGGAAAAGGTCGGGCCAGTCTTGGAAATTCTGTAGTTCAGGAATGGGTTGGAAGGGGAAATTATTTGAATGCCAAGAGAGGTTGTAGGAATTGTGGATACGAGGCTGTGGCTAAGGAAGTCATGGGACTTTGCTTCAAAGCTCATGGCAATAAGTGGACCCTCAAGACTGCCATGTGGGCGCTACTTCCAGACGCTGCCATTTTATGACATGCTTAGTCCACTTCCACCCGTTTGAATGAACGTGACCGGAAGTTTTGCCCTATCTCCAACCGTCATTGTTTGTATAAATAGGGTCCAGTTTTCTGAGATGCTAATCTGTACAACAGTCCACGTATTTTGGGTCCAAAAAATAGTCCTACGCATGCATAGGAGCCCTGATGGAATCATGGGTATGCTTTGGGCTGCTGGCTGCAGGGGCCGTAGTCAAAAGCACCAGCAGGAGACAGACAAGGCTTTCTACTCCCATCGGGAGTCCCAGCCTTGGACGCCCACACGAGCAGTTCCACCCTGCCCTGGAGGGTCACCGCGCATCACCATCCACTCTATGGTGGTGGGTGTGGTTTATAGAGGCATACCTGCTTTTTCTCAACAGTGTTTTACATTTTGTACCATTGGATAAATTTTGATAATGTCAATAGAACTACCATATGCCCCATGGGGGGTAATTTATAATGTACTTCAACAAAATAATAAAGATGTCTTTAAAGTGAACCAGAGACATATATAAACCATCGATCCATGCATGGATTTTGAGCTTGCACTTAATTGTAGCCCTAATCTAAGAACAATACATCATTAAAAAAATAATTTTATTGTGGGTTCTTATAGCTCTTATCATAATCTATACATCCATCCATTGTGTCAAACACATTTATACATATGTTGCCATTACCATTTTCAAAACATTTTCTTTCTACTTGAGCCCTTGATATCAGCTCCTCATTTACCCTCCCCCTTCCTCCTTCCCTCAAGAGCCCTTGATAATTTATAAATTTATAATCCCCCCCATGTCTTACACCAACTGCTGGGTTATATGTAGGTCATTGTGATCGATTTCCCCTTTCTCCCCCCACCTTCCCCTTCCCCTCCTGGTATCTCTATTCTCATTATTGGTCCAGAGGGGTTTATCTGTCCTGGATTCTCTGTGTTGTGAGCTCTTATCTTAGCAGTGTACATGCCCTCATTTAGTCAGATTTGTAAAGTAGAATTGAGGTCATGATAGTTGGGGGGGGCGGGAGCATTACAGAACTAGAGGACATTTGTATGTTTCATCAGTGCTATACTGTACCCAGACTGGCTCGTCTACCCTGTGTGACCCTTCTGTAAAGGCATGTCCAATTGTCTATAAATGGGCTTTGGGTCTCCACTCTGCACCCCTCTTCATTCACATTGATAAATGATTTTTTATTCTGGGTTTTTGATGCCTGATACCTGATCCCATTGACACCTTGTGATTACACAGGCTGGTGTGCTTCTTCCATGTGGACTTGGTTGCTTCTCAGCTAGATGGCCGCTTGTTTAACTTCAAGCCTTTAAGACCCCAGATGTGATATCTTTTGATAGCTGGGCACTATCAGCTTTCTTCACCACGTTTGCTTATGCACCCACTTTGTCTTCAGTGATCGTGTCGGGAAGGTGAGCATCACAGAATGTCAGATTATTAGAACAAAGTGTTCTTGCGTTGAGGGAATACATGTACATAGATCTATTTCCCTATCATTATATATAAGCATATTTACATGTCTGTATTTAGACCTCTATAAATGTCCTTTGCCTCCTAGTTCTTTCCTCTATTTCCTTTTACTCTCCTCTTGTCTCACTATCATGTTCAGCCTTCATTCAAATTTTAGCAATTCTTCACTGTTACATTGCCCTTGATTAAGGCCCACCAAGCACCCTTCTCTCCAATGATTTTACTTCATATGTTTTCCCTTGTCCATGGGTTGGTTGACACCCCCCTTCCTTTTGAACAACCAATTCTTATGACATGGGCCTGCTCAATGCCTGCCCCCATGAAGTGACCGCTGCAGATGTAGGTGTGATAGCACAGTGAACTAAAGTGAAGACATCCGATGGGCCTATATATCAGAAAGAATATTTTCTGGGATCTTAAAGGCCTGTCTTAAAACAAGCAGCCTTGCTCGTTTTGTAAGGTGTCCGCTCATTTCACACTGGCAAGAAGCATACCAACATCAGTGGCTCAAGAACTGTAAAGAATAAAGCCCAAACCCAGAGGAGGGAACAGTATTAGACCCTAACTTCCGAATAACTGGTGTTCAGAAGGCTGCGGGTAGCAGGGGAAGCCCAGAGTCCTGTAGTGTGGTCCAATCCCGCCATACTGGTGGAATGGGAATCACCTTAACATCAGACAGAGAGCACTGTGAAGTCGAGGATGGCAGATGTATTGAGGTTCAAATGTACACCTATCCTTTGATCACTCTTTGGACCCACTTTAAAGCTTTTTCAGTTTTTCAAACGTTCTGCTTTCTTTTCAACTGAAGTTTCCCTTATTTTATTCTACCATCGTTGTTGGGCCATTTGATGATGCTTTGTTTTGATTTTGTATGTTTTTTTTGTATATGGAACCCAGGAGAGATAAACTTATAGAGATAGCAACTAGATCAATCGTTTCCGAGGGACTATGGCAGGGGAGGCTGGCGGAAACAAGGAGGTAACAAGGAGTCCAGGGAGAAAGGAATATGAGGAACTGCCCGTGGTGATGACTGTACAACTCTGAGTGATTGAACTGGTGAGTTGGATGATACTATGTGAATTGTATGATGGTGAAACTGATAAAAGTACGTAAACTAATTAATTTTAAAAAAAGGAGTTGTGGGCATCATCTTTATGGGCTGCCTTCATCTCTAACATTCTTGTATTAATGAATCTGTAATTATTTTCTTGATACCAATGTCAATTGTTTGCTTCCCCCCTACTGTCACGGGCCCCTTGCTTCTGGCACCCTGTCTTTTTCTTGTAAGGACTCTCTGTGGGGGTAGCAACACCTGGTGTCTGATGTTGGAGCTGTGGGCAAGGGGAAGCACAGGTTCCCCAACGCTGTGTGCTAGCCCCAAAAGGGCTGGCCTTGGGACAGAGGTCTTCCTCAGCCCACAGTGTGTGACTGTCTCAGAAGCGCACACAGCTTCTATCAATCCATAGAAGGAGCCATTATCTAAGGCCCCAAAGTCCAAGTGCAGCCTGCCCAGCCGCCCTAAAGTTTGCCATCTGGGTGACTGCTCTCAGAGCTTAGCTTCATCCGCTGCCTGGATTCCCCTGCGTTTACTCTCAGGGACGGACAATTTTGGGAAGAAAATTTCTCTTAGGTGAATGTGCATTTTGTTATCTGACCTCAAGAAATAGCATGAAATTAACTTATTTCCCCTATGCTTGGTTAAAAGAAATGTAATTTTGTTCTGTGGCTCTTCACACGTTTGGTAAAATCTGACCATAAATAGTTTTAGGGATTGAGAAGGTCAAGCAAATAAAACAGTCTTGCCCGTAGGCTGGGGTGATGGTGGTGGGGGTTGGGGCAAAATTCTGCCCAACAAATTTAAATTGCCTCTCCTTTGATCGTAACACATATTGGTGGCCTGAGGGAGGATGGTGCCCATGTACTGAAGGCTAACATTTCCATTTCTATCCACTTTTCTTTATCCACCCCAATGGCTAGCTGGCAGACTGTTGGTCAAGTTCACATGCTAACTAACTGTATATCAGTTTCTGCTTTTAAAAGATGCTGGGGAGTTGAGTAAAACAGCACTTCAATACCAATCATCAGAAATATCTGCTTTCTTATTTTGTATATGATATCATGAGGCTATTAAAATCCGAGGGCACATTAGGGAAGAAAGGGGATATTCTTACCTGTTTATTCATCTCAAGCCCTAAAAGACTGATTCTCTAGAAGGTGGCTCTCAGTTGGAATGGCCTCCGTGGCAGTGGGGGGGGGGTGGGCAGCCAGTTGACCAGGCAAAGGGACAATACAGGACCAAGAGATTAAAAGGTGGCTTCCAGTCTTGATTCAACTCTAAGATTCTATGTGATGTCTCACATGGAATATCCCCTCTTCACTGAGGCATAAAGTCAAGACTGCACTTGTGTGGCACCGACCCTCTGACCAAAGCTTTAGCAATAAAACCAAATGTGCTACCTCTTTCTGTGTCCTTGCTACTAAAGAGTTATGGGAGAACCAGTGGCCTTTGGCTTTCGTCCCATTTTAAGCCATTCATCCTCATCCTTATCCACCAGATTGCCACAAGTGGGGACTGACAATATCGACAAGCTACAACAGTGGTTCTCAACCTTCCTAATGCCGCAACCCTTTAGCACAGCTCCTCGTGTCCTAGTGACACCCCCGACCATAATATTATTTTCATTGTTACTTCATAACTATAATATTGCTACTGTTATGAATAGAGTGACCCCTGTGAGAGGGTTGTTTGACCTCCAAAGGGGTCGTGACCCACAGGTTGAGAACCGCTGGGCCACAGTACAGATCACAGTATTGCAAGGTAATAGCCAGGGCAAGGGCATCTAAATAGCTAGCTCAGAGCACTGGCTAAGACTGATCCATCCAAAACCGTCCCTCTTCCAACTTTGGGCTGGCACCACCTGTCTCATTTTTTACCCCCTCTAGCTTAAATCTTGGCATGGGTGATTCTGAGCTGTGTGTCAATCAGGGACTGCCAAGACAATGCCAGCAATTCCAAGAATCTCCTAGATAATTCCATTGGCCCAGTGGTGGAGGATTGAGCTGAGGGAATACTGGGCATGTGGACCCAACCCTCTGCTTCCCTGTTTCCCAGTGCTTTCCCACCCAGTTTTTCCCTCTCCCCACAGTCAAGGACTTTAGCTAGCTGCATTTAATGACAGGATAGGAGATGGCTGCCAACCTTATTCTATCAAAGCCAACTGGGATTTTCTGTATTTAAGAATGCCAGCCCACTTGAAGGAAGAGAGTACTCACTATATATTTGATACATTGAATGGAAAACATGGTCACATACCCCTAGGAGAAAAGGCTAGTTTTCAGTAGAGTTTCTCTTATTTTCTCAGTGTATGTGTTAGGCAGGGTTCTCTAAAGCAACAAAACCAGGACACATATAATTATATGTATATATAGGATAGGTTCATATAGCGAGAAAGAATATAATAGCTGACTAGTCCACACAGCAGTACAGAGAACTTACTTCAACTCACTTTCGTGGAACTGTTAATATACTGAATGAAGGTCCTTCAACTTACATGGACTGCTGGTCCAAGGTCTAGGAAGCAGATGGTCTGCCCTCAGACAAGACAGGAAAAGTCAGCCCCCAGGCATCAGACGGCAGGGTGAGGCAGGCATGGCCAATAGTGAGGGAAAGTAGCAAAGCAGGTCCTGATGGCGTCTCAAGCTCTAGAGATGCACCGAAAGGTCATACGATCCGTGAGTTGGCTCAGCCCACAGGTAGTGCAGACATGGTTGAGGCAAAGGACTAGTTCAAGCAGCAGCATGCTGGTCTGACCACCAGGGAGAAAGAGAGAAGGGGGCCAGCCTCAGAAAGCATTGATCTCACTTGCCCTCCAATCTAGCTTTGAGCGGATTAAACTCTGCCCACATGTTCCTATGGAAACCTCGTTGGTACAAGAAACCTAACTATCACAGTGTGCTATAACCGAAAGCCCACAAGTGGGTGGCTTTAATAAACAGAAGTTTGTTTTCTCACTGTTTACGAAGTTAGAAGTCAGAATTCAGGGTGTCCTCTCTAGGGGGAGGCTTTCTCTCTGTCAGCTCCGGGGAAAGCTCTTTGCCACTTCTGTTCCCTGGCTCCTGGGTGCTTCCTTGAGGGGCGTCATGTGTCACCAACCAGCCTTCATCTGTGCTTTCTTGCTTCAGAGCTATCTGCTCCTCATAGATCTCAAATGAGTCACAGCCTACACGGACATGACCTCACTAATTTAACAAAGAAAATCTTACTTCTAAACAGGATTACAACTGAACGTATAAGCCCCCAACCAAAACCCACACACACTATCATCAAATTGATTCTAACAGAGACTCTACAGAGAACTTCCTAACCTATCAATCCATCACTTGTCTGTCAGTGTGTCCTACTGTGGTGACTTGTGTGTTGCTGGAAGCTATGCCACTGGTATTTCAAATGCCAGCAGGGCCACCACAGTGAACAGGTTTCAGCAGAGCTTCCAGACCAAGGACAAAGAAGGACTTGGGTCCCCACTTCAGAGGGAGAAGGCACTGAAACCCTTACGCAGAGCTCTGGAGCATTTTCAAATATGGCAAGCCTAAACCAAGGAAGTAGAACATTGCTGGAGATACTGCCGGCAAACGGGCCCTTCTGTCTGTGACTGAAGAGATGATTTCTTGGAGGGAGTCGACCATGGGGACGTGAATAGGGTAGAGCTTGTGGGAGTGGAGCCTTTTGGGGTCTTCATTTGCTGATGGGGCATCAGTCCAGGGAAAGAGAAACAGCTAGAAAAAGCTTCTAATGATTGGAAATTGGGATGTGTGAGGTATGAATTTAGGAAAACTAGAAGTGGTAAAAATGGAATGGAACATGGGAAGATTGATATCCTAGGCATTAGTGAACGAATCAACTGGTATTGGCCATTCCAAATCAGAAAATCATATGATTTACCATGCCAGGAATAACACAATAGAGAGGAATGGGGTGGCGTTCATTGTCAGAAATGAACTTGCTAAATCCATCATGAAGTACAAGGCTATCTGTGATCAGATTATATCTATCCACCTTCAAGGAAATCCAATCAATGCAACTTTTATTCAACTTTGTGCTCCAACCACACAAGCTAGTGATAAAGTAATTTAAGAATCGTACCAATGACTTCAGTTTAAAATTGATCAAAATGCAGTCAAGATTCACTGACAGTTATTAGCGATTGAAATGCCAACGTTGTAAACACAGGTGAAGGAACAGTAGTTGGAAAATAAGGAGTCGGTGGTGAAAATGAAGCTGGAGATTTCATGATAGGGTTTTTCAAAACCAAGGACTTGTTCATAGCAAGGAACTTTTTCAACAACACAAAAGATGACTATACACCTGAGTTCCCCAGATGGGATACACAGAAATAAGATTAACAATATCTGTGGGAAAATACGATGGAGAAGCTCAATACCAGCAGTTAAAACCAGACCAGGGTCCCACGGTGCAACAGACCATCAATTGCTCATATGTAAGTTCAGGATAAAGCTGAAGAAATTAAAACAAATCCGCCAGAGGAAGTATATGGCTTTGAGTCTATCCCACCGGAGTTTTGAGAGCATCTCAAGAACAGATTCGGCACACCGAACACTAATGACAGAAGACGTCAAGAGCGTCATTCATGAAGAAAGCAAAAAGCCAGGAAAGAGAAGGTCAGAGTGGATGTCAGAAGAGACTCTGAAACTTGATCGTAATCATAGGGCAGCTGAAGCAAATGGAAGAAAGGATGAAGTCAAGGAGCTGAACGGACAATTTCAAAGACAACCTGAGAAGACAGAACCAAATATTACAACGCAATGTGCAAAGGCGTGGAATTAGAAAATCAAAAGGGAAGAACACACGTAGCATATGAAACTGCTTTAAAAATCAGAAAAAGTGCACATCGGGGTTGTTTCCTCTCATCACACCTGTGCAGTCTATATGCCAAGCAAATCATCTGAGAAGTTGGACGATATGAAGAAGAGTGTGGCATCAGGATTGGAGGAAGGCTTTTTAACAACCTTCGGTATACAGAGGACACAACCTTATTTGCTGAAAGTGAGGAAGACGTGAAGCACTTTCTGATGAAAATCGATGATTTCAATCTTCAGTATGAATTACACAACTCAATGTAAAGAAGATCAAAATCCTGACAACTGGACTAATGGGTACCATCATGATAAATAGAGAAATAGTTGAAGTTGTTAAGGATTTTGTCTTGCTTGGATTCACAATCAATGCTCATGGAAGCAGCAGTCATGAGATCAAAAGACAAACTGCATTAGGTAAATCTGCTGCAAAAGACCTCTTTACAGTATTGAAGAACAAGGATGTTATTCCGAGCACTAAAGTGCACCCAAGCCATCGTACTCTATATTATGCATGTGAAAGTGAACATTGAATAAGGAAGACCATAGAAGAATAGATGCATTTGAATTGTGGTGATAGAGAAGAATGTAGAATGTCCCATGGACTGCTCAAAGGACTGACTGATCTGTGTTGAAGAAGGAAGGCTAGAGTACTTCTTAGAGGCAAGGATGGTGAGACTTCGTCTTACATACTTTGGACATTTTGTCAAGAGAGATCAGTCCCTGAAAAAGGACATCATATTTGGTAACGTGGAGGGGCGATGAAAAAGAGGGAGGCCCTCAAGGAGATGGATTGACGTCAGTGGGCTCAGGCCTAGGAATAATTGTGAGGATGGGGCAGGATCATGCAGCAGTTTATTCTGTTGTGCATAGAGTTGCTACGGGATGGAGCCGACTCCATGGTACCTAAGAACAACAACCTATAAATCTTTCTGGGAACAGATAGTTTCCTTTCTCTTCTCAGGAGTGGCTAGTGGGTTTGAACCGATGGCCTTGTGGTTAGCAGTCTAACCTGATCTCACCTCCTACATAACAGACCTTAACCTTTGAAGAAAATTCTTTGTCCTCTATCTTATTTGAATCCTGTGTCTTTGCATTATTTGCATAATCTAGGGCTACTGAATAATCTAGGGGTGCATTGATGATCTTCATCTTTTAGATGAGGAGCCTGAAACGTGGAGCATCCAAAGGGCATGCCTAAGGTCATATTGGTAGTAGTAGCGAGGAGACCCTGATCGACTGCTCACTGTTTAATTTCCCACCTAAACCTTGAAGCAGTGAGTACCAACAGTATGCCAGTTAGATAACTATGATGCTGCAACTTTACACTAGTTCTATCCTCTCCTCCCCCCCAAACAAAAAGTAATCCAAGCAGTGGTCTAGATTAAAAAAAATTAGAAACACTTTTTTTTAAAAAAATCATTTTATTGGGGACTTATACAGCTCTTATCACAATCCATCCATCCATTGTGTCAAGCACATTTGTTGGCATCATAATTTTCAAAGCGTTTTCTTTCTATTAGAGCCCTTCATCTCCTCATTTCCCCCCTCCCCGCCCTCTCTCCCTCCCTCACAAACCCTTGATAATTTATAAATTATTATTATTTTTTTCATGTCTTACAATGACCAATGTCTCCCTTCATCCATTTCTCCATTGTCTGTCCCCCAGGGAGGGGGTTATATGTAGATCATTGTGATCGGTTCCCCTTTTCTCCCCCCAACTTCCCCCCAACCTCCTGTTATCGCTACTCTTATTGTTGGTCCTGAGGGGTTTATCTGTCCTGGATTCCCTGTGTTTTCAGCTCTTATCTGTACCCATGCACATGCTCTGCTCTACCCTCATTTGTAAGGTAGAATTGGGATCATGATAGTGTGGGGGAGGGGGGCGGGGCGGGTAGGAAGCATTAAAGAACTACAGGAAAGTTGTATGTTTCATCGGTGCTATACTACACCCTGACTGGCTCTTCTCTTCCTTGTGTCCCTTCTGTAAAGGGTGTCCAATTGTCTACAGATGGGCTTTGGGTCTCCACTCCGCACTCCCCCTCATTCACAATGATTATTTTTTTGTTCTGGGTCTTTGATGCCTGATACCTGATTGCATCAACACCTCATGTCACAAAAGCTGGTGTGCTTCTTCCAGGTGGACTTTGTTGCTTCTCAGCTAGATGGCCGCTTGTTTGTCTTCAAGCCTTTAAGCCCCCAGATGCTATGTCCTTTGCTAGCCGGGCACCATCAACTTTCTTTACCACATTTGCTTATGCACCCATATTGTCTTCAGCAATCGTGTCGGGAAGGTGAGCATCACAGACTGCCAGGTTATTAGAACAAAGTGTTCTTGCATTGAGGGAGTACTTGAGTAGAGGCCCAATGTCCATCTGCTATCTTGATACTTAACATATAAATATATGTACATAGATCTATTTCCCTGTCATTATATAAAAATGAATTTACATATATACATGCCTGTATTTAGACCTCTATAAATGCCATTTGCCTCCTAGTTCTTTCTTCTATTTCCTTTGACTTTCCTCTTGTCCCACCATCATGTTTGGCCTTTCTTCGGGCTTCAGTAATTCCTCTTGGCTACATTGCCCTTGTCAATTGCCCTAACAGTTACATTGTTACATTGCCCTACCAGTCCTCCTACACCCTTCTTGCCATCGATTTTAGATCACTGTTGTTCCCTTGTCCCTGGTTCTGCCAAACCCCACTTCCTTTCCCCGCCTCCCCTCTCCCATGTTCCCCCTGAACCATCGGTCCTATTGTTTTCTCCTCCGGATTGTTTGTCCCACCTACCTATCTTATTTAGATAGACCTGCAGAGACAATAATAAGCACAAAAACAAGACAGAGCAAAACAACAACAACAAAACCAATGACAAAAAAGAAAAGAAAAGCCTATAAATAGTTCTAGGTCTGTTTGTTGACCTTTAACAGTGTTTTCTCGAGTCTGATGGGGTGCCATGCCCTGCCCCCAAAGTCTATTTTTGGTAAGAAACACCTTTTAAAAAAAGAATGAGAATTTAATTCAAAGAGGACAAATTAAAAAAAATACTTTTATTGGGGGCTCTTACATCTCTTATCACAATCCATACATTCCTCCAATGTGTCAAGCACATTTGCACATATGCCTCCATCATCATTTTCAATGCATTCTCTTCCCACTTGAGCCCCTGATATCAGCTCCCCATTTCTTCCCCCTCCCTCCCCTGCCCGCCCTCCCTCACAAACCCTTGATAAGTTATAGACTATTTTTTCCATATCTTACATCATCCTCTGTCACCCCTCACCCACTTTTCCATTATTTGTTCCCCTGGGAGGGGGTTATGGGTTGATCCTTGTGATCAATTCCCCCTTTCTCCTCCACCCTCCTCTAATCCTCCTGGTAGCTCTACTCTCCTTCTTGGCAAGAGGACAGATTTTAAGGTATGTACCGTCATAGAGGAAAAATCATTCTGAACGTAAAAAAAAGATTCACAGGATTGATTGGTCATTAGAGAGACATCTGGATGGAAAGTCACCAGTTTGCATGAGAGGAAACATGATGATCTCCGAGAGGAGCACCAAGTAGGGTGGCTCCGAAAACCAAGAACAACAACAACTTCACTGACATGGAGTCCATTCTGACTCATAGTGACCCTGTAGGACAGGGTAGGCTTTCGGGACTTTAACTCTTTAAGGGAGTAGAAAGCCTTGTCTTACTCCTGCAGAGCGGTTGGTGGTTTCAAACTGCTGACCTTGCAGATCGAAGCCCGATGTGAAACCACTATGCCACCAGGGCTGGCTTGGCAGATCATATCTTCCTTTGGCTTCTTTATTGTCAAGAGGAAAGGATCCGACATCCCTCCACACTCCATCCTACTTTCCCTATTTCTGGCACCAACATTCTTCCCAAGGCACTCTGCTTCTATGTTGTGTTCAATAATTCCTTGCAATGGCCACACAAAATGTACAGAGAATAGTCACAATTAAGGGAATTTATTAGGAAAGTTAAAAGGTTACTACAAGTCAGGATCCATAAACAGTAAGGATACAGTCATTCACCCACAGCAACACCTCCCCTCAGCCAGCAACCAAGTCTCTCCGGTTGTCAGTCTCTCAGCCACATGGTCCATTGGCTTCCCTGGGTCAGGGGCTGGCCTGTCCCTCTGTCTTCCAGGCCCATCATCTTGGTTTGTGCCTTTTGCTCTGTCCCACGGTCTTCCTGCCACGGTCTCTGGTGCCTCTGGTCTTGGCTTCCACCGCTTCAGACAGATCTGGAAAGTGCTTTTCTGATGGTTCTGGGTTTTATTTTCCGCTTCTGCATCAACGATGGCTCATCTTTCTGGCAGGGGGTTGGTAATGAAAACTGACCAATCTCCTCTATGAGTGTTTCACATGGCCTAGTGGCATAGTCCCACCCAATCATTTAGTGAGGTTAGAGACATGAGTAAATAAAAACCAGAACTCACTGCCACTGAGTGGATGTCAACTCATAGAAACCTAAATTAGAAAGCCCAATCTTTCTCCCGTGGAAGGGCTGCTGCTTCAAACTGCTGACCTTGCAGTTAAGCAGACCAACGAGTGTGGTACCTACACCAGCAGGGCTCCAGAGACATGCTCCTGTGTCTCGCTACAGTAATTGCTTAAATTGGTCGAAGAGTCAATTTAAGAAATTTCATCCCACCACAAAAGGGAAGAGCAAAGAGATTACAATAAAATCATGGATTGATTAGTTTTGATGAAGGTGCATTAAAAAAAGTGTGAGAAGATTTTCAGCGGACACAAATGCTTAGGGTAGTACAACATTTACAGTGCTAATACCAGAATGTTTACAATGTATACTTTAAAAAACAGGTTATAGCAAGGTCATGTGTTGAGAGAAATCATTTTTGGAGGCCAGTGCTGGTAGTAAGAATGAATTGCTTGCCTAAGTGAAGGGTCAACAACTTAAGGAATTTTGAGACTGTGTTTCTATATTCTCATCATGAAAAGAATCTTGCATTTCCATCAGTGCACCCTTTCTTGGGGTTTATTCTTTCCACATCCTCACTTGACTGAAGAAAACAACTATTTATTTAGAGTGATTGAAAACTTCTAGCGATTACTGGAGTGAGATAATAGGAGCTTGTTAGGGTAGCAAGTATATATTTGTGGTAGTTATATAATTGTTAATTGGAGAGGATTAAGAGTGAAGGGGTGGAGTCTAGTCTGTCAATCGGGTCACAGCCAATGAGACCTCAGTGTGGGCATGGCCTTTTGAGAATTCTGGGAAATCAGGTACTTCCTCCTTGGAGGCAGGAGAGACTCTCTCTCACTACTTCACTCCCTGGGAGACATTGCAGCTGACAAGACACATGGAACTACCCTAGTGCCCTGAGCCAGACAAGCGGCATGGATGCAACCAGCCCTTGGAAGCCGGAGAAGCCACAGAGAGACCCCTGCCAGGGCTGAGATGCTTACAACGCCACTGGACCCCAAGACTTTCTACCCACTGGCTTGTGATCGTCCTGCACTTGGCTTCATTGCATGTGTTCCGTGAGTCTGAACCAGACGTTATAGACCCGTATCGGACATATGGGCTAATATCAGACTCATGGCCTCAGAGTGGACAGGGTTGGGATGTTTTCTCAATGCTCAATTGCTCTTGTATATCAATCTCTTTATTAGACACATATGTGTGTCCATGGATTTGTTTCTCTAGTCTACCCAGACTAACATCTTGGGAAGGCCTGCCCACTAACAGGGAAGTGATTCCAACTCATAGGATCCCTTTAGGACAGAGTAGAACTGTTCCTGACCATCCCTCCATCTCCATGCTCATCTCCTTCCACACCCGCACAGAGTGGGTTCGAGTCTTACCCTTCTCCTCGCCTGAGCTCGCAGGCAGAGGTCTGTCTGGTGTGTTCGCGGTGCCTCGTTGGGAGTTCATTGACCTCCAGAACAGCCACTGTTGTCATGACCTGCCAGTGGGCTGGTCCCGACTCCTGCGCCATCCCCATGACTGGGGGCAGACCAGACCGTGGTGGCCCCCGGGGTTTCCAGTGGTGGATTCTCAAGGGTTTTCTTGCTACTTGCTCTTCTCTTGGAAGCTCTGCTGAGCCCCATTCAGCAACGTAACGGCATGGAAGCCATCGCTGATGGGTAGCGGCTGTGTATGTGGCTTCCAGCCTGGTGCTCCTCCTTGAAAGACGGGACTCCTCCCTCTACCCCCACGTAGAAAAACCTCCACCACGGCCCCAGTCCAGGAAAGATTTCCAAGGGGTAGAAATACTAATTCATAGGCCTGTCTTATTTTTACCAGCCAAAGGTTATTTTAATGGGTAGGGCTGCTGTGCGCTGGAATTGACTCGAAGGCATGAGAGAGGGTCAGTCACTCATTGAAATGAACCTCAAAAACCTCAAAAACCAGACTCACTGCCATCCAATCGATGTAGTGATTCACGGCAGTCTTCAAGGACAGGGGAGAACCGCCCTTTGGGTTTCCGAGATGGTACCTCTTTACGGGAGTTGAAAGCCTCATCTTTCTCCCATGGAGCAGCTGGTGGTTTTCAACTGCTGATCTTGAGGTTAGCACCCCAGCCACCAAGGCTCCAGGGAGTTGGAGGTATTACGTCTTTTGTTTTGTTTTTCCCTTTCGGGAGAAATATACATTTTTCATTATTTACCAATTCTTTTATCTTTGCCTCAAAAAAAAATCAGATTTGTTCCTGAAAGACCTACTCCTGAAAGCACTACAACCATGGAAAACCCTGTGAGCAGCTTTTTAAAAAACATTATTTTAGGATTCTTCATTTTTAAAATCAATTCTGGCAACTAAGGTCTCTTGTGAATCTCAGACTTTATGTGGAGAAAGATTATCTTATTTTACAACAGAGTGCCCCCTGGGGAAAGACGGGGGTCAATGTCATGGGCTTGACATTCCTGGTTGAGTTTTCCATGATCTGACGGCAAAGTGTCCAAGTGAAAGTGTCTGTTACTTGGAACAGAACATCCACATCCTGGACGTCAGATGTCATGTTGTGTTAGCCTCGGAGCAGACCGAGCAAGAGAGCTTTCTGGGGGTAAAACTCGCGTTGTGAGCCGCGTCGCATCCTATTCAAGTAGGACAGGGATTGGCCAACTTTTTCTGAAAAGGACGAGATAATAAATATTTTAGGTCTTGCCAGCCATGTGGTCTCTGTCACAATTACTCAGCCATCAGAGTCAAAAAGCTGCCCCGGACAAAGCAGGGGCCAGCGAGCCGGGCTGTACGGCCACGAGAACACGAAAACGGGACGCGTTGGGTTTGGCTCAAGAGCCAATGACTTGTTAACCTCTGATGTAGAACCTTCTTGGCATAATTTTTGGAGGCGGGGTCAGTGCCAGGGAGTGTGGAGATGTTGCAACAAACTGTATCGATTAAAATGTACAAAGGTCAGTAAATCAAAATAAAAGCTATCTCTTCTGTGATTTAGAACCTTATGAGCAGTCTCTGGAATGATATCGTTCAAAGAGGGACATGCCGCCCTCATGAAGGGGCAGCGGTGAACAGAGCCTGATGCGCATATGCCCCCCCATAATCTATATATCTAACATACCTATACATATAGATAGAGATAGGACTTATATATCTAACGTGTCTGTAGTGTGGCGGCCTTGGACCGCGCTGATGGTTAAGCACTGCACTACCCACTGAAAGTTTGGAGGTTCCGGTTCACCCAGAGATGTCTTGGAAGAAAGGCCTAAAAACCTATCCCTGAAAGACCGCAGCCATTGAAATGCCTATGGAGCAGAGCTCTATACAAAACACCTGCCGTGTTTGTGGCAGCCAAAGAATGGACCACGTCCCATCTAGCTTGCTGAGAAACCCAAAAACGACGTCCCCAGGCTTTGTGATATTTCTTTCATGAAAAACAGGACTCAGCTCCTCCTCTGTCCCTGTCTGGGCTCCAACTGAAACCAGCATGCTAGCTCTACCATTTGGTGACTGCACAATTGCATGGTGGGTGAATGCGGGGAGGATGGTCCACCAGGGCAGTGTGCATGGGCAGCTGGGGCCTGCAGGCTGCTCCTGTCCTGTGTACAGGTTGTTGGATGCAGGTGAAGAGAATGGTAATCCGAGCTCAGGTCATGATGCTGGAGCTGGAAGCTGGAAGGTGGCAAGGGGCATCAAATCAGCAAGTTAGGGAGGTGGCCACGAAAGGTGCACGGCACTGAAAGGAACACAGGACAGGGGCACAATTGGCAAGAGGGAAAACCAGAGGCCCACTCCAGGATCCATGCATATCTCCTTCTCCCAGGAGGGGTGCTGGCAGCCTTCGCTTGCTGGACAGGACGGGACGTGGGCTTTTAGGGCTCCTGAATGCAGAGGGGCCTGAGAGGGCGCTTCTTGGATCCTTGAGCATAAAGTTGATTGGTCATGTGTTAGCATGCAGACCAGGAAATCGGTCATCACAGTAGTATTAAGCGCAGTCACTCCTTCAGTGAGTTGAAGGAGCATTCTGAACCTGTTAGGGCTATCCGTGTCCTTGGAGGCAGCGGAAGTCCAAAGCCAGAGAGCTCTGGAAGTCAGCTCTCCCGGTTCCCGCTCAGCTCCGATGCATTTCTATCAAACAGCCCCTTCTCCCACGATGATCTACTCTGTGAGATCATCTAGTTTTCCTAAAACAAACCCAGAAAACCTCTGCCTGTCCCTGCCGAGCCCACCCCCACCACAAACATTTTCCTCTGGCTGCCACTAACTGCTGGATGGCATGGGGCGAGTGCCACACGACTTGTAGAAACTGACAGGACTGTGCTGCCAGCCAACTCCTCCCTAAGCTGTGTCAGCTGAAGGTCTCCCCACCAGTTAGTCTGGAGCCGCCCTTGCTGTCATAGCTGTCCTGTGCATTGAAGCAGAGGCTGTCGTTAGATGGAAGGGCTTCTGTTCCCACAGGAATGAGTGGCAGCATCTATCGAGAGTCAACCCTCCAAAGCCTCTTGGCTCCCAGTGCTCAACCAGCGAGCAGTGCGGGGCCAGGCGCAGGGCCAGACTCCCATCGGCCTAACCGTCCGAGCACGCACCGCACAAATCCAGTGTCTCTCACGCCTGGCTGTGATGGGTGCGCAGCCAAACATGTGCCAGACATTTCGGCGGCTGGTGGCTCCTCGGGAGGAGGGCACACTACTGGGGGTGGGGGTGGGGGTGTGTGTCAATGTGTGTACACATGGGAGTGGTTTACTTCCTTAAGAAGTTAGCAGCAGTAGAAGAAAGTAAAGCACAGTTTTGATGAATTACGTAGTAGGTGGAAAGCCAGAGAATTAGAAAAAAGTAGACCGTTGTGTTTATAACTGAGCAGTGGAAATACAGATTTTTTCCCAATTTTTATCTATTTATTTTTAATAAATCACTTTATTGGGGGCTCTGACAGGTTTTATAGCCATCCATACATCAGTTGTATCTAGCACATCTGTACAAATGTTGCCATCATTTCCAAAATATTTTCTTTCTACTTGAGCCCTTGGTATCAGCTCTTCCCACCCCACCCCCACACTCCCTCCCGCACCTTCCCACCCTGCTGAACCCTTGATAATATATAAATTATTTTCATTTTCTATTTTACACGATTTGCTGTCTCCCTTCACTCAC
>NW_022103915.1:49206813-49223076 GCF_000313985.2 Echinops telfairi
TTCCATGTGGGCTTTGGTTGATTCCCTGGTAGATGGCTGCTTGTTTAACTTCAAGCCTTTAAAACCCCAGATGCTATATCTTCTAATAGCCAGGCCCCATCAGCTTTCTTCACCGCATTAGCTTATGCACCTGCTTTGTCCACAGCAACCATCATGTCGGGAAGGCTGAGCATCACAGAATGCCAGGTTATTAGAACAACGTGTTCTTATGTTGAGGGAGGACTTGAGTAGAGGCCCAATGTCCATCTGCTACCTTAATATTTAACCCGGAGATATTTTTTTAATTGGGAGTTACTACATATATCATTCTATAGTTCAATCACATCAAGCAGTATTATAAAATTGCTTCCACAATCAGTTTCAAAATATTCTTTTCCTTCCTGGGCTCTTTGAAATTGTCTCCTTTTTACCCCTGCCTCCCCACCACCACCTCTGCACCCCACGCCCCGAAGCCCTCATTCTACTTGCTGCCTCTGTCGATTCAGCAGCTCTAGATCTCACATACTGAAAAACAGGAAAACGTCATATAAATTCAAGAAGGGGACCCCCAATGACGTAGCACATCTGAGATAAATCTCAATATGAACTCACAAAAAAAAAATAGAGAAAAATTTGAAAACTAGATCCGACCCAGCATGCCCCAGAGGGGGGGATCCACTGACAGGTGTTAACCGTTCACGTCAGGTTGATCCCTTTGATCTTCAACACTCATCTCTCAATGCACTCTGTTTAGTGACCGCTTTCCTCCCCTCTCTCGATTATGGGTCGAGGGAGACCAGCGAAGGCCTATTTCCTATGTATTTCCCATAGAGATATTTTATGTAAAGGCATTTTCCTCTTTAGTTACCTTCTATGGTAAAGAAATGAACTACCGTTTGTAACTGATGAATGAGAGCACCAAGTGTCAGAGTCTCCTCCCATGAGAGTATGTTTTTGGGGCCAAGTGTCTATGGCAAGCCCACCAGTCCCTGCCTCCGAGTTGATTGTCACTCAGCAAACAACAAACACCCAAATCCCAAACCTGCTGCTGTCATGTTGATTCTGGCTCATAAACCAAAGTCACCCCCCAGCTATCTAGTGGGTTCCCACTCACAGCGACCCGAGACGGAAGCAGACAGCCTTATCTTTCCCCCACAGAGCAGCTGGTGGGTTTGAACCACCAGCCTTGTAGTTAGCAGTCCTGTGCCTAACCCACAGTTCCACTTGATCTCCTTAAGGGTCTGTGGTGGAAAAAGAAGTTTATTTCTAGGTGGTTAAAGAAGCCTTTGTGGAGGTTATCCACAGTGTAAGCAAAGCGTCGTCGACAATGTAGTGCAAACAGCAGTGTTGACAGTATCTGCCCTGCTCCCTGTGGGGCCGGCAATTGTCACAGAAAATGCGATTCTCTCCCCCGGGTGAGCTTGCAAGGTGGTTTCGGCTTGAAACACACAAGCTTAAAATAGAGCTGTATGAAAGGGAGTAAATGGATAAAGAAATAGAGTAAAAATTTTTATGATGAAGGGTATAAAAAAATCCAAATAGCCATTTGTTTAAAACCTGCGGTCTGTAATGCAGGATTAATAAAATTACAAGAGTGAGGTTGTCCAGCAGGCCATCTGGGAGTGCTAAGGAATCAGACTCAGACCTGGTCCAGACTGAAATTTGGCGCCACCTAGTGTCCTTTGTTCGCTCAGCTTCAAGGCCTAGAACGGTTCTGAGCCTGTGTGTGGGTCAGTGGGCCTCCCAGGAATCGCCTTCATTGTGGATACTCATGTCCTTGGCTGGAGCTAGCGTGATGGGGATGTGGACTGGGCTCTTGTTTGCCCTGTTCCCACTTCCTGTCCATGAATCCCCCTTTTCCACCTGCTCTTTCTGGAAGAATGGGGATCGGGCAGATAATGGTAGTCAAACATTCATTGCATTATGTCCCACCTGCCCTGGTTTTGCTTTGATTTGTTTGTGTTGTGCAAGCCTGCAAAAGAGTTTATTCCAGTGAAGACGGCGGAAGTGAACGTTTCTTGAGTGAGATGGAACTCTTGGACCTTAATAGAAACGTGGAATTTTGCTCTCCCAAATGAAGGTATTTCAGGAAGCACACGCTTGTTAAGTGAAGTGCATTCTCCTCACCGAGTTGGCATTTTCCTGGACCATGCAGACCTGGTGTAGCATGCACCTGAGTCAGCTGCCTCTGGAGAAGTCGGGGATCTTTCAGGGGCAGGTGTAAGGGATGAGGGTCGGTCTTGGTACCAAATAGTGTATTTCAGTCCTTGGCTGCAGAGAAAAGACCTACCTTGTCACAGGTGGCTCTCCAGCCAGATGCATGCATGCTTTAAAATACTGTTCATTGTGATCTCTCTGAATGTGAGGATGAAGGACACACACACACACACACACACACACACACACACACACACCGATGTTCACCTAAGAATCAGCTTAGATTTTTCTAATTTGAAAGATGGGCTTGCCCTTCCTACATGCAGCAGCTTTGTCTGGAAAGGTGATTTGTGTTAAGTCTCAATCAGGCAACCTACGGACACTCTGGGGAGCCAGCTCGGACGCTGGGGTTTGCAGCCACCGTGCAGCTCCTTTTCCGTAGGGCCTCCCCTTCTGGCTTGTTCGCTTGTCATGACCTCTCCCTGGGTGATTTCCTGATCCCTCCCTATGGTTAATGCTTTGCTTTTTTATGTAGTGCATTTTAATCTTTAAAGTGCCATGCAGGCGAGAACTAATCTCTGGTGGGATTTTTCTATTTTCTCGATGGAGGAGATCGCAGAGGAGATGGAGATGGCCGGAGACCCCAAATCGGAATGTTTTCAGAGCTGGGATTGGGTGAGCAGAACCAGTCCGTCTTTCAAATCCTGCGGCGCCCCTAACATGTGTGTGTTCCCAGACTGCGGGTCTTCTTGAACCGGTTTTTCCAACTGTGTGTTTGAACGGACATGGGGGAGGGAGAAAGGGTGGCAGAGGAATCATGGTGTGCTTTTAATGGATCTGATTAAAAACAACAACAGCAACCCAAACAAACAAACAAGAAACTACTGACAGTGTTAGATTTCGTAGCAAAACATTCTGGCAATTACATTATTACCCCAGCTGTAAAAACAGAAGCCAAAGCCGCAGAGATTGACTGAGTTACTATGCATTACAGTTTCTGAAGTGGACTGAGATGTTTTCATAAGAGTGGCGGATTTTTCAGCAGCCTCAGAGAGACCCCATAACTTGCTCTAATTTATTGAATTATGAAACATACGAGTCTGGATTCGAACCTGGGTCTTTGGACTTAGAGGCAACAATCTTTCAGTGACGCCAGAGAGGGCAGGACAGTATGGATTTGCAGGTCCTGGGTGCTCTACCGTCACCCAATCCGAATGGCCAGGGGGGTAGAAGGCAATGAGCCCCGGCGGGCCAGTTGTTACTGTAGTGGGAGGAGTCTAGAGCAGCCTTGGTTAACCTTGACTTCACCTCAGCTTCACCTGGTGAACTTAAAGGCCTCATCCCAAACGAGCTCACTACCATGAGTCAGGTCCCACTCACAGCAGCTTTGGGCTTCTCAGACTTTGGATAGCTTCATCTTTCTCCCATGGTGCAACTGGTGTTTTCAAACCACTGACCTTGTGGTGAGCAGCTCAGTGCTTGGCCTCGACACCACTGGGACCCCCTGGGTCTCATCCCAGACACATGAAAACTGAGGGGAGGGGTCCAGCTGTCAATCTTTTACAATCTCCCCAGGTGATTCTCATGTGCAGCCAAGGTGGACTCCAAAGGCTCGACCCTTAGCGACTCATGCCAAGGCTCCTCTTCCTGCGGGGAAGCTGCCGGCTCCCCGTTCTCCTCCTTCTGCCGGACCACAGCTCCTTTGGCGCTTTCAGGCAAACACAAAGGTAAGCCATCTTCTTTTTCTTTGCCATTTATAATGGGGCAAGATTGCTATTGGAGAGGGGAAGAAAAGAAATTAATAACAACAGGCATGAACAACGAGTATTGGCAACAGGGCCGTTCCTGACAAAGACTTAGCAGTGCATAATCCTGACATGCCAAAACATTAGCAAGGGGACTACTCACGCGTGACTTGCTCAGCTAGCTTTGCCAGGAGCTATCCACAGGCTCTGGGGAGTAGCTTCCACCCAGGGCAGTGCCTCCAGCAGAGGGTGATGGGGACAACAGTGAGGTGCCACACTGGGGCCTCCCCGTGTCCAAAGGGACCCAACACCACAGGGGATTCTACGAGTTAGAGAAGAGTTGATTAAAATTGCGGCTCTCTCTCTGCAGACCCAAAAGGATTTTATCCACATTCTGACAAACTTAAAGAGTAGCTGTTTTCAGAGTGGGACTAGTCTTAGGGAAAGTGAGTCTTAAAGAATTTCCTGGGTTCTGATTCAGGGTTAGGCTCCTTGATTTGGAAGCTCATTTTCAACTCTCTGGCTGATAGAAATCCACACTTCAAAAAGCAAAACAATAAACATGGCAGAGTTATAAACACATCTGTGTCATGTTATAGATAAATAAACTCACTGCCTATCTTTGAAATGATGGCGACGCCTAGGCACCCTCTGGGAGAGGGTAGAACTGCCCCCTGTGGGTTTCTGGGGCTGTCTCTCTTTACAGGATTCGGGAGTCCTGGCTTTCTCCTGCTGACCTGGAAGCCAGTAGGCCAAACTGTCACCCCAGGGCTCCTCGTGTTGGATAGGTCACCACACAAATACATAAATATCTACCTACGTCTCTCTGTCTTTTTCTCATCTCTCTTTTCTTTCTTTGTCTCTCTCAATGGCCAGAGGAGCCCAGCAGGCTGGGTATGATTTGCTAAAGTACCTTCCAGGTTCCCCTCCTTCCCAAATCTGTGAAGCGTAGTTTTGGAGTGTGAGCCTCTCTTTCTCTGAGAGTTCTCAACTGTGTACTGGAAAATGAGAAAGCCGGAAGGTTACAAAATGTAGAAGCTAATTTTCAACTCCGAGTTTACAAAAAAGAAAAAAAAAATACATGTTCTCATTTTTCCCATTTGGGTTTCAGGGATCAGTAAAAATCGAAGTTTTTAAACCTTTTTATTGTGGAACTAAAACGTACACCAGGAAAGTGCATACAAATGATCTCTGGTCCAGAATATCTGTGCATCCCCTACTAGACTGAGAAAGCAAACCACCCCCTATCAGGTGTTGTTCAGGTAGGAAAAGGGGTCACGTGGAGGCACTGTCTTTTCTCTCAGGAAGGTGACGCGGTGAACGCGCGAGGCTCTCTGGAAGACCGATGCCTCGGTGGGGAGAGAAACACGTCCATGGGAAATGAGTTCTGAAAACCATGAGATGATGGAAACCACGGAACTAGCATTTTCACTGTTGCCTGAACAGAGCTCTGTGCCTTAATCCCAGCTCTTCCCTCAGCGTGGGAAGCCTTTATTCTTTCGAGCCGAAGGCTTATATGATCATGCGGCGTCCTCCTCCCATACAGAGTTATGGCCTTGCAAACTCACGGGGCCAGTTCTACCCTGCCCGCCACGGTCGCCGTGAGTCGGTGTGGACTTGCTGGCAGTGATTTGCTTTGTTTTGAGAGTCCGGAGTCTGAGAGGAATTCTGCTCCAGGAAGTCCAGGAACCACAAGAAATTAAGGGAACTCAAATTCTTACCTCTATCACCTAAAGAACATTTTAGGGGTATGTTTCACACCCCGTGGGACAAAAAAATCCCTCCTCCTTTCCTCTACTCCTCCCATACACTTAAGCAATTCCAGAGACTCACATAACAGCAACTGCATTCTCGTTTTAACACATAGTTTTACTGGCATATGTTATATATCACACAATTGAATCATTCAAGCATATTAAGATGAGTGTAATCATCACCACAATCAATTTCACATTTTCTTCTGGTACTCATGGTGTTTTGTTTAGCTCCTCCCCTGCCATGCTCTGAGGCAATTATCTATCCGGTTACTCTCTCTATAGATCTACCTGTACTGGATTTAATATACAGAAAATCACATAAAACACAAGCAGAAAGCAAGCCAGCAAACAGAAAAATCAGCAACAACTAAACAAAATGTAGAAAAACTTCAGTCAAAAAGAAAACATTGCAAACTGAAGTAACCTTAGGTGGGACAAAAGGGAGATTAAATGATAAGGTATTATATTCTAACCTAATGAGATCCGCCACAATTGACTTTACAGTGCTCCCTGTCCGATCAAGTCAACGTGGACGCACAGCAACCCTGTAGGACCGGGGAGAACTGCCGCTGTGAGTTTCTGAGACTGTGACTAGTTGTAGGAGTAGAAAACCCCATCTTTCTCCCATAGAGCTGCTGGGGGTTTCGCACTCCTAAAACTCGGCCTTGCAGTTAGCAGCTCAGCACATTGTCCCTACGCCATCAGGGTTCCTTCTCTGTGCGATAACAAGGCTATTTACATCCCAGGATTATGGTCAGAGGGGATTCACCTGACACTACTTAGTCCATGTGAAGACCTTGCAAATGATTTAGGGCTTCTGCCGTCATCCATCGCCTTCCGTAAACCGGTGTTCACAATTTAAGCTCTGATACCATGCCCTCTGACGGATTTGGATTTCATTATTTACAATCCTTGGTTCAGACAGGTGATCAGCATTCTTTCAGCTGGTGAGTGGTGATAGGTATGTGTGATTAGATGGGAGAGTTGGGGATCAAGACTGGGAACGCTCATATTAATACATTTTTGTTCCAGATGTGATTTCTTGACTTGTACTGAACTTTACAAAAAGAAAGATTGATTGTGGATAGGAGATGGGATGTTCTATCTTAACCCCAGGAATAAGAGAGTCACTGAAAGGCTAAAAGTATGAAAAGATTGCCCTGCATGAGTTCAACTGATAGAAATCATCGCTTTGCTTCAGGAAGATTCTTAAAGCCCGAGTGTGAGTTGAGTGGGAGGGGCCTGAGAATGGGGGACAACTCGCCTGTCTGTTTAGGTAGGGCAGCTTTCCACGCGCCACCTGGCTGAGACGTTGTTCTTTCTCCACTCAGCACGGTGGGACCTTAGCCAGACCTTCCTGTGGAGGGGATGGAAATCATTCACATCACCAAGTCTTGGTCATCAGCACCATGGCCATGATCTCTGGGGTTGTCAAATGTGATGAGAAGGGGGAATGACCAGTCAAGCCATAGACATGGGGCCAGTATAAGGGTGGTTGGCCCCATTTTCTAAAATGTCATGGACCTAAGAGAAGGATGTCGCTTTGACACAAAATGTAAGGAACATGCAGACGAGGTTACTGAGTGCCACGTCGTGTAAGCCAATGCTGAGCTGATGTTGTTGGTAGGCGCCTTCCAGTGGGCTCCCACCCACTGTGGCCCGTGCACAACACAACAGACCACCACGTGGTCCTGCGCCATCCTCACAATCATGTCCATGTTTACGCTCATTGTTGCAGCCGCGGCGGAGATTCGTCTTGTCCAGGGTCTTCCTCCTCTTTCCTGCCCTTCTGCTTTACCAAGCATGACGGACTTCTCCAGGGATGAGTCTCTGCTGAGAACATGTCCAAAGTATGTGAGGGAAAGGCGTACCATCCTGGCTTCTAAGGAGTATTCTGGCTGTACTTCATCTAAGAAAGATTTGTTCATTTAAAAAAAAATCATTTTATTGGGGGCTCGTACAACTCTCCTTTCGGCAGTCCATGGCTCTTTCAATAGTCTTCTCCAGCATCACAGTTCAAATGCATCGGTTCTTCCTTATTCAGTGTCCAGCTTTCTTATGCGTACGAGGCAATTGAAAAATCCCATGGCTCGGGTCAGGCACACCTTCATTCTCAGCTGTCGGGGCTACTTAAGAAAAAAAAAGAAGTAATTTTCAGAGGACAGTAACGTTTTTTATTGATATACTTTGCTTCTAACAACCCCATGGAGTGATTTGGATATTCTTAAATAATGTCTATGTTTTAGTAAACCTCAGTAAAAGATTCACTCTGCAATCATGTAGAATAGAAATGGTACCTAAATCTGACTCTGCCCAGCAGAGCATCTGTTCATCCTGACATGGTCCATTGAGGATTGTTACACAACTGGTTTCCTGGCAGCAATGGCTCAGGCGTGCGGCTTAGAAATGCCAAGATCATGTACCAAAGTCATCCTATTCTTATTGCTGATGAATGGCGTGGATTCTGAATTTATAGGTTTTTAAGTGTGCATTTTGATTTATACCATATTAAAACAGAAGTTTGTGCATCTTCAAGGGATTCAAATCATGTTCCTATACTTATTTATATTTCCCCTTTATTTTTATTTCATTTTAGTAGTTTTATTAAAATATAATTCACATATCATGAAATTCAGTGGTTTAATTATATTAAAAGGAGTCATGCAATCATCACAATCAATTTTAGAACATTTTCTTCTTTCTAGTACTCATTAGTTCCTCATTCCCCTCTACTTCCCTGTCATAACCCTAAGAAACTATTAATCCAGTTACTATGTCTATCGGTTTACTTATCCTGTACGTCATATTCAGAAAAATATGCCAAAAAACAAAACAAAAACTACCCCAACAATAGTAACAAAATGAAGCAGAGGAAAAAAGCTCCATAGAACAGAAAGCAGAAAATGTTGAAAACTGGAACGAATTTGAAATGGGTCAGAGTGGTGTCTGTATGTCCTTGCTTCACTCTGGGGACATCCTTATCATTTATTGAGGGACATTTTAACTCACCCCCATAGGGTCTATGGTAATTATATTGATAGCATTATTAATTTCACCAATGGCAGAGCATTTAAAATACTGTTGAGGAAAATTATACACGTGTAGGATGGGGTTTTAGACAAAAGTGCATGGATTGTTGATTTGTACAGATTAAGAATCGAAGTGGCTGCGCACTATTTGCTCAGCGAGGGCCAGAGATAGGGCAGGACTTTCAATCATTTTATTCACAAATGCAGAACTAGGACTCCCGGGCTAAAATGAAATCATATTCCTTTTCAGTGCTCTGCATTTGGGCCACAAACATTTCTGAAGGGACAAGAGATTGTGGGCTGAAGGGGGTAAGGTTTGTCAATGATTTCTTGTTGGACAACCCTTCAAAAATGAGCAGAGAGATGCATTGTGGTGATTAAAAGCTCCTCTGCACAACTTCCCCAGCCTTTTTCTCACCCATGCAATTTTCCTTTTCTTCAAACGGCTTCCCGTGAGTCCCCATGATCTTCTTGACAACCTACCATTAGTATACCTTTGGAATCCCCACAGAGCAGTCACTAAAGCCTTCTAAACGGGCTCCTCTGCCTTGAATTTAACTGACCTAGCGAATCCTTCGAAAGATACCTTTGAACGTTTTTTTGTGTTTTTTTTGGTTTGGGAACCTAATGAGACCACGAGAAGTGTGTCACTGAGAGAAATTGTCTGCGGCCATCCACTAACTGCAGAGACGCTTTAAACACATTTTGTTCAGAATAAACCTGTGCATGCACGAATGTTTTGGGGCTTGGCCTCATATGACTGCAAGTTGGAAAAATGTCAAGAACTGAATTTAATTATAACTGCACATGTGCCTGGGTATTTTATTGTTGGGCTGGTGAGGAGTGGTAAGATATTTCATATTTGACTATTATGTGTGCATCGGATGCACTTTCTTGTCTACTTGTAAGCAGAATCACCAATTGTGTTGTTATAATCAAGATTTTCACACATTTGTGTTTTATCTACAATGATGGAAAGGATTAAGAAGGAAATCTATTTCTCACTGCCTCCCAGGGAAGTCCAACTCCTGGCGACTCTGTCCTCTGCAGTCGCTGTGGGCTGGATTTGACCGATGGCAGTGAGAAATAGACTTCCTTCTTAGAGTAGGACTGCCCTTTGGGTTTTTAGGACTTGTTAGAGGAGTAGACTGCCTCATCTCTCTTCTGCTGGTGGCTTTGAGCTGCTGACCCTGCAGTAAGCAGCCCAGGGTGCAACCGCTATGCCACAGGCAGTGAGATGCGAATATATGCTCAGAAAGAAAAGTGAATTAAATAAAGGTAAATATTGACAACTTAAAATAATTTTGAGAAATTCAAAACCATCTGTTTGAAGTTAACATTTTTATTTACTTGAAAAAAATGAAAACTAGTTTTGTAAAACTGAAGCGTTTGTCAATACTGATAATGCCCATACTGGTGCAAATGTGTGGGGGGAAAACCTTTCACCTATATGTCGTGTTCAGCTTCTCCAATTTTAGAGTGCTATGAATTTTAAAAGACTGTTAAGTATTCCTCAGCTTCCATACACAAGGTTTTTTAAAAAATAATATTTTTATTGACATATCTTATCATTCCGAGATATCCCTTCCCTTCCCATACAGTTCTGTTGTGGGGTTAGACAATCACCAATGCTATCAACTCCCCACACACACTCCTTCCTGCAACCCCACCCCTCTGCCCCCCCACCCTCACTTCCTGTGCCCTCAGGGAACCCTCACTCCTGTCAGTGTCTCTGAGGGGTCATCTATCTTGACTACCATGGACTGAGTGATCTTAAGTGAACAAATGAACTTAAACAAGTCTAACATGACCAGTGGGGCTATAGTAGTAAGGGGAGGAAATCTTAAAGAACTAGAAGAGAGTTCGGTGGTTCATCAGTGTCATGCTGCACCCTGGATTTATCCTTCATTCCATGAGGCCCTTCGAAGAGGGACTGTCCACCTGTCTTGCTGGTGGACTTTGGGTCTCCACTGCATCCAGTCCCCTTCATACCAATTTGGATGCGTGCATTTTGAACTTCCGATACCGCTTCCCTTCGGCACCTCATGATCACACAGGCTGGTGTGCCTCTTCCATGTGGATTTTGTTGCTTCCCTGCTAGGTTGCCACTCGTTTAACGCCAAGCTCTTTCACAACTGTTTTCAACATCCGCTGATTCTTGAGAACTCTGAACCCATGCATGAGGACACCAAGACCGGCAAGGAAATGGGTGCTCAACATTACGTGGAAGTATTTTATTCTTCGGGAATCTATTACCTTTAGCCGAGAGTACAAACTTTGTACGCTGTCTTTTCTTGCACCCACAGGTCAAACCTTGCAGGACTTCAAAGCGGAGTCTAGTTCCAACCTGTAGGTGGAAGTACAACAGACAGACCTTCAGGACACAGGACACAGATGCCTGAAGCTAGTTGCATTTTATCCCAAGGGCTTCCGGCTCAAAACATGGGAAGTTCTACTCTCTCTGATAGGTTCGGAATGGACGGCCAGGGGCTTTGGTAGAATGTTGAATAGACCATAGATTGCCGCAGGAATGAACACATTTGTCTTGGAGGAAGGGCAGTCCTTCTCCATTGGGCTTTGAGGCTCCAATCGGCACCGAAGCTGACTGCCACACCTTTCTCTCTCGGAACCTCTGGTGGGTTTGAACTGCCGCTGACTTTCTCGCGACAGTCCAGTGCTTCAACCACGGTGCCATCAATAGCAGTTCCACCATTTACCAGCCATGGGACCACCTCAAATGACTTTGAGCCACCAACCTTTCAATTCACAGGGCGTGCTTCACCACTGTGCCACCAGGCCAAACAAACTCCTCACCATCAAGTCAATTCCATCCTGTAGTGTTGAACCGAGAGGAGAAATTCTCCGTTGGGTTTCCAAAGCTGTAAAGGTTTATGGAAACAGACCGCCTCATCTTTCGCCTGAGGGGTGACTGGTGGGCTCATCTTGTTGACCTTCTGGTTAGCAGTTAAACACTTTAACCACTGGGTCACCAAAGATCGTTATGCAATATAATAGAGATCCTTTAATAATAGGTCTAGGCATTGAGGCTTGATCCAATAAATAGTAGGCAGCCACTATAAGTTCTAAGGCAAATGGTAAAACACAGAATATCTGAAAATTTCATCTTATAAGTAATTCAGATGGGCTGGGTGTATAGAAATCTAGGAAGTGGGGTTTAGGGCTACTTCAATACCAAGGCATCCGATAGCAAGAACCAGGACTAAGGTAGGGGCGTTGGGGATTGAGAGGAAGGACATCTAAAATCTATACTACCTTTAGACTCAGGTAATATGACCCCTGCTAGGATGCCAAGATTTAGGGCACCCCACAAATCAATTCAAAAAACGAAACTTGGTAAAGAACATGTGGCTGTGTTACCCTTGATCGGATTGATGCTCTGTGCCAGCACAGCATAATTCAGAAAGCCAAACCTCCACAGTCCCGGCTAGCACCGTCCAGAAGATGTCTTGGAGGAAGTACAATCAACATGGAAGGAAGACCATCTCTTAAACAAGGATGGCGAGACTTCATCTCAGGTACTTTGAGCATCATCGGAGGGACCCATTGCTGGAAAAGGGCACACTCCTTACTCTAGTAGAGGGTCGGCGCAAAGGAGGTGGACCCTCCACAACTCTGTTTCATTGCCTAGAAGTCAGATCCATCATGTAACAACAATACTGATCAACGAGCTCATGTTACCAAATTAATTTCTCATTTCCTAATGAGTATCCTTCTGTTAATGACGATTATTTTTCCCCATTTGAACGCCCTAAATACCTAGTTCTCATTCTGTCTAAGAAGGTCAGGCTGGATCCGGAAAAGGACATGGAGGAAGGGATACCATTGTTGAGGTCAGACGGAGCTTGGCTGAAAGCAGAGAACACCAGAAAGATGTTTCTTTGTGTTCTATCGTCTATGCAAAGGCACTCACCTGTGTGGGTCATAACAAACCATGGACAGCCGTGAGAAGAATGAAAACACAATGAACCATGTGCCATCTTCTCTCCGTGTGTATCTTGAGGGTCACTTGGTCAGTGGGTGCCTCATGTCAGCCGGGATCAGATGGTTAAGGGAAGGGAAGGGAATGTTGTCTACTGAGTAGCTGCCATGCAGAGTTATGACGAGGTCCCCCGATCGGTGGACAGCCCTATCCGATCAAAGAGGGATTCTGATGGGAAAGTCAAGTCAGGAGGGAAAAGGGGAGCACAATAGGGAGGACCGACCTTTAGGTGTGGAGAAGAATGATGAAAAATGCTTTGGGGGACTCTAGGGAGAGTGTCCCTGGTGGTATGCACCTAATGGGCCACATTGCCCGGGGTTTCTGGGCACGTCCTGGGGACCCAGGCTGGCACACTGGGCCACTGCATCATGGATCTTTGGGGCACACAGCATGCTCCAGAGCAGGGGTCCTCAAACTTTTTAAACGGGGCCAGTTCATTGTCCCTCAGACCATTGGAAGGCCGGACTATAGTAAAAAAAACAAAACAACTATGAACAAATTCCTATGCACACTGCACACATTGTATTTTGAAGTAGAAAACAAATGGGGCAAAAACACCCAGCGGGCCGGATAAATGTCCTCGGCGGGCCGCATGTGGCCCGTGGGCCGTAGTTTGAGGACCCCTGTTCTAGAGCGTGGTTCTCAAATTCCTAATGCCATGATCCTGTAATACAGTTCCTTTTGTTGTGGTGACCCCCAACCATAAAATTATTTTCATTGCTACTTCATAAATGTAATTTTGCTATTATCATGAATCAGGCGACCCCCGTGAAAGGGTCGTTTGACCTTCAATGGGGTCGTGACCCACAGGTTGAGAACCGCTGCTCTAGAGGCTGCATCCGTGAGATCCGATGCAGAAAATCCACTGGAAGAACTGGGCTCTAGCTCAGACGCACTTGTAACCTGAGGATTGAAGAAAATGCATGATGTCTGAGGAAGCAGAAGACAGCCGTACCAAGATTGTTCAACTGTTGGTAGGCCTATATGTTGTGCTAAAATATATATTATTCTGGCAAACCTGTGACTGACTTTCACAGGGAATGTTATTGTAAGTTTCCCCTGACAATGAACTCCCATTGTTTGTGTAAATAGCGTCAAGCAACAAAAGGATTGATTATGTACAAATGAACAATTTAGGTACTGTAATATGGAGTTAGCTAATGTTGGCCCAGTATCCCTCTCTCAACAGTGCTTTAAAAAAAGTAGTACCAGGGCCTAATCAAAGACAATGTTAACAGAAGATTTTTATGCCCCAGGGAGATGATAGTAAGATTCCCTACCATAAATTAACAAGGAGGTTTTGAAAGGGAATCAAAGGCAGATTAAAAACAAAACAAAAACCATGGATTCGGGAGTGGGCTTTGGGATCTCACTCAATCCTAGCTCCAACTTAAGAACAATTCTTACATCATGGCCCTGCTCTATACTCGCCTTCAGGAAGGGAACACAGAAGCTGTGGGTGCTAGAGCCAAGTGTGGTGAAGAAATTAGATGGTGCCTGTCTATTAGATAAGATAGCAACTGGCGTCTTAAAGGTTTGTTCCAAAACAATCAGCCGTCTAAGTGAGCTGTCAACTAAGTGCACATGGAAGCAGCACACCAACATCAGTGACCGAAGGATGGTAACTCATATCATCCAAAGCCAAAGGAGGGAATAGTATCAGAGCTGAAATTGTGACTATTTGGTTTTGCAGAAGCCTATGGGTGACAGTGGGAGCCCAAGATATATTTGTGGGTCTCCATAGGAAATAAGCCCCTGGTGAGTTCCCTCTCTCCTTAATAGAGGGGTGAGAAGAAACTGGTCCCCAAGCATAGTGCACTGGAGAGAAGACTGGAGATCAAAGTGAGAAATCTGACTTGAATGGTTAAAACCTTGTCAGTTGATCCCGCCTCTGATGCATGTTAGGCCTAATCTGGTTTTCAACATTTTTTTGTTTGTTTATTTGTTCATATTTGGGGTTTCTCTCAGAAGTGTTTGGTCATTGATGGTGATCCTCTTGAATTTTTGTTATATGTTTTTCAGTTTTCACTATATGAAACCCAGAATTTATGAACTTATAGGGACAGCAAGTAGAATAAATGTTCCTGGTGGGTACAGTGGGGGTGGGGGTGGGATTGGTAAAAGGGAGCTGATGTCAAGGAGTTCAGGAAGGAAAGGAATGTTTTGAAACAGATGGTGGCAGCAATTGTACAACACTGCTTGATGGGATTGAACTGTGGAATGATATGATATTTGTATTAACTTCCAATAAAATGGTTTGCTTTGTTTTAAGTGATCAAAAGATGTCTTGCCTTGGGTAGATCTGCTGCATGAGACCCCTTTACAGTATTGAAAAGCAAGGATGTTACTTTTAGAATTGAAGTGTGATTGACCCAAGCCAGGGCATTTTCCATTGTCCCATCTGCATGTGAAACATTGAATGTTGGACACGAAATGAGGAAGACCGAAGAACAGATGCATTTGAATTGTCCTGCTGGAGGAGAGTATTGAATGTGCCATGGACTGCTGAAAGGACAAACCAGTTCGTCTTGGAAGAAATATTGCCAGATTACTCCTTAGAGCAGGAGTTCTCAACCTGTGGGGTTGCCTGATTCAAAACAGTAGCAAACTGACAGTTATGAAGTAGCAACAAAAATAATTTTATGGTTGGCGGGTCACCACACATGAGGAACTATATTAAAGGGTTGCAGCATTAGGAAGGTTGAGAACCACTGCCTTAGAGAAAACGCTGGGAGCACTTTGTCTCACATGCTTTGGACAGGTTGTCTAGAAAGACCAGTCTCTAGAGAAGGCCATCATGCTTGGTAAAGTGGGGTGGCAGTGTAAAAGAGGAAGGCCCTCAAGGATATGGGATTGGCACAACGGCTGCAGCCATGGGCGCAGGCACAAGAACAATTGTAAGGATGGTGGAGGACCATGCGGTGTTTGGTTCTGTTGTACATAGGGCATCTATGGGTCAGCACCGACACGGTGGCACCTAACCACACCACAACCACGACAACAGCATTCTTCCTGCTAAGATAAGACTAAGTATTTGCTCTTCTCATGGGTCAATCTCTGTAAGGAAGTTTGAGCAATCTTCCTAATGAGTTTGTATTTTATTTTCCTAAGGATTGGTCCTCGGTACTACGGTGGCATAGTGGGTTGTGCATTGGGTTTCTAACTGCAAGGTGGTGGTTCAAATCCACTAGTGGGTCCATAGGAGAAAGGTGAGGCTTTCTACTCCCACAAAGATTTATAATTTCAGAACCCACAGGGGCAGTTTTACTACTCTGTTCTATAGTCACTATAAGCTCAAATCGACTCAGTGGTAGTGAGGTCTTTTTTGCTTTCTGCTTTTTAAAGGATGGGTTGTATAAAGAGAGGATAATTTTATCTTTACTGTCCTCTTAAAAACAAAGTTTTGCTATTTTATTCCTTGAAATATTGAATCATATTCTAAATACATGCTATTTAGAAGTTAGTAAGGTGAAATGTGATACCATCTCCCTTCATGATCTTTGTTCTGATTTCTCAGGAGATGGACCCATTACATAGGAAAAAAAATCATTACATATATTCTTGTACACCCTTTTTATCATTTTATTAGGGGCTCA
>NW_022103915.1:49223312-49225539 GCF_000313985.2 Echinops telfairi
TTGTCCGTCCCCCAGGGAGGAGGTTATATGTAGATCCTTGTAATCAGTTCCCCCTTGCCAACCCAGCCTCCCTCCACCCTCCCAGTATCGCCACTCACACCACTGGTCCTGAAGGGATCATCCGCCCTGGATTCCCTGTGTTTCCCATTCCTATGTGTACCAGTGTACATCTGGATTTGTAAGGTAGAATTGGGATCATGATAGTGGGGCGGGGGAGTGGGGGTAGGAAGCATTTAGGAACTAGAGGAATATTCTTTTATACTTAAAGATAATATGACTTCATCTTTTCAAGAATAGTGGAGAATAATCCAGTATAATGTCTATATTACATGTATATTTAATGTATTATACTTCTGATTATAAAAGTAATACATGCTCACTGTAGAGAACTTGGCAAAATGGCAAAATACCAAACACCTTCTAGCCCGACGGCATCCAGGATAGGATGACTGCTAAGATTTTAATGTGTTTCTTCGAGAATCATCTTCTTGGGTGTCTGTGCTGTCTCTGTTTTCCCTCAGTACAAAGAAGGCACGTGTCTGTATAAATTTCTTGTCCATGAGATTAAATATTTTATCACATGCAAAAATCTATCCAGCGGTTTTCCAGGTGTACATTTACATTATTTCTTATTTTTCACCATGTAAACAAATTAATCTGCAGTTCAATTTTGAATGTGGGTTTTGGTCGATGGATCAGTTTTATTTAAAACAAGAGGAATAGGCACTTTGGCTGTCCTGGTATTTCCCAGGAAGGGGGCTGGCAGTGTAAGAAAAGTATGTTTCAGCACCATGTTTTCCAATCTGGAAACATCTAACTGATCCCTGCTTCTCCATCGGCTCCAGTGTCCGAATTATCCTGGTGCCTCCCAGCCCGGCTACCACCTTAGACATTTTGTCATGAAGGCTCAACGAAATCGTTTGGTAGTGAAATACCGAGTGAGGTAGAGACTTTCATTTCTATTTCGGGCTTACCTGCTGCTCTGATGACAGTTTCTTGCTCTTCACAGTCTTCCGTTCAACTTCTTGATGGCAACCCTTCCTCGTCTTTCAGGCTGTCACCGAGTGAACTTTATCAGATCGCAATCCCAGCGAGTCTAAATTCTATTTTCTGCTCCGCCCCGTGAATTAGCTGTGCGACATAGTACAAGTGATTTATCTACCCTGGATCACAGAATCCCAATCAGGAAACCAGAGGTGCATGTAATACACCTTCCAGCAATGTCGCGCTTCAACAAAACAAACACAGTTGCTATCGAGTCCACTTTAATGCCTGGCGCCGACATGGCCCTCAGAGTTGACTGTGCTTCAGAGAGTTTGCAGTGACTGACTTTCAGATGTACATTGCCAGGCCTTCCTTCCAAGGCACCTCTGGGTGGTCAAAGCACCAGTTTCCTCTCAGCAGGCTGCACCACCGGGGCGCACCTGTGTAGTATTACTTAAATGAAATGAAATCTTTTCCAAGACAGCCATCTACGTGGGCACGTGCCTAGGCGGGTGCTCGGTGGCTTCTCAATGTGATGTTCTGATTAAAGGAGAGGTCTAGTTTGGGGATGGGACTCCTTTGAGCGTTTCTTTCAGCTGACTCGACTCTTGAGTGTCAGCTTGTAACGACATAGGCAGTGAGGAGGGGGTTGAAAGCAGAGAGGGGGCTGGTAGGTAATGATGGACCGAGCTTGAAGGACGTTCTACCGGTTCAGTGGGTGGTGGGTTTGGTCAAGAATTCACATCAAGAGAGTCAGGTACCGAACACCACATTTTCTCTAGCCACAGGCATGGAGTTTGTGTCAGTGCCTCTTTGCCCTCTTTCATGCATATGCAAGCAAGTGGTAACATGTCCTGAGTTCAATAATGCGGGTGCTCCAACTATTCTTACTGCTTATCCTTTGGTTATTGTAATTACATGTAATTTTGTGACGGATTTTCTATTTTTTGAGAAATCGCACTTTTGTACTTGATCCAGCTAACAGGATTTTCTTGCATTACTTCATAAAGAGACCATCTTTTAAACTTCTAATGTTATTTCTTATTCATTAGTACATTTGCCTGTGGGGTATGTTCATAAATGGGTTAAAGTTACAAAGTTATGCTTATAAAAGCTCATGGTAATTTGGAGTATCAGGAGGATTTATTAATTTTGAAATCTTAAAAGAGCAAAAGCTAAAATGAGATTGGATTAAGTATATTCTTGCATGCAGTTATTCTAAACACCCTTAAGGACCAAAGAC
>NW_022103915.1:49226297-49227873 GCF_000313985.2 Echinops telfairi
GAGCGGGAGGGAGGGCTACCTGTGGGTGTCAGCTGGATCTTCACCACCAGCAGAGATGACAAGCAAGATGCTTCACCTGTGTGTTTTGACTAGGTATAGGCATTCGACTGTGTGGGTCATAACCAAGTATTGATGATGGGGAGAAGACTACAAGCTCCAGATTTTGGAACAGTGTGCATGTAGAACCTTTACATAGACCAAGAGGCAGCCACTAGAACAAGTGGTTCTACTACATGGTTTAAAATCAGGAGAGATAAATAGTAATTTATAAATTATCCAGGGTTCATGCGCGAGGGAGGGTGGGGAGGGAGAGGAACAATGAGGAGCTGATACCAAGGGCTCAAGTAGAAAGAAAATGTTTTGAAAACGATGATGGCAACAGATGTACAAATGTGCTTGACACAATGGATGGATGGATGGATGGATGGATGGATGGATGGATTTTAATAAGAGATGTATGAGCCCCCAATTAAATGATTTAAAAAAAAAAAAGAATGAAGTGCTTAGGAACTGAGCACATAGGAAACTGAAATGCATCACAGTAACTTTATCCCAGATGAAGGTTTAACAATGTCCCCAAGTCAGCAACAGTGGGAGGTGAACTAGGGGAGACTGCAGAGGGATTTCCCCTCAGAAATCGCATGCAAAGGACCAATATTATAAGTAATGCTTTCATGGTTTGCTATCTGAACATACTTCTCTTTCATTGGGCCTTGAGGGCTATATGGTTCCTTATGCACATCAAACATATAACGATTATAACCTAGCCCAATAATAAATGTACTAACACCTTGAAAAAACTCAGGAGAGATGTGTGTTAAGGTTGTGTACTCTCGCCATATGTATTCAGTCTATCTGATGGACAAATGGTCTGAGAAGCCGGTCTACACCAAGAAGAATGTAGCATGAGGATGGGAGAAAGTTTCATTAGCAACCTTGCTTGCCAAAAGCGAAGAGGACTTGAATGAAGCACTTCCTGATAAAATCAAAGTTTACAGCCATCAGTATGAATTATGCCTTAACAGGAAGAAACCACAAGTTCTCACAACTGGAGCAATAAACAGCCTCACGACACGAGGAGAAATTTCATTGCGCCCACAATGAATGAACGTGGACGTGCCGTCAGGAAATTAAACAACGTGACCCACATTTGCCTCAGTACTAGTCACAAAAGCAAAAAGACAGACACAACCTGGATGCCTATCCGTGGAGGAATAGAGGAAAGAAACGGTGGGAGACTACAGAATGTTAAAGAAAATGTATCTGTGGAAGCGCTCATTAGGTGGATGAACCTGGAGCGCGTGATGCTGAGGGACGCCAGGCCGTCACAAGAGGACAGCTAATGTATGAGATTGCTATTGTAGAGTCAACAAAAGGTTTCCAGACAAACGGAAACACCCTGGGGTGGTTCCCGGGGGTGGATGGACTGGGGAGGGTAAACTACTAACTAGCGGGTGGACACATGTTAATGGTGAAGGGAAGACCCTATGCAACAAGGGAGAGATAGCCAAAGCATGAAGGGAAGGAGGGCCGGAGAGGGGCGGAAGAATAAAACACACCAGAGGCAAAGACGCTG
>NW_022103915.1:49229451-49232414 GCF_000313985.2 Echinops telfairi
CTGATTTTAAACCACGCAGTAGTCCTTGTTCGCGTAAGAAAACTGCCTCGCGAGCTGTGTAGTTTCTGAGCACAAGGAAGTAGTCTGCCATTTCCATTCTTCTCCAGATGATCCCTACTTTGTTGTGTCCACGCAGCGGACTCGGTTTGCATTGTTGCAGAGTCAATGAAACACAAGTAAACATCTTTCTGGTATTGGATACAGCGAGAGAAAGAGGCAGAACAAACTCAAACCCATACAGATAAGCTTCCTGGTTGAATGGAAACGAATGGAATGTTCACACTTCAGGCCTGGCACTAATGCACCCCTGTGTTAGAACGATCAACCATTTACGATCAAAAGGATAGCATTGACTTAAGAATGGAGAGTTTGGAAAGGAGGAGGAATGGAATCAGGAAATAGAGAAAGGATAAAGGATGGTACCTTGTGGGGATTGAAATTAACAATGAACCAAATATGTATGAATTGGTGAATGGAACACTGATTTGCTCTGTAAACTTCCGTCCAATTCACAGTCAAGTTTCTTAAAATTACAATGTATTGCATTGGGAAATTCATTCTAACCCATGCCAAAGCAAAGACACCACTTTAAGGACGAAGGCACACCTGACCCAAGACATGGCATTTGCAATTGCTTCATGGGTATGGGCAAACTGAACAATGAATGCAATGCAGTGAGTTATTTGATAGGACTCTTCTAATTGTAGTCTTTTTAAATTCCCACCAAACCATACTCCTGATGGGTCTGGGTAAGAAGGTGGGGAAGATACTGATTATATTATATGATTCAGCTGTGAGTGATTTCGATCCTGCGGGGTAGAAAATGAGCCATGTAAGAAGCACAGGGAGAAGCTTACTACTAGCCAGAGTCAGGAATAGAGACCCCTTCTTGAACCAAGAAATAGATTCCCCCCTCCCAAACAGTTTTATTAGCCTATGTGGTAGTTACAGAATCTAGTGTCAATGTAAGACTTACGAATGGGATTTGGCCTGTCAATCAGGTCACGGCTTGATGACCTCATTTGGAGGCACCAAGGAGATAATTAGCTCACTGGAGGCGGGACACACGCTCACTCCTTGAGAGACATTCTATCGACAAGACACACGGATAAGACTGTCTACTCTCAAGACACATGAGCCTAGGCTCATGGCAGCGAGAACCCTGGACCTGGAGGAGCCACATGGAGACCCCTGCCAGCGCTGAGATGCTTCTACCACCACTGGATCCACAGCACTTTCCACCAACTGGCCTGTGATCTTCCTGCATTTGGCGTCATTGCATGTGTTTAGTGAGTCTGAAGATGAATTTATGGAATAGTTTGGACATATGGGCTAATATTGGACTTATGGACTTGATCTGGAATGGGCTGGGATGTTTTCTCAACATTCAATTGCTTTTGTATACAAAGCTCTTCCCTATACACACAAGAGTGTCTATGAATTTGTTCCTCTAGTCTACCCTGACTAACACAGCATATAATTCACTGATCATAAAATTCAATAGTTCAGCCACATCAACAAAAGTTGTACAGTCATCATCACAATCAGTTTTAGAACATTTTTTCCAATCCTGTACTCATCTTTATTACCTCCCCCTGACCCCCCAACTTCCCTTGCCCATCAGTCCAGCTACTGTCTCTGTGGGTTTACTTATCCTGCACTTCATATACAGAAAAACATTTAAAAACAAACAACAAAACCAAAAAACTACCAAGAATAACAAAGTAAAACAGATCAAAACCCCAATTGAAAATAGGCGGGAGAACATTAAAAGCTAGAACAAATTTAAATGGATCACAAGGGAGATCGAATGATAGGATGCTATACTTTAACCTAGCTGCATCTGCAACAGTCTGCAACAATTCTGCATGTTAGCGAGGCTATTTACATCCCTGGTCCATGGCCAGAGGGGGTTCACCAAGGGCTTATGTGTCTTTCCCGTTCACTTTAAAAAAAAAAAAGGAAACATCTTTAAAATGGAGCTAATGGGAGATCAAATGATAAACGATCACATTTTGACCTAACTACCTTTGCCATAATTGATATACCAAGCTCTCTGTCAGATAACAGGGCTTTTCCCATCCCTCAACTGGGATTGAAGGGATTCATCAGAGGCTAAACCTACATGTGGACCCTGAACATGGATTTTTGGCTTCTACTGTCATCTATAATCTCCAAGAAACAAGATTTGGCACCAGAGGCATGACAAAGGAATAGCAACAGCAGAACAAGGAGGCAGAGCCTGAGACAAAGTGGTGGACTTCCCAGCCCACACAGTCAAGCTGAGTGTTTGGAAGCGAGGGGATGGGTGGTAGAGTCGGGCGCTTCCGGGCCCTTCATGGAGGTAGCGGGGTCTGCTGACCCACCGAGATGGAGCTGAGTGCCGTTGGCTGGAGGTTGATGACAGAGCTGTCTGCTTTGGGGCGTTTATTAACTAGCTCTAAGAGAACTTTGTAACATACCCCGACTGAACAATTGTGTCCTGAATTGTAACCTGTTATGTGCTATAGTAAACCCCATCATTGTCTACATCATCCATGAGTTCTGTGTGGCCACTGCAATGAATTATTAATCCAGTCACAGTAGTAATATGAATAGGCCTAAAAAATATTGAAGGCGGATGCATGTCTGACCTTTGCCTTGGGGAGTCTAAGGAGGTCATATGTAGCCCCCAGGATGTTTGTGAAATGAATGAGGAGGACAGAATAAGAATGGATGCATTCAAATGATTGCGTTGGTGGGGAATGCGGAACACACCATGGACGGCCAGAAGAAGAGGCCAGTCTACCTGGGAAGAGACAGAACCACAAGCTCCTCAGAAGTGAGGATGGGGAGGCGCTGTCTCGCGTATTTGGACGTGTTCTTGGGAGGGGCCATTCCCTGGAGAGGAATATCCTACTTGGTCAAGTGGAGGGTCAGTGATAAAAAGGAAGACTGTCAAGGAGATGGCTTGCACAGCGGCA
>NW_022103915.1:49233036-49243898 GCF_000313985.2 Echinops telfairi
CAGACTGATGTGGTGACAATCGGGAGGTTGGAGGAAAGGGATCGTGGTCACAAGGGAATGTAATTTCCTTTCCTGTAATTCTCCACCAGCTGTGGAAAAGCTCTGCTGTTAAGTAAACACTTTTAAAGGCAAAAAAGAGTTCACTTGTTCACTCGGACACGGCCCATTTCCAATCATTGCAGCCTTCCCAAGCAGCCAGGACATTTGCATTTTCTCTAATCGTCTCAGCAGTGCGCTTCCTCCCCCAAAAGAGAGAGAAAATGAAAACCGGCAGTTCTTGGAACGCTGAGCGAAATTACCCGAGGAGATTCCAGGTGGCCTAGTGGATAAATCTGCAATTATTATTATCTATTGATCTATGCAGCAAACTTCCCAAGCATTTGAACTTCACACATCAGCAGATAAAATGATCTGCTAGCCTCATACCCACAGGAGAGACCTCAAGTTGACGCCTCAAAATAGCAGGTGGCTCACAGAGCATGTTCTTCTATCACAGTCAGCGGGCGAATCTGGTACCTTGAATCTGGGAAAATGCAAAAGAAGTGTCCACACAGGGCCTCTCAGATTGTTACTGCTGAGGAGGGCAATGGGCGTTTGAATTTCCCTCTTGAATTACAAGGAATAGGATATCTAGAGAATGGATGCAGATCTTTTATTTCTCCTTGAGGAATAGCAGTTACAACCCTAAAAGAAGATTCCCAGTGAGCAAAATGAGGCGAGGCGTGAGTTGTGAGCAACAGCTCGGTCACTTGGCAGTGAGAATCACTGTGGTTCAGAATGGTCTTCAAAGCTCCTTCTTGACTGGCTCTGTGTCCTTGGTCAAGCCACTCTGCCTCTGGCTTGTTGTTCATTGTTCCCAGCTAGAAATGGAAGCAAGATAGTATGGATAGGGCTGCTATAATGATAAAATAAATTAATATGTGGATAGTGGTTAGGATGGTGTATTAAAAACACTCACCGAGTCTTAGCTATTAATTTCTACCATGTAACCTAGGCTTTTGTCTTGCTTGGATCAACAATCAGTACTCATGGCAACATTGGGTGAATCTGCTGCACCGGACCTCTTTAAAGCACTGAAAAGCAAAGATGTTACTTTGAGGACTAAGGTGCATCTGACCCAAACCATGGTATTTTCAATCACGACATACGCAGGTGAAAGGTGGACACTGGATAAGGAAGACCAAAGCAGAATGAAAGCATTTCAATGAGGGTGCTGGCGGAAAAATCTTGAAAGCACCATGAGCTGCCATAAGAACAAACAATTCTGTCTTGGAAGATGTAGAGCCAGAATGCTCCTTAGAGGTAAGGATGGCGAGGCTTTATCGCATGTGCTTTGGACGCATCGTCAGGAGGAACCAGTCTTCAGAGAAGGATATCATGTTGGGTAAGGTGAACAGAGGGGCGGTGAAAAAGAGGCCGACTTTCAACAAGACGGGTGGACACATTGACGGCAACAGTGGGCTCAAACATAACAACCCCTGTGAGGCGGATGCAGGCCTGTGTGGTGTTTTGTTCTGTTGTACATGGGGTCAGTCGGAGTCAGAACTGACTAGATAGCACTGAACAGTGACAGCCTGGGTGTAGGAGCGCTGGGGGAACTGTCAGGTAGGCATTTGACTGCTAATTGCAAGGTCGGCTGTTCAAAACCATCAGCTGTTCCCGTGAAGATTCGCAGCCTCAGAAGTCCTAAGTAAGGTCCCTATGAGTTGTAATAGACTCAGTGGCAGTGGGTTGGGTTGGGTTGAACTAGCTTTTTGACACATTTTAATTAAGCCACTAAAATATAGAATTCTGATCGCCTCCCAGGGACATTGTTTGACTCACCCTTTTTCTTCTGCACTTGCCCCTTTGTCCCGTCATTCTTCCTCCCCAGAAGCATCTGTGTGCAGCATTCGAATCCCAAGTTAACCTCAAGGACACTGGCTGGACTCTAGTCCTCAAGGTCTATGTCACGGGTGTCTTTTATTCTTTCAGTAGATCACCCACGTGTGGTGACATACAAGATACAAATGCCACCTTTACTGCACATGCCTTTCTACCAGAGCATGATACAGGATACAGGAGAATCTCAGTCCATACTCTTGACTGATTGATTAAACATGATTAGAACTAAAGCAAAATAGCATAGGGTGATAGTTTAAGAATAAGCTAAAGCCAAAGAGCGGTGATTGCACCTAGGAGAAGGATGAGTACCTTCAATGTAATTTTTACTTAATAGCAGATAGTATTTCTGTATCTACTTTATATATGTGAGGGGGCTTCAAAAGGTTGATGGAAAAAATCCCATTGTCTTTTACTCCATTTTCCCCATGAGCATTTTGAAGCCCCCTAGTGTATGAGTGAGCCCTGGGATGAAGGAGTCCATGATACTGAATTTCAAACTCAACTTTGAGGCTCCCTTATGAAGATCTGCTTAAGAGGAGGCACTTCCCTACTCCACAACAAACCCCGAACTCAAAATGTTTTACTCATTGATATAAGTCTTTGATTTTCTGATTACTTTGTCAGTGAGCATGAATAGTGATGAAATCTTTCATTCAACTTCAGATATACAATTCCAGGTCCTAGGAGCACCCAATGGCAAGTTCACTGTATTTTAAGGGAAAATTAAAACTTTAAAAGAAAACCCATTCAGAAAAACTATAATGGAAAGGGGCACACAATGAAGTGTAATTGCTTTGTGCTGCTAGGTGATTCCTTAGAGAGTCAGCGACTCAGTTTTCAGAGTGGCCAATAAAGGGCTTATGGTGGATGTTTTCTTGGGGCACAAAGAAACTATCTGGTGATTATAGATAGTTACAGAGGCTGATTATAAGCTGAAAATTACCCTGGTGGCCCAGGAGGTTGTGGTGGGCTGCAAAGGGAAAGACTGGAAGTTCAAACCCACCAGCCCCTTTGAGGGGCAAAAAAATAAACCAGTCTGCTTTAGAGATTTTAAAGATACATAGTAAAGATTTACAGCCTCAAAAACTCTGTGGGACAGTTCTACTCTGTCCTATAGGGTCTCTCTGAGTTGAAATCTACCTGACGGCTGTGGGCTTGTTTGGGGTGGGGGGAGGGTTGTTTGCTTCGAATGGAATTGGTATGATTTCATGCTTCAACACACTTGTTAGGTGGTAAGAATATAAAAATCAATAACACAAGAGAATGGAGTTGGGGCAGCACCTTGGAGAGCAAACACAGACCGATCCCATGGAGGAAACCGGCAGGAAGGACATAAGGGTTGAAATAGCTAAAATAATGAGCACTATGGTTTATCTGACGCTATTTTATAGTTAGATATGTTGACTTGTCTGTCCTTCCTTGTCCAAGGTCTTTAGATGCAGAAGTGGGGCATTTTCTAGACCATTCTAGCTGGCTAGCAAGACAGTTGTCATTTGCCTAGTCGAGCAGCATTCTCTATCCCCGGCATTTTTGGTCTCATGGTGACTGTTGTGCCAATGCATGCCCTTGCTGACTGTCTGCTTTGCCAACCATGATTTCCCCCAGCAATTGCTCGCTCAGCCTTTCTTCCTCGTCTGAGATTGGAAGCTCCCTCGGAATCTGTGTGCCATGTGTGTCCGACCTTGGTACTATGTCAAACCGCAGTGGCACAGCTTCTAGCGTCACAGCAACACGCAAGTCACAGTAGAACAAACTCAGAAACGGGGGTGTTGGGAGAATATTATTAGAAAGAAAAACAAAACTAACTGAAAAACTCACTGACATCGAGTGGATGGCGACTCATCGTGACCCTATAGGACAGCGTAGAACCGCCCCTGTGGGTTTCCGAGCCTCAAACTCTTTACAGGAGCAGAAAGCCTCGTCTTTCTCTGGCAGAACAGCTGGTGATTTCAAACTTCTTATTTGTCTTCTTTCCCCCCAAATGTCTGACCTTACAGTTAGCAGCCCGACATGTAACCACTATGCCACCAGGGCATGAAATAAAGATTTAATTGATGCATTTTGGTAGGACTGTGGTAAGTCAGCTGTATGCGATGGTAAATACAAATAAATAAGCAAACGATTTTCTTTAATAATACTCTGAAGACAAAATTATTTCTGTACTAACTTATTTTTGTCCAAAATTTATTTCTGATGACATCCAATGGCATTGGAACATCTATACCAGAGTGTAGAGAGAGTCTGTTACAGCTGATACGTCTTGCCCTGGTTCAGCAGGTTGGGCAAAATATTTTGTTAATGGAGACAATGAAATAAAGGGATTCAGTATAACATGCTAACAATTCGCAGTACCTAGAAACTTAGAGGCCACTAGCTCTCTTTCTCTCCACTTAGTAAGAATTTCTCATAGCAAGGGAGAAGGAGGCCAACAAAGCAGAAAAAAACCCAAAGCTGAGACCAGAGACAGTGAGAACTCACTTTACTGTTGAGACCCTGGGTCCAGCAGTACCTGCTTCCCGGTGACATAAGCCGATGGATTCCCATTTTGAAACAATACAGTTGATATTTAGGTTCTCTCAGTGGCAACAAAAGGGTTATATTAGCCCTTCTCCCTGGCTCCACACTACCCCTCCCCTCCTTCTCTTGGGCTCTAGAAAAGAAATAGTTTGCTGTTAGACTGAGAGCCTTGATGGAAACTTGAAGGCCAAGTTGTAATTCTAGCTGAGACCTAGCAAGATACGTTCCGTGACCTGGCTGCTATTTCACATGCTTACCTCTTGGATACATCACTATGGTCAGGGGCATCAACCAGTCTAACCAAATTCACTGTTATTGGATGTATTCTGACTCAGAGCACCCCTGTATAGGGTTCCTGAGGTTGTAAATCTTTTCAGGAGAAGATAGCCTCCTCTTTTCCCCATGGAGTTGCTAGTGGGCTTGAACCACTGACCTTGCAGTTAGGTCAATGCTTATATAATAGCACCACGAGGACTTCTTATGGTCAGGGGCACAGTCTACCATAATTTGGTCCGAGTTGGGTCTTGTGTTCAACTCTGTGACCAAGGAATAAGTGAGGTTCTGTGGTGGACAACCCGACTGAAAATCATTTGAATGGGGAACAGGTAGAGGAAGTAGGGATGTTCTGGTGCCCTGGTGAGTTTACACATTGGACTGCTCACCTCACTTTCAGCCATTGGGAACCGCCAGCTACTCCAAGGGGGAAAGAGGAAGCTTCCTACTCCTGTCACGAGTTACAGTCTTGGATGCCTGGTGGGGCTTGGTCAAGGGCAATGTAGCCAGAGGAATTTCTGAACCCTGAATGAAGGTCAAACATGATAGTGGGACAAGAGGAAAGTAAAAGGAAATAGAGGAAAGAACTAGGAGGCAAAGGACATTTACAGAGGGCTAAATACAGGCATGTGCATATGTAAATATATTTATATATAACGATAGAGAAATAGATCTATATACATATATTTATGTGAAGTATTAAGGTAGCAGATGGATATTCTGCCTCAACTCAAGTACTCCCTCAATGCAAAAACACTTTGTTCTGATAACCCCACATTCTGGGATGGCCAGCTTCTGGACATGATCGCCAGAGACCAAATGGGTGCATAAGCAAATGTGGTGAAGAAAGCTGATGGTGCCGCCTGTCAAGGGATATAGCATCTGGGTTTCAGGATAAACAAGTGGCCATCTAACTGAGAAGCAACAAAGCCCAAACAGAAGAAGCACACCAGTCTGTGTGATCATGAGTTGTCAATGGGATCGGGTATCAGGCACCAAAGACCTAGAACAAAAATTCATATCAATGTGAGTGAAGGGGAGCGCAGAGTGGAGACCCAAAGGCCATCTGTAGACAATTGGACATCCCCTTACAGAAGGGTCACAAGGAAAAGATGAGCCAGTCAGGGTGCAGTATAGCGCCAATGAAACTTACAACTATCCTGTAGTTCTTTAATGCTTCCTCTCCCCCACTATCATGATCCCAAATCAGCATGTACATGGGTACAGATAAAGATCATTCTATTAGAGGCTCACACAGCTCTTATACAATCCATACATCAATTGTATCAGGCATATTTATACATATGTTGCCATCGTTCTTTTCTAGGCATTTACCTTCTATTGAGAACCTTGGTAACAGCTCCTCTTTTTTTCCCTCCCTTCCCCACCCTCATGACTCCTTGATAGATTATAAATTAATACTATTTTCATATCTCACGCCTTCCCCCATGGTTTCTGTTGTTCTTCCCCCTGGAGGGTGTTTGTGTGCTTATGTGGCAATCATTGGGATTAGTTCCCCCTTCCTCCTCTTTCTTCCCTCCCTCCCTTCCCCCTCCCCTTCCGGTATCACTATTCCCACTCCTGTTCCTGGCTTCCGTGTGTCGTGAGCTTGTATCACCTATCTCTACCTGTGTACATGCTCTGGTCTAGTCCAGAGTGAGAAGCAGCACTGGGGTCATGATAGTGGGGGGTGAGGAATATTGTGTGTTTCATCGGTGCTTTACTGCACCCTGCTTGACTCATCCCTTCCCTGCGACTCCTCTGTGGGGGGATGTTCCATTGTCTACAGATGGGCTTTGGGTCTCTGCTCAGACCTCCTTATTCTCAACAATATGTTTTGGTTCGTTTGTTTTTTATGGGTCTTCTGATGCCTGTTACCCAGTCCAGATGACGCCTCATGATCATCGCACGGTCTATAAGGCCCTCCAAACCCGTCTCCCGCTGAGCTCCCCAGGGCCCCAGCCTTGTTGGACCCAGCATCTCTTGCCTCCTGTCTGCCCACCCCAGGCCTGCCATTTAGTCTTCCCTTTGCTTTTCACCTGACGGGCTCCCTCAGAGCAGCCTTCCCTGGCCCCCTCGCACAGAGGGGCTCCCTTCCCCATCTCAGTTTCTTCCTTACTCCCTTTGTGACACTGTGGGCGGGTCTCTTCTGTCTTTGTTCTCCTCCTGAAGGTTGATCTTCTCAGAAGAATACAGAGTCCTCTAGTGCAGGGACTGCGTGGATCTGGTCCAGGTCTCCATCTGTAGTCCGAGCTGCCGGTGCAACGCCCTTGTCTCCAGGGTGAACTTTTCAAGACCCACCTGCGGAGCTGCTGCCTCCTCCAGGAAGGCTGCCTAGGGCAGGATGGACTGCCACCTCAGTGGTGTCTGTGCCGGGCCCCTCTCGGCCACAGCACCTGCGAGACGAGGCTGGGCTGGCTTCTCTCCATACCTGGCTCTCCCACTAGCATGCAAGCTCCCTGAGATGAGGGACAATGCTTTCTCTTGTCACCCCAAAGTCAAGCAGTGGCACCCGGGACAGAGCAGGGGCTCCGATGCTCCCGGCGGAAGTGAAAGCCACCGGACGCGCAGCCCTCCCGCGCCATGTGTTTGTATATCCACCCGGGAAGGGCGGCGAACTGCCGGAGGACCTGCTTCCTTCAGCTCCATCCTGAAGGGGAGGAATGTGGAAAGAGAAGCTTTAGGTGCAGAAGAGGGGAAACAAGCAAACTTGCCACCGCAAGAAAGAAAAGTGTATTTTTTCAAACCTTTGCGAATCAATTAGTCGCCTCTGGTGGGTTTTAGAAAAAAGAAAGGATGGAAGGAAACTCTTAGGGGAGACCCCAAAGACGGATCCTTGACAATATTCCTTTAATGCGTTTCCCGTCTCTTGATGCATTGTCTTCTTGGGGCAATATCCGCATTGTGTGTGTCAATCGTGGGGAAAGCATCATCGTCCATCTGTAATGAAAATAAGCCACACAGTCGGCCAATGCTGCTTTAAATTGCACATCAAGAACTCTCCCAGTGACAAAGACTTTCAAGGCAAACAAACCAAACAAATTAAAAAATCTCTGTGGGGCATAAATATGTAATTACATTCACACAGGGAGCATTTTATCAGGTAAACCACCCCACTTTGTTCAGAGAAATGCTCTGGCTCTGGGCTTGGTTGTTTGTTTTTTTTTTGAGAGCGTCTGAATATGCATATGTGTGCGGTGTAGACACGCTGTTCTCGGGGCTCTTCCTAGCTGGGGTTTAACCACTGCAAAGCCATTTTCCTGTGCAGCTGGGGGGGTCAGCCCTATAAGCCTTCCTTTTGTTTGTTTGTTTCTGTTTCCAGCGAGCTGAAAAGCACCAGGATACATCCTGGTTTGGAATTTTAAATACCTGCCAAAGCATAGCTATTTGAAAAAACCAGGATTAATACTTTACCTTTATATAACTCCTTGGAAACACAAGAGATTTACACTCCTCTTAATAACTTGTAAGATGACCCAAAAGAGAGATGTCCCTAAGAATATACATTGGCATGATGTGCCTAAAGCTTCCAGCCTGCTCCTGGGTTCTAATTCGGACGCAGGCTGCCTCAGTCTCAACACGTGGCCTTGTGGCTGTTCACAATTGCTGTTGAATCGACCGTGAGTCATGATCACCACATGTACAGAGAAGGAGGCTTTGCCTGGTCCTGAGCTGTCTTCACGATCGGTGGTCTTTGGGGTGACCACCATTATGATATCTTCCATTATGATATCAGGCCATATATTCTGTTACGATCCCTAAGGTTTCCACCGGCATGATTTGGAAGTCACCTCTCCTCCACTGTGAGTTCTGTTAAAAGCTGTCCATCCTAGGTGACCCTGTCGGTGTTGGAAATACTGGTGGCATAGCTTCCAATGTCATTTCAACAGGCAAGCCACCACAGCACGGCAAACTAATAGGTGGGTAATGGGATAGGTTGTTCATCTGTTAAAATATTGCTGCCTTCATTTTTAATCTAAAATGAAGCTTAGTTTATGAGGAATGAGAATTCCTTTTTCATTCACAAGAGCCATGTGATTGACTCATTATCTACGGCCCTCTCCCTGCCTGTGCCCTCCGACAGGACTTTAATCTCCTGCACTGTGCATCAGTAGCCATCAGACAACATGTACATTTTGGTCTATTCAAGATCATCATTATTTTGAAAAGGAAAATCGAACAGTGGCAAGGACGAGATGAAACCCGGGGTATTGGGGAAAGTACAAAGAACAGGTAGCTGTTGGCAATACATAGAAGGCTCCCAACCTAGGTGAATTCTGCGCCAGTTGTCCTGTTCTCCATCTCATTTTCATCTTTGCTCTTTCCACCGTAACACCCTATCTCCTGGACAGACTTCCCCATTATCCTGCCCCCTCCCCACCCTTCCCTCGCCAGGCTCCCCTCGCCTTATTTCCTGCCCTTTCCTCTGCCTTCATTTCTTTCTCTCCTGAATATCTATTGAGAACGTTTCTGTGGATCAGACCCTGGAAATCCATGAGGATGGGTTTAAATGCTCTCCCTTTATAAGAGTTGGGTGCCATTTTCTGCTACTTTAAAGGGAATTCCATAACAGCAAGTTTGGGTGCATGAGGTTTGAATCACTCGAACCTTTAAGTTTGTCTGATACATAAGTGTTGGTAATTGGATTCAAAATATTTTCTCATAGGAAAACACAGCCCATTCAATAGGAATTAAGTTATTAGAATAAAAAACATGACCATCGTGTTTGTTTGTGACAGCTGGAAACTATGTCCCCAGACCGCCCTTGTAACTACATTGAGAGTTGCTTATCTAGGTCACATCAAAGAATTAGATGCAAGTGGTCATTGCACTAATGAAATGCTTATCTTTCTCTATACATCATGCTGAAGAGCTTTTTAAAATGCCTGATGTTTGGATTTGCCTTCCACTATTAATTAATTGCATGAGTATCAGGGCCTCCAAGCTTATGAAATGAAAAGGGAGGCCTAGATTAATTCCATTTCAGTACAGTAAATATTTACGAAAGCCAGGACAGCAATTTTCATCCGTTGTCAAATACATCTAGGAGGTGGGGCATGAAACTCAGGATCCACCCCCAACAAGAGGTGCTGATTTTGTAAATAATAAAAGTAGGGAAAAAAAGACCTTGGGGTGACTACTGGGGAGTGTCTGAAATGAAATTTAGATAATCATATCTTGATCTAAATCTGAAATTTCTAGTTTTATTTCTGTCGCTGAGCTATACTCGCACTTCAGAGTGGCCCCCCAGATCTTGGTTAAAAACTCTCGTGAGACAGAACTGGTGCGGCTGCTTTGGCCATTGCACCCATCCAAATGGTTCTGGCAAGTAAGCCCCAGGCACAAGAGCTAAAACGTCTCAGAAGCTCCTGGCCTGGCGAAGCATCTGCCACAACTTTCAGTCCCATGACCCCAGTAACAATGGATTTTTACCAGGTCCATGACACCAAGCGTTCCCATTTGGAGAATGCTGGCAAATGAAACAAAGTTTCCAATGGAAATTCAAGGTGCTTGGGCCAGTAAGAGACTATCAATTGCAGAGTAAAACTTTCCAAGTACTTACATGAAACTTGGGCTGTGTATGACCTTGTTGTGGGCCCGGGATTTGGGATTTGGAGGCCCACGTGAGCTTGACAATGTTTGAAAATTCCAGTTTTCTGTCTCAACCGGTATCTCTCATCTCCTTTCTCTGCCCATCAAATTATTTTTAAAAGAAAGCTCTCAGCCCTACTTTAGGCCAACACTTCACAAGAAACATGCTGCATGGGTATTAGCCATTATTTTCAGCCATATTTGTTTGCTTTGTGATTGATGGTGTGAGCCTCACTTCCAATTCCAGCTGCCACCAGCCACCTTTTGCTCTGAACCCAAACATGTTGCCTTCATCATGGCATGAGGACGGTGAGAAGCGTGTGTTTTGCACACTCACCTCCTCACAACCAAACATGATGGCAGGTTTTTTGTTGATATTTTTTTTTATTAATCATTTTATTAGGGGCTCATACAACTCTTATCACAATCCATCCATACATCAATTGTGTAAAGCACATTTGTACATTCAGTGCCCTCATCATTCTCAAAACGTTTGCTCTTCACTTAAGCCTCTGGCATCAGGTTCTCATTTTCCCCCTCCCTCCCCACTCCCCCCTCCTTCATGAACCCTTGATAATTTATAAATTATTATTTTG
>NW_022103915.1:49244578-49255262 GCF_000313985.2 Echinops telfairi
ATCATATCATGGAGGTGAGCACACATTGATATGAATTTTTGTACTTTGATGCCTGATAACTGATTCCTTTGGCACCTCGTGATCACACTGGCAGGGATGGCAGGTTTGGACAGTCTCCTTTGAAGAAATGAGCCTGTGACTAAACTGAGCAGGGAAAATAGTGTACTCAGTGGGGTAACCTGACACTGACTAGTGTTGTGGAAATATCATTGACATGTGAATGATTCGAGTCATGCTGGAGAACCTTATGTTTTACTTCCCAAAACTGTGGTTGGGTAATGTGTAACGGCTGATTTCTGCCTGATCAGGAGGTAGTGAAAACTAACACACTAAAACACTGCAACTTGATAGGGAGACTGCAGGCATAATCTTTACAGGCAAACTGCTTCTTCAGAATGGTTGTGTGCACTTGCTTTTACTTCTCTTTGGAGACGATGGACCTGAGTGGTAAATGAATGGTCAGAGTGCTCCTTTCTTCAGTGGGAGGGCTTGGGAACCAAGTTATTTTAGGAAGAAGTTGGGTTGTGACTTTGGAGGGGCCCTGGAACATTTTTCTGGTCCCGTTCATTTAAACACAGAACAAAAACACTCCGTGGCTTGCCCTGCGAGACTTGGAGACACTTAGAATTCCAACTCTCAGGTTAGGTGGGACTCCAAGGCCAGACACTTCTACTTGTCCTCTCATCGAAGGACCATTGTCTATGAGAATTTCACTCCATCACCTGGCTGTCACCTGTCCCTTGGGCTTTAAATGCTATCTGTAAGAGCAATCCTATCCAAGTCTACTCTCCTGATTTTCCCGTGCCTGACATTATCAATCAATCTCGGTCCTCTTTCCATGAAGAGTAGACTTCTAAGGCCTTAAGATGCTATGTAAGACAGTGTTCTAGGCAGTCACTCTCTACCCTTGATTTTGGAGCTAAGGTAAGAGACATATTTTGTATTCCAATTTTAAGCCCTGAGTTAGTTTAGTTAACCATGCATCTAGTAAGCCTAGAAGGAAAGTTCATAGGACATATGAATTCTCCTATCAGCAGTATTTTTTTTTCAGCAGTATTTTTGACTAAAGCTTTTGTTTCATGATTATATCATCATGATCATAATATATACTCTTTTATTCTAATCATTATTATTATAAAAATGATCGCATTGTTTAAACACTATAATATTAAATGGACATATATTAGTTCATAAAATTGGTATTATTTACTAAACTATTTCCTATGTTGACGTGGGGTCATTCACTCATGATTCAGAGGTCAAACGTATGTCTTGTACTTGAAGAACTGGTATAATAGTTTGTTGGGATGGCTTCTAATATCTGGGTTTAAGATGACTTCTGAGAGAAGATGGCAATATATTTATTTCTTTGGCATAGTACTATGGAAGGAAGATAAAGACTTGGGAAGGTGAGAGCGTTAGAATAGATTCATGACTTATAACCTCCCAAACATCACCTGGCTGTATTAAAAAATGAATATGGAAGACACTCTCTTAATTTTAGTAAAAAGATATGCACTGGGGGAGGGGCACTCACATCTGAACTGAGTGGTGGCTGTGTGGCGTAGGCTGAGATGGAGAGAAGGGAATACTGCCTTGGAATGAGGTTGGCTACTATCAAGTGAGGGAAGGGGGTAATTTTCCTGGGGGGTAGGGCGAGCAGGAAGGATCCCTGGTGGCGGAGTGGTTACCCACAGGCCATTAACTGCATGCTCAGTTCCTTGGGAGAACAACTGGGCTTTCTACTCCCATAAAGAGTTCCATTCTCGGAAACTCTCACAGGGCAGTTCTACCTTGTCCTGTAGGGTCACTGTGAATTGGAACCGACTCGGTGGCAGTGAGAGGACCGAGGAAAAGCCGAGGCAACTCCTCTTAACTAGCTGTAGTAGATGCTGTGGCGCTAGTCTCAGGCCCTTTGCTCAGCGCATGCACCGTGCTGGAATATTGGCTGCTTTTGATTCACAGATCTCGCTAGCCTTTCGGTACTCTTTCTACGTTTTCATTTCATTATTATGTAAGCATGATCATACTACACATACCAGTATATATCAGCCTGTTAATAAAGTCTGAAACAGTGGAAATACAAATGCTTGGTCATTTCGGACAACTTGAAGGGCCACCCTAGTACTAGAGCTCTCCGTAGGATCAGATGAGGCTTTGATTGCACTGCTGGTCAGCTTCTTCCTCTGCCCCCCCTCCCCCTCCACACTTTTCAGTTGTGTCTCCTAAAAGCCCTCCCATTTGGCTATTGAACTTACGCAATCTAAAATAATGGTGCCTTAAGTATCCTACTACCTAAATCCTAATGTGGAATTTTATCAGCTGTGATAGCTGAGGTTTTGTATCAACGTGGCTGGACCAAGATTCTCAGTGATTTGGCAGTTAAGATGTAGAATGCTGATCAATGATAAGATGTCCTCTAGTGTAAATTCCATGATGAGAGCTATGGTATGGCTGTATGAGAGCAGTGGGAATTATAAGCATCCATGCCTAAACATCAGGAACAATGTAGATGCACTTAGTGACCAGGTTAGAGTGGGAGCCAAAGGGGGTCTGACTTGCAGGGAGCTATGAAATTGACCAACAGATAGAATCATGATAAACAGAAAAAATATTGCAGTAGTCAAGGATTTAATGTTGCTTTGGTCCACCATCAATGCTCATAGGAGCAGTAGTCCACATACAAAATGATGTATTACAGTGGGGAATCTTGAAGCACAAAATTCAGCACTCTTTAAAGTGTTGACGAGCAAAGATGTCCCTTTGAGGCATCAGATGCACTTGACCCAAACCGTGAACTTCTCTATCCTTTCATAGGTAGGTGAACGCTGGGCAGTGAATGAGCAAGCCTGAACAGGAATGAATGCAGGCGTGCTAGGGTGTTGGCACAGGATGATGAAAGTACTGTGGCTCCAGAGGAATAAACGTACCTTTCTTGGAAGAAGGGCAGCCAGAGCGGTCCGTTGATGTGAGGGAGGGGAGTCTCCAGGGCTTAGGGCATCTTATCAGGAGAGACCAGATCCTGGAAATGGACAGTAGACTTGGTAAAGTAGATGGTCAACACAAAAGAGAAAGACCCTCAAAGAGATGGAACATGGCAATGATTGTGAGGATGGGCCAGGCCCAGGCAGTGTTTCGTTCTATTGTACAGTCACTGTGAGTCTGAACTGAATCCATAGCACCTAACAACAACAACAATGCCATTGACAATGAAATGGTTACTTATCAGGAGCTGGTAGGGCTCGTGGTGCGTACACCAGGAGGGTAGGGTTGGTGTTCAGGCTACCTAACACTGTATCTCTTGGTGTGTCTGTGCCTGATTTTAACAGTAGAGGAACATGTACAGCAGCTGTGACCTTAGAGATACATGGTGGGGCCGATGAGTACAAGTTACAGCTTCCAAATTACTCTGTGTAAAGGTAGAAGTGGCCCCCTCCTCCACCACCCATTCTCGAGTCCCCCTTTGGCTAGTAATTCTACTTACCCATGTGCATGTCTGTTGTGAAAATCAATACTCTTGTCTTCAGGAGCCCATGTTAATGGCCAATAGTCTGGTTAGTCAGGGATCTGAAAACCCAGTGACAAGCGAGTCTAAGAAAGAAGAGTATTGGCTAAATTAATGATGATACAATCAATGGAATTATGTTATGCTCCAGGAAGATGATTGATAATGTTCTTCAACATAACATGACAGTGATATCTCTAAGGTGAACTGGAGACATATAAAAACCATAGATATATGAATAGATTTGGGGCTAGAACTTAATTCTAGTCCCAATATAAGAATTAGTTCTTATGACATGGCCCTGCTTGAAGGTCACCCTTATGAAGAGATCACTGAAGATATGTGTGCTGTAGCAAAGTGTGGTGATGAAACTAAATGGTGCCTGGCCATCAGAAAGGAAAATGTCTGGGGTCTTAACAGCTTGTCTTCAAACAAGCAGTCATCTAAGGGAGGCATCAACTCAGACCACATTGAAGAAGCACACCAGATTGCATGGTCCTAGGTTTGAAAATGATATAATCCAAATCTGATGTGGGAATGGTATCAGAGTTTAAATTGTGAACACTCGGGTTGCAGAAGGCTGTGGACAAGAGGGGAAGTCCAAAATCTATTTGCAGGGTCCGCATATAGATGTAAGTCTCTGGTGAATTCTGTTTCACCACAGCCAAGGGATGTGAGTAGCTTTATTATCGGACAGAGAACATTGTAAAGATTATGGTAGGTTTAGCTAGGTTAAAATGTAGCATCTTACCATTTGATTTCCCTTTGGATCCATGTTAAATTTTTTCTAATTTTTCTACTTTGTTTTGATTGAAATATTTGTTTTGTTATTGTTGTTAGCATTTTTGGTATGGTTTTCTGCATATGTAATTAAGGATAGTGAAATGTCTAGAGCATTAATAATGTCCTGAGCTTATGGCAGCTGAGATTTGGCAGAATGGAGAACTACTAACTGAGTACAGAAAGAAGCAAGTGTTCTAAAATTGATTGTGGCGATGGTTTTACAACTCTTCTTATAAGATTGAATGGTTGAATTGTATGATATATTGATTACCGTATGTGCCAGTAAATCTGTTTCAAAAATACCAAAATTAATTTAAAAGAAAGAGGTATGTGGAAGTAATCATGAAGTCTGTTTATCTGCAAACCCTGTGGCCTCATGGGAGTGGCTTCCAGATCACACCTATCACAGAAGAGGCTCTCGGGAGTCATATCAAGTGTTTGACTCATCCTGTAATTGTCAAACAGCTTCTTTCCAGCCATCCCACTGCTTTTTACTGGCACGTCACACAGAAGAATGGTGGAAGAAATTGAGGTCGTCGATGGTCCCAGTAGCATAGATTTCCCATCTTTAAGTCTGATCTAGTTCCTGCCATTACAGATTCCAACCTATCAGCAGCAGAGACAGATCCTGAACCCTCAGCCTGGTACCGTCGCTTAGGGAAACCAGCCAATCACATGGGAAGGAAAATGACATCCGCAGAAGCAGTGAATTACATAATCTGGCTCTTCTAGCTAAAAACCCTGTAACTCCCATCAAACAACCCTTTCCTGGACTTGAGTAAGAAGGTGGGGGAGACACTGATAATACTCACTTGTGAGTAATTGCTAACAGGAGTCATTACGATTGCCATCCTGCTTGGTATAACATGAGCCCTCTGAGAATCAAAAGGGGAATTTCACTATCAGAAATATCAACTCCTTTCACCTTGAAATGAAACAAAACAAAACACAACAAAATCCATTGTCATTCAGTCAACTCCAACCCATTGTGATCCTATAGGACAGAGTAGCACTTCCCCCATCATCCAAGGCTATAAACCTTTGCAGAACGAGCAGCCACGTCTATCTCTAGAAGAGTAGCTGGGGGATTTGAACCATCAATTTTTCAGTTAGCAGTTGAATGCTTATCCACTGTTCTACCTGGGTTACTGAAATTTTTGCTAGCTGTGGTGGGATTCGAACCTATGTCCTCAAAGAAGCTAGAACATTCACCAGTGCCTTAGACTGCCTTGGAGAGTGTAGTAATTTATCCTTATTACATCAACACAGATTTTAGTATGGGTTTGCCTGGGCTGCTTGCTGTGCTTCCACAGAATATCATCTGAGGACTTGGAGGAAGGACCTGACCCATTGACATTGTATTTCCCACAAATTGCCTCAGTCAAGAAGACCTATTGGGGACTGGAGATTCTATGAGGGTCCTGGGGGAAGGGGAGCAAGGGGGAAACTGATAGCAGTGACGGATATAAAATCTCCCTCGAGGGAGATGAACAACAAAAATGTGGGTGAACAGATACAGCAGTCAGTGTAAGATATGGAAAATAATAATAATATGTAATTTATTAAGAGTTCACAAGGGTGGTAAGGGGGAGAGAGAGGGGAAAAAGGAGCTGATACCAAGGGCTAAAATGAAAGTAACTATTTAGAAAATGATTATGGCAACATATGTACAAATATGGTCGATACAATTGATGTATAGAATGTTACAAGAGCTGTAAGAGCCCCCAATAAAATGATTACAAAAAAGATAATGTTTTAAAAATGATGATGGCAAACATATGTACAAGTTCACTTGATATAATTGATTTGTGCATTGTTATATCTGTAAGAGCTCCCAATAAATGATTTAATATGAAAAAAGACCCATTTTTAAAAACCATTTTATTGGGGCTCGTACAACTATTAACACCATCCATCCATCCATCCATTGTGTCAAGCACATTTGTACATTTGTTGCTGTCACCATTTTCAGAACATTTTCTTTCTACTTGAGCCCTTGGTATCAGCTCCTCATTTTTTCCCTCCATCCCTCACCCTCCCTCCTCCATGAACCCTTGAAAATTATTATTATTTTTTCATTAAAAAAGACCCATTTTATGGCAAAGGATATGCAGTTTCATGACCAAAGGAGTATTATGTTGAGGATGTAGACATAAGTGGTAGAAGTCTAGGGGCAAAATAAAGAAATTTCCACCCTAGAACGCAGGGTGGAGTTTACTCCCGGAGGATGGGCTAAAAGGAGTTATCACTGGGGACCATCCCCCAGGACTGAAAAGTACTCAGGCTCGTGGTGGACCTGGATGAGGATGACGTGGTGTTTGCTTTACAATGATGGTGAAACTCTACAAATAGGTCGTATGCCCCTTTCCATATGCACACTCTGCCTCCCCATTTTAAAATACGAAGTCCAAAGAAACGTACTTTTAAAGTGATCGAGGCGTCACCAAAAACTATTTTTCATTTAAAAAAAGGAAAGAATAGGGAGCCTACTGTTAAAGCAAAGCCTTCCATGTGCCTGTCCCAGTTCTCCTCTCTGCCCGGCCCACTGGGAGCCATGACCATGTCAACACGGGGGTGTGCTTCCTGTCCTGGTTGTAATTTCACTCTGCATGGGCATTCATGGTTAACACACGTCCTTGCTCTGCCCCACCCTGCCCTGGGGTCCTGAACAACGAACGACAAAGGGTGTCGATGAGTCTGCCACATGGCGCGGTGCTGAGTTGAAAATGAATCGTGATGTCTGCAGTGCTTGGGATAATGGTTGCCACGGGTCATCTTGGCTTCTGCTGGGTTGACTTCAACTCCTAGCAACAGAGGCAAGCATGAGCCGATCCTGCTCCGGCTGCGCCAGCGCGGCTGAGTCCGTGCCGTTGATGTGGTCTTCTTAACAGGTCATCTCCTTGAGGGTTCCCCTGGTTTTGGATAACCTTCTACTTTACAAATGACAATGTCCTTTGCTTTTCCTTTTTGTAGTTTATTTAATTAATTTATTTTTTAATCGTTTTATGAGGGGCTCATACCACCCTTATCACAATCCATACACTCATCAATTGTGTCAGGCACATTTGTACATTCATGCCCTCAGAACATTTCTACCAATCAGTCTTTCCTCATGGCGCTCACGAGGGAAACAAGCCGAAGTCTCACGACCCTCCCTTGTAAGGAGCATTCTGATTGCTTGTGGACTGACTTGGTTGTTCTTCGGGAAGTCCGTGATCTGGGCGTTAGTTTGTTGCCAACACCACAGTTGCAGCGCCTCGCTGCTGCGTCTGTCCTCGTGTCTCATTGCCCGGCTTTCCCGCCTGAAAAGCCTGTGGATTCAGACAGGGGTTCTCTTTACAAAGTGCTTAGACCAGCCTCTGGTCCATATGGAAGATTACCTGCATCTGTAAGGTAAATGAAGTCAATCATCCCGTTCTTTGGGTAAATACTCTATGCTACTGCATGGAATATCATCAAGTAATTACTGATCCACATAGCTATTGATCAGTTTTTCTACTGGTGGACATTCAGGCATTTCCAATATTATCTGTCAAGACAGACAAGGCTATAATGTATCATTATATTCCTGCTGTTTCAACCATCTGGTACTTGGCAATTTCCTCAAACATGCAGAGGCCTGGACATTGACCTACACTTTTATAGGAAGGTCCATACAGAGCTCTTCCAAGGAGCCACCGCACTTCAAAGGTGAGCAAGGCCTGCTAGCTTGTGGAATTCAAGGGAAGGACTTAAAGGCCGCGGTTTATAGAGATGACGGTCCAGAGGACTTGGGGGAGCAGAGGGAGCACTTCGTTGTGTGTGTTGTGTTGACATTATCTCATTGTTTACTGTATTTTTTAGTTACCATTGAGTCCCTCTTGGTGACCCGTGTATGCACAGAGTAAAACTGCTCCATAGAGTTTACAAGGCCATGGTCTTTCAGGAGCAGAGCCCCAGGCCTGTCTTCTGAGGTGCCTCTGCCGGTCTTCAAACTACCAGCCTTTGGGCTGATAGCCAGAGTCCTAACTGTTTGTGCCACTCAGGGACGCTCTCGTTGTAATAGATGGCAAATAACTGAGCTGTACAGAAAGCGTTCAGGAGCATGGTTACAATCACACAGGCTGAAAGGGGAGGAGCAGGAATTCAAAAGAACTATTATAAATGGAAGGGACCAAGGTCAGAAAGAAAGATGGGTCCGCAGCTTACTTTAGAAGGAACACTAAAGAAAGATAATTGAATGGATCCAAGAGAACTATCTGTCTTTTTTTTAGTTTATATTTTATATTTAAAGCTGGTTTTTTGTTTCTTTTTTTAATCATTTTATTGGGGGCTCATACCACGCTCATCACAATCCATACATACATCAACTGTATCAAGTACATTTGTACATTCGTTACCCTCATCATTTTCAAAACATTTGCTCTCCACGTAAGCCCCTGGCATCAGCTGAGAACTGTATCTTATAAAATCCCTAGTCACTCTTTTTGGGTTTTTTGGCCTCTGACCATACATCCAGCAAAAGGTACACAGTTTCCACAGTCTCCACTTGTGCAAGTCAGTGACACGGACGGAATACGCTCATCTCCTTGTGCCACACTTGTCACCATCCCGCTGCCAATTCTTCCGAGTCCCTCTCGAAGCCTGGAGAGGACTTCTGTTTTCAGATGCCCATACGCCTCTCTCAGCACCCTGGCCTGGTGCCGCCCCTTGCAAAGGCCCAAATGGTGCTGGCCTTTCTTTCTTTTGAGGGGAGGGGATGCTGGGGAAGAACGGGTGGGAGACTGGGAAGGGATCTGCTACAGAGATGATTATTGAAAGCTGACAGCTGCCAAACACACTGTGTCCCTGGCAACACCTGTTGCGTCTGCGGCGGGGGTGGGAGAGGCAGATGAAGGAAGACAGCTGCACACAGGCCAGCAGCAGCAGGATGCTGGGCTGGGCTCCTGCTCTGCCAGCAGAAGACGTGCCAAGCCTGCTGGCCCAGATTCAAATGGCTGGGTGTCGACGGGGCCTGCCAGCGAATAAACCAGGGAATACATTTGCATTAACACGGCTAGGCCACCTCCCTCCAGTCCTACCTCCCCCATCTCCACTCCCAACCCCCAACCCCATCTTTCTTCCCAGAATGCCATCTTCAGGCTGCTTTTCAGAACCCACATTCCAGCGAAACCCGAGGTAAGCCAGATGCTGTCCTGAATTGCCTCGAAGGAAGCCAGCATCAGCAGTCGAGAACGAGACAAAAACTCCAGCTCAGGTTTTTTGGCAGTTGGCTAGAGAAATGTGCTGGGTAATTTTAATTTCCGTGTGGAAGGGAAGAAGAGATGGAGTTTTACATTTTATCTCCTGCAAACATTGTGCTCACCCAGCCCCTTCCTTTATTCAAGCACCTTGAAATTTGGGACAGTCTCAGCAAGCCGGGAGAGTTTTCACAATTGCAGTGGGATGTTGTAGGAAAAGCTGGGTCCTGCCTTCAAAAATGCTTCCTGAGGGAGAAGTGTCAAAGAACTGCAATTTCCTTTTATCTTTTCTCAAGACGCCACAAGGCTTCCAGGATTCCCTTGAGGAATAGGAAGTCTCAGATCTGGATGATGGAGTTTTTCTCTGCAAAGACCACTTCCGGCAATTGAGGAATGAGTGTGTGTGTGTGTGTGTGTGTGTGTGTGTGTGTGTGTGTGTGTGTGTGTAAGTGTAAGAGAGAGAGAGAGATTTCGGGCACTTCATGCCAGCATGCGGTAGAGGTAGTGAGAGAGATAAAGCCTTAAGGAAGAGAGAGGTGTTGTGGATTACTGTTTTTGATAGCCTTTCTTCTAGAGGTCTTAATGAGTTACTAGACCTCAAATGGGCCCTGGTAGCATAGGGGGTTATGCTCTGGGCTACTAACCACAAGGTTGCCAGTTCAAAATCACCAGCTGCTCTGTGGGAGAAAGATGAGGTTTTCTACTCCCATCAAGAGTTATAGTCTTAGAAACCCATAAGAGCATCTCTACTCTGTCCTGTAGGGTCACTGTGAGTTGACGTGGACTCGGTAGCAGTGAGGTTGACATTTTGGAGACCTCAAATGATAGAAATTATCCCTCTCTTTTTTCTGACCTTCTAATATTCCCCACAAAAAACATATTAGACTTCATGACAAAAAGATGTTTGTTTGGTTTCAGTGTTATACTTGTAAAGGAAAATCACTAACACTTACTCTTGATTCCTTTTTATCTAAATGATTATAAATCATTGTGAGTAGCTTTTAGTTGAAATAATAAAGTAGCAGAAGAAATCCCCCCTTAAAAATCATGTCTCGTGTCACAACTTTATTTTAGGAACTCATCTTCTAGCTATACTTATATGCATGAATAAAGGAACATGTACAGGGACATTCAATAGAGTATTCAAAATAATAATAATAAATAACATTTTATAAAT
>NW_022103915.1:49255759-49256800 GCF_000313985.2 Echinops telfairi
TATATGACAATCTGCATAAAAGAGGAAAAATACACATAAATATAGTTTTGTTGATCTATATGGAGGAACCATGGTCGCACATAGATATCTCTAGCCAAATGAAGGGTCCCAGGTGGCACAATGGTTAAATGCTCAGTTGCTAACTGAAAAGTCAATGGTTCAAATGCACGAACCGCTCCTGGGAGAAAGAGGTGGCAGGCAGCTTCTATAAATAATTATAGCCTTAAAAGCCCTTTGAGGCAGTTCTACTCTGTCCCATAGGGCTGCTATGAGCCAGAACCAATTGGATGGCGATGGGTTTGGGTTATTGTGTTAGGCTGAGTTGTCTAGAGAAAATCCATGATGCGCATGATGGATGAGAAAGAACTTCATATCAAGAAAGAGTCCCAGCCCAGACCAACTCAAATCCAAGCGCTCAATGCAAGCCAGAGACTCTCAGACTCACTCGGCTGCCAGAGGATAAAGCAAGATGGTGAACTGGGAAGCGGGTAGATCCCAGGGCGGTGAGTGCAGAGTCCTGTGGATCCCAAGTTGGCAGGAATGTGGCAAGGTGCTGGACAGGTAGTAGGCCCCTTGGGCCTCCCGGATGGCGCCAGATGCAGAATCTAAGCAAGTGGGGAGGTGAAAGGCAAGAGAGATAGAAAGTCTCAGTGTCTCTCTTATAAAAAGGCCACACCCCCAAGGAGGCATCACTAACCTATAACCTGATTGATGGATTGGATTCCACCCCTCCGTTCACAGGGGCAGAGAAGTGCACATCAAATCCAACCATCACAGTTTCACACCGACAGAAGTCTCTGGGTGGTGCAAATGGTTAAAATGGTCAGCTGCTAACCAAACATTTTGACGTGTCAATCTACCCAGAGACACCTAGGAAGAAAAACTTGGTAATCTACTTCTGGGGGGGAAAAAATCCACTGTGAAAAACTCTATGAAGCACAGTTCTACTCTGACACACATGGGCTTATTATTATTTAAATGTGGTCTAGTGTTTTTCTAGTTTTTATTATTTTCTGCTTTCTTTTCCTTTTTAAAAAAAAA
>NW_022103915.1:49258303-49259826 GCF_000313985.2 Echinops telfairi
TTTTTTTAAACCTCTGAATAGTTTCAAGACTGTCTGTAGACCTTTATTGTTTTCTGATAGAATCTGATGAGGTGCCAAGCCATGGGCTTATTATGAGTTGGGATGTGCTCAAGGCCAATTAGTTTGTTTTTATATTTATACGCATAGACCGTGGGAGGATAAATAAGAAATGAGGTAACAGTAATTGACTGTGGGAAGAAGAAATAGGCAGTGAGAAATGGGAGTCTAAGATTCACCATGTATCTTTTTATATGTTCGGACCTTTCCCTACTCCTGTGTACACGTGGCACAATCGCCAAAGAACTAAAAAAAGTAAACTCAGAAAACAAATATATTTTGCACTAAGCTCTAAAGTTGAATCCTAGACATTGAATTCCTCTCTTCTTTGATATACAGTACAAGAATTGAGAATTTCATCTTAAAATGTAAACGTATTAAGTTAGAAGACAACATGGAAGACATCACAACCCATCATTCAAATCTGTGATTTTAAAGTCATACAACACTTTGTGCAAAGGAAATAGTAGGCAAACATGCAACCAAGAAACAAGAGGTCTGGAGAAAGAGAGCTGTGTGTGTGTGTGTGTGTGTGTGTGTGTGTGTGGTTTCAAGGGTGTGACACCCAGCTTCCTGGTCTACCCCTTCTCCACTGAGCTCTTGTGACAATTCCCATTAATGGCTGGTGAAATCTAATGAGTCCTCTCCTGATGTGGCTTCCTTGTGCTGAGCTAAACTATAATAATGAGTCAGATCAATGTTCTCCTCTGTATCTTGCACAGAAATAAAACAGAGCTGAGTGGAAATTAAGGAGACAGAAATGGCCTCACTGGGATTTTTATAACAGTTATCTGGCCATTTGAGTCATGCCAGGATGGCAGAGTTTGGGATGGGAAGAAATTTATCATAGAAAATATAGTAAGAGAATGTACAATGGCTGGACTGAGAGACGTACTCACAGCAAAAAATTTAAAAGTAGCTTGTTTGGAGTAGCAGTTGATTTCTGAACTTCTGTGTAGAGAGATGAAGCCGGGAAAGTCGCTCTGTTGAAAACTCCCTTACAGGCTCAGTTTCCGCAGTATAAAATAACCTCATTTGTCTTGTAGCTTCCACGTCGTCTGGGATTGTATGGTGCCATTTTCATTACCGACTCTGAATCGCTGCCCCTCACCTTGGCATAATATAGTCAGACTAATAGCTACTGATTCCAGCACGTACATGAAATTAAGATTTCTATGTCCACGCTCCTCTTCTCAAATGCACGTGAAAGGCAATTTACGGCGGCGTTGTTGGCCTCTGATATCTGGGGAAAGCGTGGAAGTACGTACTGCACAAAGGGAGAGCAACAACTATTGAAAGTGTGTCCTGTGTGTTAAAGGGAAGCCAGCATTAACTATGCCGTTCCACCCATAAAGGACTGTGCATGTGCCTTGGCCTATTTAACAAGAAAAGTGAAACTGACCTGGCGGCAGCCTCTATTGAACTTAGACCAAGAAGCCTCACTGCTACAGAATCGATTCTATCTC
>NW_022103915.1:49260361-49262775 GCF_000313985.2 Echinops telfairi
GGTCCTATAGGGCTCATCCGTCCTGGATTCCCTGTATTTTCAGTTCCTATCTGTACCAGTGTACCTCCTCTGGTCTAGCCAGTCTTGCAAGATACTAGTTATATCTTCATGCTCAACATTCTATGTTTTGTATGCACTTAACATTTTACTTCAAATCTTGCCCTTTTGGGGGTTTTGTTAATGTATTGCTTCAACATGTGCGAGGTTCTGACATGCGCAGGAAAGAGTGCTGTAGGTGCAAGGGTTAGGCCCTTGGCTTGGTCGTCTGCTTTCATAGCTTATGACCTGGGATTGTTGCAGGACATTTCTACTTGGTCCCATCGGGTCATTCCGAGTCAGAAGAGACTTTATGTGATACAGGACTCACAGCAGCAATGTCTGCATTGCGGTTCTCGGCAAGTAGACCAGCACACAGATGCCCTCAAGAGCACCCCGTTCAGTCTTTTTCACCCCAAAGATCTCTAGGGGAACCACGTGTTGATTGCCACTTAACACACCCAAACTTCTCCTTCACATGCAAGCGTCCATCAACTTTTTCAGTTGATTTAGGCTCAGGGACAACAAATGGATTCCCTAGCCTGGAGAAGCAACATTCAATCAGAAGGGAAAGCTGTAGCTGCAGAATAATGTGAAACGAACTTCCAAGCAAAATGCACGTGGCTTTTACTTTATCCTTTATCTGCTGTCCTTCAACAGAAACCATTATCATTTGATTCAAAGTACATTCATTATGAAGAAGCAATATTCCTAAATGGATTCCAGAACACTTGGGACTTTAGAAATGTTAACGAATCTTGTCTCATAGGATACATTGGCTGGCTTTGTATACCTTTATGCATTTTTATAAAAGAGCATTAATTGTTCTTTTATTGTCTTCTGGTAAATCCAGAGAGATTCAAAGAGGAGGGCTGTGGGTTTAAAAAAAATAGGCACTATCTTTATTATTTTCAATTTATGCTTTACTTTGGGATATCCTTATATTTGGTTGCGTGTATAAGGGAATGTGTCCTGGGATTTAAAAAGAAGAGAAGAGTCCCAACTTCCTTTGTTGAGGTTTGTCTGGTTTTGTGGGTACTGTCAGTGTGCAGCAGGTGTGGAGGAGGCTGTGCAATGTATGCAGCAGGCAGTCCTGGGTTCGGATCCCTCTCTATTCAGTTCTGTGCGCCTGTCATCTTGTGAAAGTTTCTTAACTTCTCTAATCTTCAGTTTTCTGTCTTTAAAATGAAGATTATATTGCTCAGAGGGATTAAGTAAGACACTGAATGTCAAATGCTGGGCCCCTGGTAGGCCTCCTTTAAGTACTCCATGAATGTTAGCTGTTCTGGCCAGCCGAAGCTCCTCTGAGTCATGATTCGAGCCCCAGAAAGGATGTCTCTGCGCACCAGCTCCTACCGCTTCTTCTCTGCACATAGACCGTGGGAAGATCGTGCGCCCCCATAATATTGGTTATATTGCACCAATTCTCAGATTCGGAAACACATTTGCAGATGACGGTGAGTTCATGTGAAGGAAGACTCTTTGACTGTATTGGGGAAAGCGAGTCTTGCAGTGAGTGATGTTCGAATAACAACAGCATTTTAAACCTTATTTATTCTACACTCCTCATGCCTAGTGGTGGGGCCTTCGTGGAAGTCGGTGTTTGATAGGGACTTTGATGACGACTCATCTTAGTGGTGTCCACAGGCGATTTTCTCGTTCCGACTCCTATTCTCCGATCAGATGGTTCTATTGAGACTTCGATGACATCTCAGCTTACTCCAGGCCTCCTTGTTTATGTCCCAATCCTAGAGAGGCCTCCATGCATTGGTACTCTTGTCCTGTCTTTTCCTAGGGCATCACGTGAAACCCTGTGAACTGAAGCACTCGGTCTTCCCTGGTCATGGAGGAGGTGGTCAGCATGTAAATCTGATTGCTCCCGGATGTTGATGTTGGCACGGGTGCCATGGAGTTGGTTCTGACCCTGTCTACAGCACAGGGAGACCGAAAGAGGCTTGTCCTGTACCGCCCTCACATCATTGTTACTTGCAGTCCATGCCAATCCCTCTTTCCTCTTTGTAGCTGACCTTCGATTTCGCCAAGTATATTGTCCTTTTCCAGGGACTGGTCTCTCCTGATAACATGCCCAAAGTACATGAGACGAGGCTTCACCTTCCAGAGCATTCTGGCTGTCCTTCCAAGACAGAGTGTTTGTTCTTCGGGCAGTCCGTGGTACTTTCAATAGTGTTCGCCAACTCCATAGTCCAAATGCATCAGTGCTTCCTTGATCTTCCTTATTCAGTGACCAGCTTTCATATGCATATGTGGTGATTGAAAATACTATGGCCTGGGTCAGGCACGCCTTAATCTTCCAAGTCACATCTTTACTCTTTAACATTTTAAGGAGGTCTTTTGCAAATTTGCCCGCTGCTATACAC
>NW_022103915.1:49264803-49285054 GCF_000313985.2 Echinops telfairi
CCTGGGGATCTTGCTGCTCCCCTCCCCTGCTGTTCCGCTGCACTCCCCCAGTGCTTTGCCTTGGTGTGATGGGATCAGATCGGGTGCAATTCCCACACTGTGTCTCTGGTGCTGTCCCCTGCAGGACCATGGGTCATTGAGGGGCGTCATGTCTCAAAGTGGGGCTGGCCATGTGATCCTATCTGTGGACTGGCTGCTCTAATTGGGGTCATCATCTTCAAGGCCTGGTGGCTTACAGCTCTTATAACAGTCCATACATTCACTGTCTCAAACACTTTTGTACATATGTTACCATCATCATTTTCAAAACACTTTCTTTCTACTTGAGCCCTTGGCATCAGCTCCTCATCTTTTTCCCTCCCTCCCTCCCTCGTTCTCAAGTGCAGGCTTTATAAATCTTGATGGGGGCAAATAGCTTCGACTATCTCCGTCAGAGCAGTGTGTTCGAATTGCTGACCTTGCAGTTAGTAGTCCAATGGTTACGCAACGCTACCACCAAGGCCCTACAGCGTTACGTTGGACAAACGTATTTTCATGTCTTCCCTTAATTGGGCTGCTAACTGCAAGGTCAGTCGTTCAAACCACCAGTCATTCTGTGACTAACACTTTTTATAGCCCTGCCCCCGCACCCAGCCCATCAAGAGTTACAGTCTCAAACCCCACAGGGGCCGGTTCTACCTCGTCCTATAGGGTCACTGTGAGTCAGAAAGGACTTAGAGACGGTGAATTTGGAGACTCCCATGCAGCTGGGGATTCACATGTAATTTGGATTCACCTTCTCTCTCTCTCCCTTTGTGTGTGTGTGTGTGTGTGTGTGTGTGTGTGTGTGTATTTCTCTGGTGACATGGATATCGAAATGAATTGAGAAGCATTAACAGCCCTGTTGGTTTGAAGATGTTTCTAGAAACGCAGTCTAGAGTCTGTTCCTTCAGTCCTCCTCCTGATTCTACTGGCCATCCTGTGCCATATCCTAAATCTCCCTTCCGCCTTACCCAGCCACAAGTAGATGCTGCTCTTGGTAACTGAAGCCTAACCAACATATCTTCTTTGAGTAAAGTTCCTATAGTTTATTTTTTAATATATTATCATAGAGAGTTGGGGTGTGTTGGTCTGGGTTGACTAGAGAAACAAATTCAGAGACACTCATACATGTATAAGAAAGAGCTTTATATACAAGAGCAATTGAATATCGAGAAAACATCCCAGCCCAGTTCAGATCAAGTCCATAAGTCCAATATTAGCCCATATGGCCAATACTAGTCCATAAATTGCTCTTTAGACTCACACAGCCATCTAATAATGCCAAATGCAGGAAGATCACAGGCCAGTGAGTGGAAAGTCTTGTGAATCCAGTGGTGGTAGAAGCATCTCCGCACTGGCAGGGGTCTCCATGTGGCTCCTTCAGCTCCCAGGGCTCTGGCTGCATCAGCATAGCTCCATCAGGTTCATCCTCAGTAATGTCTCACAGGGCGTGAGCCTGTGTCCCACCTCCAATGAACTATTTATTTCCTCAGCACCTCCAAATGAGGTCATCAAGCTGTGGCCTGATTGACAAGCTAAACTCTACCCCTTCACTCTTAAATCAAACTGACAACAGATTATGTAACTGCCACATGGGGGACTATGACAACCAGATAACAAAGGTGGGACAATCTCAGCGATTACCTGAGCAGTTCCACAAGGAGGGATGTCCTGCCTTTCCCGACAACGAGAGCATCGACTGCTGACAGCATCCCCTTTACCACTGGGCCGCGGCACAGCTGCTTCTGTTAGCCCCTCTCTTCCTTGGCCAAACCAACTTTGCCAGCCCCCGAGGCTGGGAAATGATAATGATGTCTCTAAAGTGAAACAGAGACATATATAAACCATAGCTATAACCAAAGAATTTTGGGCTTGCACTTCATTCTCACCCCAATATAAGAACAATTAATTCTTATGACATGGCCCTACTCCATACTCACCCTCATGAAGAGATCATTGAAGTTATGGGTGCTATAGCGAAGTGTGGTGAAGAAACCAGTTGGCGCCGGCTATCAGAAAACATAGCATCTGGGGTCTTACGGGCTTCTCTTAAAAACAAGCAGCTATCTAAGTGAGTCAACTAAGTCCACATGGGAAATGCACGCCAGCCTTTGTTATGCAAGGATTGGAAATGGTTAAATCTAAATTCAAAGGAGTGACTGGTATGAGAGATTAAACTATGAATACCTGGTTTGCAGAAGGCTGTGGATGACAGTGGAAGCTCAAAATCCACTTACAGGGTCCCCACAAGGATGACTCCTCAGAGGAACCCCTCAGACCTAGTCCCGGGATGTGAGCCGCCTTGCTATCACACAGAGAGCATTGTAAAGTTGATTATGGCAGATGTACTTATGTTAAAATGCAATACCTTTTCATTTGATCAGCCTTGTGACCTATTTTATTTTTTAATCATTTTATTAGGGACTCATACAACTCTTATCACAATCCACACAAACATCAATTGTGTAAAGCACATTTGTACATTCATTGCCCTCATCATTCTCAAAAGATTTACTCTCCACTTAAGCCCCTGGAATCAGGTCCTCATTTTTTCCCCTCCTTCCCTGCTCCCCCCTCCCTCATGACCCCTTGATAATTTATAAACTGTTATTTTGTCGTATCTTGCCCTGTCTGACATCTCCCTTCACCCACGTTTCTGTCATCTGTTCCCCAGGGAGGAGGTCACATGTAGATTGTCATCAGTTCCCTCTTTCCAAACTACTCTCCCTCTACCCTCCCACTATCTCCACTCACACCACTGGTCCTGAAAGGATCATCCTCCCTGGATTCCCTGGATTTCCAGTTCCTATCTGTACCAGTGTACATCCTCTGCTCTAGCCAGACTTGCAAGGTAGAATTGGGATCATGATAGTGGGGGGCAGAGGAAGCATTTAGGAACTAGAGGAAACTTATATTTTTCATCATTGCTACATTGCACCCTGACTGGCTCGTCTCCTCCCCGAGACCCCTCTGCAAGGGGATCTCCAGTGGCCTACAAATGGGCTTTGGGTCTACACTCTGCACTCCCCCCATCATTCACTGTGGTAAGTATTTTTGTTCTGATGATGCCTTACACCTGATCCCTTCGACACCTCATGATCACACAGGCTGGTGTGCTTCTTCCAATGGGGCTTTGTTGCTTCTGAGCTAGATGGCCGCTTGTTTACCTTCAAGCCTTTAAGACCCCAGAAGCTGTACCTTTTGATAGCCGGGCACCATCAGCTTTCTTCGCCACATTTGCTTATGCACCCATTTGTCTTCAGTGATCCTATCATGGAGGTCAGCACACAATGATATGATTTTTTGTTCTTTGGTGCCTGATAACTGATCCCTTAGGCACTTCGTGACATACAGGCTGATGTGTTCTTCCATGTGGGCTTTTTAAAAGTCATTTCAGCTTGTATTAGTTTCTGCATGCATTTCAATTGAGGTTTTTTTCTGGTTGTCTAGTCATTATTGTTGGGGTATTTTTGTTTGTTTCTTTGCTTCCTGTTTGTGTTTTATATGGTTTCTGTATATGAAATCCAGGATAGGTAAGTCTATACAGACAATAACTGGATGAATAATTACCTGGGGCATGGCAGGGGGGTTGGAGAGAAATGGATAGCTAACAACAATGAGTACAAGAAGAAATATCGTAACATTGATTATGGCATTCATTGCACACTCCTCTTAATATGATGGAACAATTTAAATGGCATGAAATCCTCTAGTGCCTGCATGCTTCCTCCCCCACTACCATGACCCAGTCCTACCTTACAAATCCGGCTAGACCGGAGTACACACATTGGTACAGATGAGAGCTCTCGACACATGGAATTCAGGACAGATAAAAGCCTCAGGAACAGTAGTGGGAGTAGCAATACCATGAGGGGAGGGGGATGGTAGGGGTGGGGAGGGAGGAGAAAGGAGGAACCCATCACAAGGTTGGATATATAGCCCATCCTCCAGGGGGATGAATAGCAGAAATGTGGGTGAAGGGATACAACAGGCAGTATAAGACACAAAATAACAGCAATACTATATAATTGATCAAAGATTCACTAAGATGGGACGTAGAGAAGGGAGGGGGAAAAAGAGGAGTTGATACCAAGGGCTCAATTAGAAAGTGTTTTGGAAATATTGATGGCAACATATGTACAAGTGTGGTTAATACAATTGAATGATGGATCGTCATGAGATTTGTCAGAGCCCCCAATAAAATGATTAATTAAAAAATAATAAATTGTATGATATTTGAAGTATATGCCAATAAAGCTATTTTAAACGTATGTATGCATATATCCCTTAAGTTAGTATTTTACATAATGAAATTAGAATTTGAGTGACAGTCACCCCTAAACTTATCTTCTTTAATTTTAAGGAAAGGTGTATTGCCATTTTCTTTGTTCAAATGGGAATTGTTTTACCTCTCATTATATAATGAACTAGGGTTTAGAATAAATAATTCAAGGAATAATAAAAAGCATAAAGAAGGAAATAAAAGTTTATGAACCCATGACCTGAGATAATATATATATAATTTCATACATACATAGTTTAATATTCAAATTAAGAAAACACAAAGGTATTTCTCTGCAATGTTTTTTCACCTCATAGATTGTACATATATTTTCATGTCAAACTTGCATAATTATTATTAAATCCTCTTTTTTAATCACTTTGTTGGAGGCTCGTACAGCTCTGACCACAATCCGCACATCCATCCATCGCGTCGAGCACGATGTGGCCCCCATCATGAACTTCTTAGTTGTTGCTCCGTGCCGTTGAGTCAGTCCCCCTGGTGGCAACCCGGTGTATAACAACGCAACACAGCCACGCCCGAACCAGGCTCACACTGGCTCTTACGCTTGATTGAGCCCACTGTGGCTGCCATTGTGCTGCCAATGAGTTGATGCCAACTCCCGGTAACTCCCTGTGCCAGAGCAGAACGTCTCCAGGAAGTGTTCCCGGGGTGATGAATCGAGGTAGATTGCCAGCCCTTTCTTCTGTGTGTCTCTAGGCAGACATTAACTGTTTGCATTTTTGCCCAGGGAGATATATGTGCCATACATTTGTCTAACCCGTGTTCTGTTTTGAATCTTCAGGCCCTTTCCAATTTTCGGGTGTGGTGAAAGAGGCCCAAGAAACCCTATTGGTAACACTTGGGTTATTTTTTTTTGTTTCCTTAGTGTAGGTCCCCAGAAGAGGAAAGTCTAAAGTTTTAAAAAAGGGTTTGCATGCGTATTTTCTAGATTGTCCTCTACAGAGAATGTGTCAGTTTCCCGGGGCCCCAGCCCATTCGTTTGCTTGTCATCAGCACTGAGCGTAAACTGCTGGCTCAGAGCAGCTGACTGGTGAAGGTGACCCCGCCCCCCCAAGTGACTGTCGTTTCCCCACTCCCCTGGCCCTGCGCCTTCCAAGGGAGCCTATTGCTGTACTTACGTGTGCTCTTTTCTTCTCCCTAAAGATGAGCATTTCATTCTCGTGGCTTCTTTGAGTTCTCGGTGATTATTCAGGCGTGTCCCTTATCATGATGTTCAATGTAAATAGGGGTTTAACAGCTGCAGTTGTTTTCCAGGTGTTTGAAATATTATTTCTGCAGCCGAAAGGTCGTCAGATGGCATCGTTCACGTGCACTTAGACTTTGTAATTTCCGTAGCGCTGGCTACAGCGACACGCTAGGAAATGGAAGGGCCGGGTGTCAGAGCTTTAAACACTCAGGCGCACGGGCAGCCCCTGGAAGTGTGTGTGTGGTTCTGTGGTGGAAGTTCTCCGGGCAGCTCTGCCTGCGGCATCTGGATCCATCAAGTCTCTCTTCAAACAACCACCGGGCTCATTGCTATTATTAATCTGTCTCTGTTGCCAGATTCATAGCTTCAGAGTAAGAAAATATTATCTGAGCAAATATTTAAGCAGAATTCTCTACACTGTTATGCTTCATTAAAGAACAGTTTTCATTTTGTTTGTTCTGAAGCGAAATGCACCAAACAAATATGCTCTCTGGTGATTCGACAGCACCCCTCCCTCCCCCACAGCAGGGAAATAAGGGCTGCTCAGAAGGAAGGGTTTTGTGTACATGCAGTAGCTTCTCCTGTTTGTGGTTCTCTACCAGAATTGGGTCTGTGGCTGGAAAGCATTGTGACGGATATAGGGGGATAAAAAGGAAAAGCAGGACAGTTTGTGTTAAGTGTGGATGGGTCTTTGGCTGGACTGGGCAGCACGAAAGTGTTCAAATCCATACACCAAACTCAGCGCTATCAAGTTGAGTCTGACTCCTGGTGAGTCCACACTCTATAGAGTGAATGGCTCCATAGGGTTTTCTTGACCGTGAACTTGGGAAGTGGATCACCAGGCCTTTTTTCTGCCATGACACCGAGTAGGCTCCACCTGCCAAGCACAAAACGTTTGGGTCACCCACCCAAGCAAACACACAGGAACAAAACCCATTGCCTTCAAGTCCACTCCAAGTCATGACAACCACCCTTGTCACCTCTGTGACAGACACGCCTATGCTATTGTATCACCCATCCGGTCTTTATTTCCCTCTTCTGTCCTGGTTGTCCTCTGTTTAATATGCATGCTGTACAGAGAGCCAGTGTAAAATGATGGGGAAAAGTTGTTTGTGGGGTGTGCGCACGCGTGCGTGCGTGCGTGTGTGTGTGTGTGTGTGTGTGTGTGTGTGCATGTTAGCTGATATAAAATCCTGGTCTGGATAAGTAATCTCGTGAAAACACACTGATGTGTGGAACTACAGAAGAAGAAGAGAAGGAGGAGAGAAGGAGAAAACCCCCCATTGGGAGAGTTCTGAAACTATCCAAGCGCTAACGTTTTGGAGAATATTAGGTAACTAGCCTCTCTGGTCTATTCCATATTCACATCAGTGGTTTTAGGAAACGTTCACGTTTTCTCTTAAAAGTAGTAGTCTGAGGAGCAGTGTTCTTCAGCTGCTTTTTTCATATCTATAACAGCCTGTCTGTGTTATTATTCAAAATGACATAGTAAGAAAGAACAAACAAATCTTTCTTGGGAGCAGTACAGCCGGAATGCTCCTTCGAGGCAAAGGTGGTGAGAATCGGTCTGATAAACTTTGGACCTGTCGTCAGGGGAGACCAGTCCCTGGAGAAGGACATCATGCTTGGTAAAGAAAGTAGAGGGGCAGCAAAAAAGAGGAAGACCCTCGACAAGACGGATTGGCACAGTGGCTGCATCGATGGGCTCAAATATACAGACAACAATGAGGGGGGCGCAGGACCAGGCAGTGTTTTGTTCTGTTGAACACAGGGTCAAGAGGAGTCCAAATTGACAGCAGAACGTGAGGGAGAATGTGACGCCGTTTACGGCTAGTCCTGGATTGGTGCAACTCTTGAGGGACCATAAAATGGATTGCTTCCTCTTAAGCACTTCCTCCCCTATATTTCTGTATCCACACCCACTGAACCATGGCCACAGCTAGCTCCTCCCACCTTGTTTTGCAGTGCACTGCACCTTTGTAGAAGACAGGCCACAGAGTCCTGTTCCCACTTTCCAGAAAGGCTACCAACCATTGTCCTGGGACAGATGAATTGGGTCTTTTCTTGAGCAACTTCAGTCAACGTTAAGGCGTGGCGTAATGAAGTGCTTGGAAAGTTGTTGGTGCTGGGGCTATGGGTTTTTTTTTATTTTTCAACACACATGCTAGAGGAAAACTCCTGCATTTGTTGGATCACAAAATTGTCTTAAGGATTTCAGGGGGTAAACATGTCAAGTTATAGCTTATTTTTTAAATGGACACCTTATTACATTAAGAAAGCACCTCTAACTCGATCTTGTTATTTCTTTATCACAAAGAAGAGCCGAGCGAAATCTGTATTGAAGAGCGGGTGGAGTACTCACTGTGCATTTAAAGTTCTCAGCAAGTCATTCCCTACAGCACTCCGTGTGATAGGTACATCTTCTGAGCTCTCACAAAATGCATAAAGAATATAAAGAATAATGAGTACAAGCCTGGGAAATATAATATTGACTGTCAGTGTAGTGCACTTAGCCACAATTACTATTTGCATGTGGCTTTTGCAACATAACTGGAGGGGATACGTGTGTGAAAATGTTAAGTACATGCTAGCCTCCTCTAAAGAAGATTTAATTTTCTAAGGAAGACTTCTTTTTCTCGTTCCCCTCCCCTGTTTTCAGAAACCATTTTCTCAAGATAGGAAAATCTTTGGAGGAGGCTAGAATTGACTAGAACTTCAAAGGAAAAGGCCTGCTGTTCTGTTGATCTTGACGACCATAGATGGATAAAAGAGCTTGGCTTTCGGTATTACTCTACCCTGCAGCAAGAATCTTTAAATCAGAGTCAGCTCTTCTTTCTAGAAATTTGTATTTAAAACTTAGTCCAACAAATTATATATCTATCTATCTATATATACACACACACACACACAAAATACCTAGCTTGAAGAATCATTGAACAATCATTTTAGAAATGGAAAATTCTACTTGCACTGGTTCATGGGATTTATCTTAGACTAAGTAACCAAGCTTTTTTGTGTTTCATTTGGAAACTTACTCTTTGAATTTTCTTGTTGTTTTTTTGTTATATATGAAAACAGTGCGTTTTGTTGTTGTGGCTGGTTGTGTTGAAAGAGAAAACCTTTCTCTTTTTGGAGGCCAGTCCTAAGAATACAGAACTGCTAACAGAGAACTGGGAAAGGCAACTCACGTGAGTTGGCTATAACTGATGTACAAATGAGAGGAAAACCAAAATGTAAGATAGAGTATGTAATCTTGAAATGTAATTGTCTTCGCGTTACACAGGACGATAAACGCATACAACTCAACTCACATACATAGATGTCTACTCAGATGCATACAACCTTACTTGGATACTTGGGTCTATGAAACCTCTTAAACTTTGACCTTTTGAGAGCACATGAACAGCTTTTTATTCTAACATTTATCTAGAAATAAAGGCCCGTGTAATATCCAGCACGATCTTGAAAAAAGAACTCATTTGGAGGACTTAACTGATTTTATGAACTATTTTAAATCTACCATCATCAAGACAAAATGAAGTTGGCCTCCAAGCCCACCAACTAAACCAGTGTAGGCTATGCTTTCTCATTTATTTATTTAATGTTTAGATGAGAATTGTGCAAATTGTTGGAGCCATTCTCTCATTAAACCTACTTAGCGGATGAGTGGCGTTTTGATGTGTGATGACAGGTAGACTCCCTAGAGAAGTTGTTGTTGTTTCTTGCCATTGACTCGGTTTCAACTCCTACTGTGTACGACGAACCCAAACACCGCGTGTTCTTGCACCAACCTCATAAGAGCTCTTGTGTTTGAGCCCATTGTTACAGCCACCGTGTCCATCCATCTTGCCAGGGGTCTTCCTCTTTTTCCCTGCCATTCTGCTTTATCAAGCATGATGTCCTTCTCCAGGAACTGGTCGCTTCTGATCATGTGTCCAAAAGATGTGAGATGGAGTCTCACTATCCTTGCTTCTGAGGAGCATCCTGGCTGTACTTCTTCTGAGACATATTTGTTTGGTCTTTTGGCAGTCCATGATAGCTGCAATATGCTTCACCAGCACTATAATTCAAATGCATCAATTCTTCTCCTTCAATCTTCCTTCTTCAATGTCCAACGTTGACATGCATATGAGGCTACTGAGAATACCTGGGCTTGGGTTAGGCACACCTTTGTCCTCAAAGTAACATGCTTGCTTTTCAACTTGACCACTGCTTGCAAGCATTAATGGTGGATCCAAGAAGACAAGATGCTTGACCACTTTGACCTTTTCTCCATTTATCATGATGTTACCTATTGGTCCAGTTGTGAGGATTTTGGTTTTCTGTTTTTTCTTGGTTCGTATCTATTGATAGGTAGGTTTATTGTGCCAACCTGGCCAATATCTATAGCATTTTATTTTGCAAGAATTATAGACACACAGGAAGTTGCAAAATTAGTACAAAGAGTGCCATGTACTCTTCACCCAGTTTTCCCCATTCCACATTACAGGAAAGATCGTACACAATGGCAGTACAACTTCAAAATTTAAAAACTGACAATGGTCCAATACTGCAAATTAGACTATAGACCTTATTCATTTTCACTAGATTTTTGTCCCAACAGGTTTTTTTTAATCATTGTGGCAGTTACATAATTCGTCAACTTGCAAAGGGGTGGAGTCTAGCCTGTCAATAAGGTCACAGCCAATGAGGCCTCTGTGTGGGCATGGCATTCTTCTGAGGATTCTGGGAACTCCTGTCTTCATCCCTGGGGGTGGGACACACTCTCTCTTCTTCATATTCCTGATGACAAGGCACATGGAACTACGCTGATGGAGCCAGAGTCCTGGAGCTGGAGGTGCCATATGGAGACTCATGCCAGCACTGAGATGCTTCCACCGCCACTGGATCAAAAAGACTTTCTATCCACTGGCCTGTGATCATCCTGCATTCAGCATCATTACATGGCTGTGTGAGTCTAAAGAGGAATCTATGGCCTAGTATCAACATATGGGGTAATATCAGACTTATGGACTGGGCTGGACTGGGCTGGGAGGTTTTCTTATGTACAGTTGCTCTTTGATATAAAGTTCTCTCTCACACACATCTGAGTATCTATGAATTTGTTTTTCTAGTCCGTCTGGACTAACACAATCATTTCGTTGGGAGTTCTTACCGATAACAACATTCCGTAATTCAAATAGATCAAGCATAGTTGTACAATTGCTACTAATCAGTTTCAAAACATTTTCTTCTTGAACTCTTTGATATCAGTTCTTCTTTATCCCCTTGCTTCCCCACATAATTCACATACCAGACAATTGTACAGATCAATTGTTATAGTCACTCATTATTGTGTGTGTATGTGCATATGTTGTTCTGTGCAATTTTAACACCGGTAGAGATTTGTGTAATTACATCAAAGATTTTGATTCTTTTTTACATTGAGTTATAATCCATACTGAAGGCTGAAACCCTTGATCTTCATCAGCAAGTGTTTCAAGTCCTCCTCACTTTCAGCAAACAAGGTGTGTCTTCGGCATATGAGAGGTTGTTAATAAGCCTTCCTCCAAATCTGGTGCAGAATTCTTCTTCATGTAATCTAGCTTCTCTAATTATTTGCTCAGCATACAGATGGAATAAGTATGGTGAGAAGTTAGAACCTGACACACACCTTCCCTGATTTTCAACCAGGAAGTATTCCCCTGGGTTTTTTTGTACATGTGACTCTAGATCCATATACAGGTTCTACAGGAACACAATGAAGGCCTCTGGAATCACCATTCTCCTCATGGTTGTTATGGTCCAAACAACTCAGTGCCTTCGTAGTCATCTTTCTGGTATACTCTGCTTTCAGCCAAGCGCCATCTGACATCAGCAATGTCTAGTTCCAAGTCCTCTTGTGGATCCAGACTGTATTTCTGGCAGCTCCCTGTCAATGTACTACTGCAACCACTGTTGGATGATCTTCAACAAAATTTTACTTGCATCTGATAGGAATGGTATTGTTCAATAATCTGTGCATTCTGTTGGACCACCTTCCTTTGGAATGGATACAAATGTAGACCATTTCCAGTTAGTTGGCAAAGTCGCCTTCTCCCAAATTTCTTGACAAGATGAACAAATGCTTCCAGTGCTTCATCAGCCTGTTGCAACATTTCAATTTGTATTCCATCAATCCCTGGAGCCTTGCTTTTGACTAATGGGTTCAAGTGCAGCTCGGACTTCTTCCCTCGGTACCGTTGGTTCTTGCTCATAAGCTACTGCTTGAAATGGCTGATTGCTAGTTAGTTCTCTTTGCTACAGTGACTCTGTGCAATCTTCCCATCTTCTTTTCGTGTTTTCTGCATCATTCGGTATTTTTCCCATAGCATATTTCAATATTGCAGCTTGGGGCTTGAATTTTTATTTTAGTTCAGTTGAAGATAGACTGCGCATGTTCTTCCTTTTTGGTTTTCTAACTCTAGGTCTTTGCACAGTTCATTATTACTTTGTCTTCTTAAGTGGCCCTTTGAAGTTTTCTGTTTAGATCGTTGACTTCCTAATTTCTTCCATTTGCCTGAGCTACTCTACGATTAAAAGTAAGTTTCAGAGTCTCTTCTGACATCCACTTTGATCGTTTCTTTCTTTCCTGTCTTTCGAATGACGTTTTTCTTTATGTCTGGATGATGTTCTCAATAGCCTCCCACAGCTCGGCAGGTCTTCCGTCGTTCGTGTTCAACGCAGCAAATCTGTTCTTGAGATAGTTTCAAAACTTAGTTGGGAATATACTCAAGATCATATAGAGGCTCTGGTGGACTTGTACTCATTTTCTTCAGCTTCCAGAAAAGGAACTCATGATCTGCTCCACAGTTGGCCCCTGGCCTCATATTTGCTGCTGACACTGGGCTTCTCCGCTGTCTATGAGCACAGTGTAGTCCATTTGACTTCCGTGTGTGCTGTCTGGAGAAGTCCGTGTGTATCGTCACCTTTGGTGTTGTTGAAAAACAGATTTTCAGTGAAGAAATCATTAGTCCTACAGATTATTGTAATATGATCTTCAGCTTCATTTCTATCACCAAGGCCATATTTTCCAACGACCGCTCCTCCTTTTGGTTTCCACCTTTTGCATTCTAATCACCAAAGATTATCTGTCCATCTTGATTGCATAGTTGATCAATTTGATAAATATTTGATAAGATGTTGGTAAAATTCTTCAATTTCTGCATCCTTAGCTTTAGTGGTTGGTGCAAATTTTGAATAATTTGTGTATTGACTGGGTTTCCTTGTATGAGGAAATACATTTCCCCCCGATGTGTACACGGGGTCACTATGAGTTGTAACTGACACAAGGGCATCTAACAATAATAGGCTCTCATAAAATAATGTGCTTTTAGTGACAAAATATTAAATTCATCGATCTCACTGAATTACTCTCGTCTATGTTACTTCCTGTTGTAAACTAGTTAAAAGTTAATTGTTAACATCAAGGGAAAAGATAAAAATTTAATTCACTACAAGTATATTTTAAAATGACTTTTCAATTGATTTATTTTTGCTACAAAAATAAGTTTTGGATAATTTTGAAATAGTCATTACATCTCTTATGTATATCTATAAACAACTAATTTTATAGGCAGTTTGGTAATGCTACACTTTAAATGAACAAATACATGAAAATTTATACAATAAATACAATTATAAGTTGGGTACTAATAGCATTCTTTTTTTTTTTATTTAAAATTTCTATTTAGCTATTTTTGTTTTGGGGGATGGACTCCATCATTGGATATATAGATATTTATTATGGTTAAATCTTCTTGTTGGGTTGACCCTTTAATCGTTATATAATGTCCTTCTTTGTCCTTTATATTGATTTTTTGCCTTGAAGTCTATTTTATCAGAAATTAGTATTGCCATTTCTGCTCTCCCTTGATTTTCATTTGCTAGTTATACATGTTTTCCAACCTTTGGTTTATAGTTCAATTTTTGTCTTTGTGTCTAATGGAGATTGGTGATAGGCAAAATGTTCAATAATATTCATTCACGATGGCAGAACCATGCTTACCAGATTAATACATGCCATAATAAAGCAAGGGGGGCATTGTAATAGTAAGTATATGGTAGTCCCAAGTCACCATTCACTGGGCACCCTCAAGGTACCATTCATGACTTTTCATTGACCTTGAGCTGTCTTCACGTATGATATTCTTGATGCTTCCTACAGCTCATCGGGTCTTATTAGTTTCAATGAAGTAAATCTGCCCTTGAGATGTTCTTGAAATTCATGTGGGATATACTCAAGGTCATGTTTTGGCTCTTGTGTACTTCTTTTAGTTTTCTTGAGATTCAATCTGAACTTACATATTAGCAATTGATGGTCTGCTCCACAGCCAGTCCTCGCCTGGTTTTAGCTGCTAATGTTGAGTTTCGCTAGCATCTCTTCCACAGATGTAATCAATTTGATTTCTGGGTATTCCGTCTGGAGAAGTCCATGTGTATAGTCACTGTTAATATTACTGAAAAATAATATTTGTGATAAACAAGTTACTGGTGTTGCAAAATTTTATAATGCAATCTGCAGCTTTGTTCCTATCCCCAAGACCAATTTTCCAACTATTGTTCTTTCCTCTTCGCTTCCAACTTCAGCATTCTGATCGCCAATGATTACCAGTGCATCTTGATTTGATCAATTTCAGACTGAAGATGTTGGTAGAATTCTTCAATTTCCTCATCACTGGCTTTTGGTGGTTGGTGCATACATTTGAATGATAATTGTGTTGATTGAATTTCCTTGATGGCAAATAGATATAATACTATCACAGACAGCATTGTGCTTCAATATAGATCTTGAAACGTCCTTTTTGACAATTAATGCCACACCATTCCTTGTGATTGTGGCATTCCTCGCATAGGAAGCCTATAACTTTCTGATTCCATTGGTCAATCCCAGTTCATGTCAGCTCACTAATGTCTAGGATATCAATCCTTATGTGTTCCATTTCATTTTTTATGATTTCTGATTTTCCTTACTTCATATATGTCAAGCTTGAATTGCTAGTAGATTTTTGCAGCTGTTTCTTCTTACCTCCAGTTGTGCCCCATCAACAATGCAAATATCAAAGTTTCTACTGCCACTTAGGGAACCCTATTAGGAAAGAGCAATCTCACAGCAATCAGAAGAGGCCTTGCATCATCTGAACATACGGTGGTATCTCTTCAACCTCTTTTAGTAGCTATATCCTTAACTGTGGAACGCAGAACATGTAAATGGTGGTCTTCAAGGCAGAGACCACAATTCTGGAATTTAGTCTCTTGCTTTGGTTGCCAGCATCACGACAAGTCTTCTCTTTAATATGTCCAGTGACAATGCCCTGGAGCATTTGCTAGTCCACCGATTATCTTGTATATTTCTATTACAGGGGCCTATCTGTATATGTTTACACATATATGCATTGTCCTGATCCTAAAATCTGAAAGGTAGAGAGAGGATTTAATGCATATTTAGATGAAATCCCTTGAATATTTAGAAACCTTTAAAAAATGTATCTAACACTGGAATCTCAGAACATGAGAAATCTCTTAAGCTCATTTGTTGGGTTACATTAAAAAACATCTCATTATCACAGCAAATGCCACATAATAAGCCGTTTCTACTATTAGCAAGATGAAAAATAATTTCTTAAAGAAATCTTATGTATTTCTATATATCACGGTATCTTAAGGAGTCAACTTTCCTTGGAGAAAATATCTTCTTGTTTTGAGTGACAACTCATAATTATACCAACAAACAGATGGATATCCAAATACACCCACAGGAAAATAAAAAAAGAACCAAGATCAAGCTTCCTCTATTTTTCTTGTTTTTGTGGTTGTTGCTTGCTTGTTTTTAAAATTATTTCGCTGTTGTTGATGACTTTAGCACCATCTGAGCTTGAATTTTAAAATCCTCAATAAAAATTTCATTTAAAAATCAATTATTCCTTCTGGATAATCGGTCCTATTATAACTTCGTCAATAATTACAAGGTTACTGAGAAATAATTATCCTAATTTGAAATGAACAGTCTTTAAAAGGACAACCAGATGGAAAAGTTGAGAGTAACAGTTTCATTTAGACTTCAAAAATTCAGAAGGAAACTATTCTGGATAAGGTTAGGCCTTGATTACTCAAACAGAACAATGAAAGAAAAATGATAGTCCAGCTTGAATACAGTTATGCTTGGGCCTAGTCTCATGTTTTCTGTTATATTTTAAAAGTTTGGCTTGTCGCCTAGCTGACTGGGCCACCGGGGCTCCTGACCTATGTATAAGTTAAGAAAAGACCTAAGTGGTTACAACAAAGAAACCCTAAGTATGTTGACTTAAAGCTTGCAAGTATTATGCATATTGAAATAAGTCAGTCCTCAAAAGCCAAATGTCATGCGATCTCACTCACGTGAAAAACCTGGAGTAGACAAATGGATGAAGAACAGAATGTGCTAGTAGTTACCAGAGGCAGTGGGATTGGGGAAGGAGGAATCACTGTTTAGGGAACATCGAATTTCTGTTTAGGGTGATGCAAATCTAACAACAAATGTTATTGACGGTTACTTAACATCATTGAAAAATTAGCCTCACTGAATTGTACATGCAAAAATATTGAATGGCCAAATGTATTCTCTATATTTTTACATTAATTTTTTTCAAAAGAAGGGGAAAAAGTAATTCTGAGATGTCTAGCTTTGTGGAATTGTTCTATTCCACATGGTCATTCAGGGAACTATTTTCTTATTCTACCATCCCTTAAGGCAGCTTCTTTGTCTACCTGATCAAAGATAGATAGATGGCAGTCACATCCATACTCCAGTTTAGGAAAATGGGAATAGATGTGGTCTAGGGCAGGGTTTTGTTTTGTTTACCTGAAACTAGTTAAATGTCCATATCCAGATATAAGGGAGGCCAAATTGCAGACTCAGACTGGGCATCAACATGCCTAATGTTAACTCTAATCTCATGCAGTAGATGGGTGGAAGATTTATCAATCTGCTTTCATCATAATTTCAGCCTTTGGAAGTTTACAGGGCAGTTCTACTCTGTCCTATAGCGCTGTCATGAGTTAAACTCAACTCATTGACAAAGGGAGGTTGTAAATGGGGAGAGCTGACTCTGGTGCCCAACTAGCAGTCCTCTGGTCTTTGGGGGACACTCTGATAGAAACACTGCAATGTTGAGCTTCAAAAGGCAGGAGTTATGACGCAAACAATGGTTAAAATGTACTGAAGTCGAACAAGGGAACAAGGGAAATAGGATGCACTCTATTCCCCTCGGATATTTTTGGGAGAAGTAGTAATGCATAAAGATAGTAAAAGGCCTATAGCTTAAACAAACACATTTGAATAGGAAGTGATGTGTTGGGAGACAAAATGACAGTCAGTTGATGTACCGTACGCCTATCCAAATGAAAATAAGGTCACCTCTGATTCTAAGAAGTTCATATAGGAAAGGGAAAGAATTTTAATTAGGATTAAGAACATTATCTCCCTCCAAATGTCTGCAAGCACAGCATGGCTATACCTGTAATTTTGCAATATGACTTCTTTTTTTTAAGGAGGAGACAATTTGGTAAACTGATAACTAATTTAGATAATGCTAATTGTACTGGGTGGAAGATGATTAGGAAAGTGATAAAAGAAACCTCGTGTGTTCTGCGTTGGTCTTATTGAAAACATGACTATTGTGTAAAGCTGTTATCCTTTCCACAACAGAGAAACGATTCCTAGGTGTGCTTGTATTACAGTCATAAGAGAAGGCGCTTGGGGGCAGGGGTAGAAAGAAAAGTGATCATGTTGATTTTGGCCCACTCGAGGTTTTCTTTAATTCTCTGTGTGAATCACACACACACACACACACACACAATTGTGTGACATCATCACTTGTCTTTATAATCACATATCTTATTTGACATGTGTATTGCCACTACACATATATTTCCTTTTCAGTCAAATCTAAGTAGACTTGGTATTAAATAAACCCTCTTCATTTTTGTTACCTTAGAACATTATGGAGCGATTTGCCTCTGACCAGGGAATGGATTCTAGCATGTGATCACTGTTTGGAGAATTGGTTACATGCTTACCACTTTAAATAGGCACACATGCTATTATGACAGACAAGAGGAAGGGTGTCGGAACCATCACGGGGGCGCTCAATCAAGAAAAAGGCCTGAGCTTTATGAGATGCAACAAACATCCTTCCCCTTTTGAAATCAAAGCCAATCAATCCCTCTGTGCTTACCATTTTCCATGCTTCCCCTTCTCCATCCCTTCTCTACACTGCCTTGCTTTGCGCTGTGGGAGGGCGGGCCACAGGTCACATGACTGCTCTGCTCAGAGTTCCCACAGCCTGGTATCCCACTGCGAGGGACGCAGACATCCTGGCAGTGGCCTTCACTGAGCAGACCTCAACGTTCTCTTTGACCGCGTTTCCTCCCTTTCTCTGTCTAAACCTGCGGTTCTCAACCTGCGGGTTGCAACCCCTCTGGGGATCGAACGACCCTCTCACGGGGGTCGCCCGATTCATACAGTGGCAAAATGACAGTGATGAAGTAGCAATGAAAATCATTTTATGGTTGGGGGGTCACCACCACATGAGGAGCTGTCTGAAAGGGGGGCGGCATGAGGAAGGTTGAGAACCCCTGGAAACACTCCTACCAGGCATATTCATTCCCACTTGGATCCACTGGTTTCCTCTGCTCCTTCTGCCACACAGTGCCAGGGCTCATTTCCTCATCTCCTTGCTTTGCATATCGCCTTCTCAGTGACTTTCCTAGAGCCACCTCTACATAAAGCCCTTTTCTCTGTAACCATCTCCCACGGCAATTGTCGTCACTGCACACACTCCCATTGGGTTACATCGTCTTGTTTCTTCTGGAGGGGGCTCCATGTGGTCTGGGATCTGTGTGTGTGTGTGTGTGTGTGTGCGCGCGCGCGCGCGCGCACGCGTTCTATTGTCTGCTGTGTGTCAGCACCTAGGAACAGGCCTGCAGCACGTGACTGTTGCTGCCGTCGTCGTTCGGTGCTCTGGAGTCAGTGCCTAATTATGAGTTAAAGGCCCATTACCATTGGGCGATTTCACAGCCCTCAAAACGGAGCCCACCCAAGTCACCCTGACAGAGCAGCTCGTCCAAGTTGAGGGTTCCCTGACCAGCCATTCAATGTCCACCAACCAGCAGGCACTTGAAGCTAATATTGCTAGATTCAGCACGACAATACATGAAACCAGCGTGGCTTTATTTTATGTTACGTAAAATTACCCAACAGTTCATAATTGTAGCGTGTTTTTCAGATGTGCTTGCATTTCTCTTTGTCAAATACTGTATGCTCAGTCTGCTGCGTTTGGGCACTGGAGAAAGTACGGCGAGATGGAGAGTGGAGGAGAAAGGAACAAAGAAGCAGAAGGAAGGACCAGTCATCGCCGCAAAGACTGAAGGATGTAATTAACATGCCCGAGCATAACCTTATGTTCTTTCTTTCCTTGCTTCTTAAAAACATGTTATCTTTCAAAAACATTCATAATCGAAAGACATCGGCAGGACCCTCGGTGCTCAGAGCGTTAATCGCTTATGAAATGCTCTGTAGTTTCTTGCTGCCACGTACTTGGCAATCGCTTAACAACATCATCATTATCCTGTCATCGGCAGCATTTGAAAGGCACGCAAGGGCCATTCAGACATTCTAAACAGCCCAACATGCAGATTCGGCTCTCATTTTCCTAATGTGAACTAACAATCCCATTCATGCAGCAGGGAAACACTTCTGAGCGGAAAAACCCTGAGACATTAGAAAGGATGTCCTTTGGGGCCTTTGGCTTGGGCGCTATGATGTCAAATGATGTCGCAGGGCAATTACCGTGAGGACTTAATTCCTGTGTCATCAGGTACTTCTACAAAGCATTCTCCTGGCTGAACACCATCTGAGGTGACGAAACATGAGTTGTGACTGACAGTTTACAGCTCAGACAGACTAAAAAGATGAAATAACATCAGAAAGTGGCAGGTAGCCTTCTCTGCCCTGAGGACATTTTGTTCCTGGGAGAAAACGGTGGAGACTTCTAGTCATACTGCTAACAAGTCAGTTCTGAACTGCGGCTTGCAGCAGTCGCATCCCAGGCAGGGATGCAAATCCTGTTACGCATCTTTTTCATCTCGGTGACGTTTCAATGGCTATAAAGTCAGAGAGAAGGTAAGGAAAGCAACTTCCCTGAAGACTTGAAATGCCCTGCAGCGTGTCCAACTGCCGGGGCAGATCATGTTTCAGTGCTCTTGGCCAAGATCCATTTATTTCCTATCGGAAGCATTCTCGCTCAGAAATAGCAAAGGTTAGCGGGAGCTGGCTCCGTCGTCATTTCAGAGCCCAGTATTGCAGAGCCATCAGCGATCGTCAGGAGCCCCCGCGACATGTCTGTGTGTGCTGATCCTTCCTTCTTTCCAGCAGGTTGGGAGGGACTTTTCTTTTTTTAACCACATTTAAACTTTAAAGCCCAATGCCTAGGCTCCCAAACATATTTCACTTACCACCCCCTTTTCAGCCAAAAAAAAAAAAAATTACCCGGCTTACCCTGCATTTAAAAACTTTTGTCCATTCTATGATGCTCACCTTCTCGACACAACCGCTGAAGACAAAGCGGGTAAATAAGCAAATGTGGTAAAGAAAGCTGATGGTGCCCGGCTATCAAAAGATATAGCGTCTGGGGTCTTAAAAGCTTGAAGGTAAACAAGCGGCCATCTAGCTCAGAAGCAAC
>NW_022103915.1:49286067-49298327 GCF_000313985.2 Echinops telfairi
TGTGTGTGTGTGTGTGTGTGTGTGTGTGTGTGTGTGTGTGTGTGTGAGGGCTGGGGGTGGGGGTGGTTTGCCCGCTTTTCAGAAACACTTCTTTGAGGCTAATGGTTCCTACAAAACTCTAATCATAAAATGATTAGCGTTGCGGTGCCTCTAAACTTTATGAGAGCTTTCTGTGATTACCCTTTTGTCTATGGAGACAGCAGTGCCTATACACGGGGTCCGCACCCATCTGTCAGTTTGTGGCACTGTGGTGGCAAGAGAGTGGTGTGATGCTGGAAGTTATGTCCCCACTGGTACCTCAGACACCACTCAAGTCAGCCCTCATGGACAGGTTTGGGTGGAGCTGCTAGACGAAGATAGACTAAGCAGAAAGGCCTAATGCTCCCCGGAAAGTTAGCCACGCATCTCCACAAACCCTTGTTCGAGTCATTGTGCTTTCGGACCATCATCTGGAAGGATCGACGGATGGAGGAAGCCACGATGTTTGGTGAAGTAGAGGGCCAGTGAAAGTGAGATGGCGTGCTACACTAACTCCCACGGTGGCCTCAAGCACAGCGGCCATTGTGGGGATGTCTCGCGACTAGACAATGCTTCATTTTGCTGTACAGAAGACCAGCTTGAGCGAGTCCGTCCATCCATTCTTCATCTGTCTGTGCACTCGGAGGGCTATCTGGGCGCTAGACGATGAAAACACAATAGAAAAGCTGACACTGGCCCCATCTTGTTGTTAGATACCACGGAGTCACTTCCAACCCATAGCAGCCTGGTGCACAGCACAACACACCCTGCCGGCCTGTGCCCTCGGCACGGTCGTCCCCACGCTCGCGCCCATTGTTACAGCCACCGTGTCCATCTAGCCCGTGGAGGGGCTTCCTTCCTTTCACTGCCCCTCTAACGCTTGTCAAGTAACTGTAAGGACTTTTCATGAACGAACTAATTTACTATGTTCCATTCCGACAATAGCCTCCAAGAAGCAAATAAAATAGGTGGCATTGTTTTTGACAGAAGTCCCTGGCACCAAAGTTCAATGACTTGCTGAATGTCACAGGATTTTGGTTTGGGGGGTGGCGGGCGGAGGTCGGGGGAGAGACCTAAATAAATCAAAATTAGAACTCAAATCTGCTGATCTCTGATCTCGAGTGTGTTCGTTAGCATCATCTAGCCCACCTCGTTGCTTTAGGGTGAAGGGTGCCCCTTGATTTCTCCATCTCAACTGCTGTTGTTGTTCGGTGCCGTTGAGTCCGTTCTGACCCTAGTGACCTTCTGCACAACACAATGAACCGTAGCCCGGCCCTGGGCATCCTCCCAAGTGTTCGTGGACTTGAGTCTATTGTAGCCTCTGTGTCCATCCGTCTCCTCGAGGGTCTTCCTCTTTTTGATACTCCTCCACTTTACCAAATGTGATGTCCTTGTCCAGGGGCTGTCGCTCCTCACCACATGTCACAGTGTGTTAGACGGAGATCCGCCTTGCCTCTAAGAAGCATTCTGGCTGTCATGGGCTTTGTAATTATCACCAAAGCCCCCCAACTGGGCTCCTACCATCCCATAGTCCTCATCCCATTTCTTTACTGTGAGGTTGCATTTCGTACCCTTTAAGGGCATAAGCTTTACAGCCTGACAGAGCGCTGGGTTTGAGTTCTGGTTCTGCCTGCTTGCAGCTTTGTTCCTAAGAGATGTAGAACTGTGGTGAGGATTAAAGAAAAGGAGGTGTTTCCTATGTGCTATGTGGTACCTAGAAAGCACTCAATAAGTTATTTTCACTGTAATTATTATTATTCCTAGATAAACTCCAGGGCTGTGCTATCGTACCTGCTGCCATGTCCACGTCTCCACACCAGCTGTCTCCTTGGGCCCCAGCCAACCTGGCTCCTGGCCTCTCCACTCCATGGAAACTACTGTCAATAAGTACCTCTGTCCAACCAATCCTGGGCCTCTCTCCTGCTTGGGATGCTGTGGGCTCAGCCCTCTCCACTGGATGCTTTTCCGTCTTGGCATCAGTACACCCTACCCTGGTGATTTTCCTTCTACACAGCTCCCTCCTCTTCTAATGGCACCACTTCCCCAGCCCACCCTTCTGAGCTCAGCCTGTCCCTGCAGATAAAGTCTTGGACGGACCGGTCTCCTCTCCATTCGTACCCTACACCAATTTATGGTTTGATCCATCACTCAGTATTGATCACCTTGGAGTCACTGCCACTGATTCTAGTGCAATTAATTGACGTATTCCCTCATCACTTACGTAATTATAGATATATAATTTTTGTATGACGGGTTGATGAGCAAAGTTAAAGGAATGCAATTAGCATTGTTGGCAGGAGACAGCATGGCAAAGATTCCCAAGAATCACCTGCATCTCTTTGATGCAGATATTTACAAACATTCAGAGTCAGACTTTGAACCCACCACAGGTTTCAATCTTGCGTGGAGGCATTCTGCAGCAGTATACGCCAACCATGGTCCCTCCTGCTTTCGGTGTAATGTGGTTGTGGTGAGGTACCATGCAGTTGGCTTCGACTCATAGGGACCCTCTTTGCAGCAAGGCAGCGCTGGCCTGTCCTGTGCCATCCTCACAATTGCCATGTTTGGGACCGTGGTTGCAGCCACGTGTCCGTCAAACTCATCGCAAGTGTACAGTGATCTCTTAGCCCATTGGACAATTATGAATTAGCAAGATATAGCTTCAGAGCTAGTGTTCCACTTCCAGTCTCATTTTAATGAAAAAACAAAGACAACGGCCATTCTGTCGTTGAGTCAATGCCAGCCCATAGTGACCCTAATAGGGGTTTCCAAGACTACATCTTTAGGAGAGCAGACAGCCTCCCCTTCCTCCCACTGAGTGGATGGTGGGTCGGAACCACCCGAAGGAGCAGTAAATGATGGGCAAAAATGCAAACTCATAAGAATCTTCCGGGCGGCTGGGCCCCCCTGGAACAAGAAAGACTTGGGTGTCCTGTCTAGCCAGTCTTGGTTCTGATCTCATAACACGATGGGAATTGTTTTTAGAGCTTTCTGAACAGAATCACAGAGCACTGAAAACTCTTGGAAAATCCTCCCATTCTTGTTCGTTTCCTTCCCATCTGTGTGTCCCGAGGCTTCTCGATGTACACCTGACACCGCTGTCCAGTGAGACATTGATGGCTGTGGCATTAGGCCCCAGACATTCTGACCACCTTGCCACCAAGACGCAGACACAGCCAAACAGAGGCTATTGGACACAGAGTGGTTCTTACCAGAACGAACTGTGGAGACAAAGGGCAGGGAGGTACTGGAGCCTCTTCTTCCTTCTGCATCTTGGGGCCTCGCGAGGCCCAAAGTATGGTATAGACATGCAGGTCAGTGCCCTTTCATATAGAAAATGGGGACTGAATTCCAAACAATACTGCAAACAGCTGACCCTTTTAGCACGATGCTTAAATATGCTAGAGCTGAGCCAAGGCAGCATGTGCAGAGTAAATATTTTAATCCCTAATTAATCACTTTGGTTAGATTGGTAAAACACAAGTCTAATGAAAATAATTTGAAATTTCCTTCATGAATAATTGCCTTGTTCAGGGAATTGTGGGAAGAGTCAACTGACTGACCTTCCATTCTTACTCGGCTCTACTGCTCAGAGACTTAATTTGTGTCCTTCAACCCCTTCTAGTCACCGTCCTGAGATTAGAAATACCTTTCGTGCACTTTAGCAGCAACTATGCGACATGACAGGGAAGTCAGCAGAGAGGTAAAGTGCCTGGCGACACTGCACTTGGTTGTTGTGAAGCCGTCCGGGTGCACAGGAGAGGGGAGAGAGTCTTCGAGACCCCGCATTCTTTGATTAGGGTCTGAGCATGATGGATCGCTCCAGGTTATTGAACTGTTCCCCGTGCCTTTGTAATTAGAAACTTGAATAATAAGGTGCCCAGGGTCTGGGCATTTACAAAAGGGAGAGAAAGAATTTTCCATCTGTGAGCGCTGATGAATGCTATTCTGATTAGCATTATGCCACAAAATTTAATTACTTCTTTGAGTAAATCAAATTGTTCTCAGAGGGCAATGTTCTTGGGTGTGCAGAGAGAAAGGGTAGGCCACCTTATTAGTTACCTGTTCAGGCATGTTGGGACCTCTTAGCTTTGGGCTGTGAGAGGTACACTCTATTCCATCCCACTGGCCAGCCTGGGCTTCTGAACTTCCTCCCGGGTGCCCCTCGACCCTTCCCAGCAATGAATGTTTTGTTTCTCTGGTTGGAATGTCGCTCAGAGCGGTGACTGGCAGGGGGCCATGTGGCGGGTGTGCTCTGGCTCCCACTGCAGTCATTGCAAAAAATGGCCTGTCCACCAGTCGGTTTGGCCAGTTCTGTAGACCGTCAAAGTCCACCTGGCGGACCATCTGCCACCTCCCCCGGAGGGTCCTCCTCTCTTTTATTTTCCAGTCAGGTCCTTCGCCTCAGTCTTGCTCTTTTATTAGGGAGATGTGAATATTTGGGGGAATTTTGCCTATGCTGTCCCACCATCAGGAGGACATGATGTCCCGGGGCTGCTGGGGTGCGTTTGAGTAAGGGCACCTCAACTCTGCGCTCCTGCAGCTGTCCTTGCACGATGGCCAATGCCTGACTGGAGACGCTTGGTAATAGTGTGGAAAAGCACAGCGGCGTGAAGAAGCAGACAACTTGTTACCCAGCTGATAATCAGACTGAGTTTGGGAGCAGATTTGGTGTCTCGATTCATAAATGAAATGAACCCAATTCCATGCCATCAGGGACAATGGATGGTTCTCCACTTGACATGATCCGAAGCCATAGAAAATTGGACACTAAACCGTGGTTTTCAATATATTTTCACCTTGGTGGGTGCGTGGAATGATAACTATGTGGCCAGCAACCCCATATGTATGGCTAGTTGAATGTACGGTGATCCTAATCATCATGTGTAAAAATTGCACTAAAGGATTCTTCTCCAGAGCTCCAGTCCACCTGGTGGACCTCCTGCTGCCAGACCTCTGAATCAGAGAGTGTTGCCAGCAACAAATCTGATCCAGAGATAAATGAGTAGATAGAGGAGCGTGGAATGCACAAACCAAACATTGACTGCTTTATCATGGTGCCCAGGTTGGATCCCACCGGTGACATCCACAGAACGCTTGCCCTCCTTAGCCGGGGTCAGTGTGCTAGGGGAGGAACAGGAGTGATCGCTCACCTGCTCTTCCAGAGCTCATGCTACAACAGGACCACCTTCATCCTGGCTACACTATCTGAGCAGCACATTTCCATAAGGCAGACCCTGACACCATTTTGAGGGTGAGGAGGGAGGGGGGCAGGGAAAGAATTGGTTGTTTGCACTCTCTCTTTTCCCAAGTCTTCTGATCTAATCAAGTCAGGTCAGAACAGTCATAGGACTCACAGTATGAAGACAGGTATGAAGACACACATACTCTTTGTGTTTACTTACTCCTGCCTTTCCAGAGTCATGGAATATGTTTTGAACTGTGGTGTTCCTTGTATGGATTCTTAAAGAAAACTTCTTTAATGGTTGACTGTTTGTTTCAATCCGTGGCTAATGTTTTTCTAAAAGGCAGCTATGAATTCTAAGAACCCATCACATCTTGACAACTTGGGAAGACTTTTGAGTCTTGTGTCTTTCTCAAGATCAAGTGAATCTCCCAGGTCTTTCAGATCCATGCCCCATGTTGCTTTGTCTTTCTAAGTCAAGGTTAGACACCAGGGTATGGGGGCAAAGAGGAGAGGCTATCAAGGTCAGGCAAGTGTAGAGTGTGACTTGGTAGAATGGAGGGCAGATTGGGTGTCACATGGTCTGGGATAAAGAAGGAACTATTCACCAAAGATAGGCCCTCAGATATGGAACTGCTGTGGAATAAGGTAACAGTGAGTCGCTTCCTCCTCAGAGATGCTGCTGCAGTGGCTGGTCATAGGAACCTTTCAATCCCTGTCCTCTTTGTGTTGCCTTTGGCTCATGACTTCCCCCTTGGGAATAATATGAGATGATTACCGCCCCCAAAAGCAGATTCGCCCCTCCCCCAAAGCTATGTATTAAATTTTTATACAAAACAACCTTTTTTACCACCAAAGGGCTCACTATTACACTTAATACATTTGTCAAATCTGCAATTCCATTCTTGGAAACATTTTTCAAACTCTTCTGTTTGGATGGCTGACAGCACCTCCCTCATTTTCTTTCTTCACCTCCTTTATGTCATTAAGTCACTGTCCTTTCATGTCCCTCTGCATTCTTGGAAACAAAAAGAAGTCGCACTGAGTGAGGTCAAGTGAGTAAGGTGCATGCGGCAAGAGAGGAATACTGATGTTTGACAAAAACTGAGATGCCTGTGTGTGCAGGCGCATTGTTGTGGTGGCAAAACCAGTCCCCCATCTGCCACAAATCAGGCCTTTTTTGTTGCACACTGTTATGCAATCTTTTCAGAACCTCTGATAGAAAGCTTGAATAACAGTCTAACTTGTTGGAACGAACTTCAAATGCACCATCCCCCTTACATCAAAAAAACAAACAAATGAGCATTGGTTTTTTTATACCCCTTGCATCTTATTGGGCAGGTGAGGAGAGAGGAGAAAGACTTTCCATGTCCTTATTTTACCTTAACTACACATTGGACTTATAAGATGGCTGGGTTTTGTTCAATATGCATATTTTAGCAATTAATGAATTGGAATGAATTGTATAATGAGCCCTGTCAAATTCCAAGTATTCACAAAATTTAAGATTATCTTGGAAGAATTCAGGAAATGGGCTCCTGTTTTAGACATGAAATCAGAGTGCATAATTTTGAAAAAAAAATATGTATAATCTAAGCAGTTGTGATTACTTTTACTTTTTTTATCCTCCGAATGTTAAGGAGCCCTAGTGATGTAGTGGGTACAATTGGGCTGCGATCCACCTGGTCGGCAGTTCTAACTCACCAGCAGCTCCAATTTTTACAATTTTTGTAAACGTTTTACAGTTTTTGCCCAAGAGACTCCAACTCCGCCTGATTTCCGGAGTCTCCATTTTGGTGAGTGAACCCAGATAAAGAGTTCTAAGACCACACTTGCCTACCAAGTCATCAGATCGCAGATGATAGGAAACCTACCCACCTACCTCTGGGTCCCTAGGCTTTTCCTCTCCCAAGGACAACAAGTCGGGGAATCAAAGCCTCCAAGCACAACATGTTTACCATCGGGGCTTAAGCTACCCCCTAGAAAATTGTCCATAGACTTTAATTAAGTTCTTTGGAAGACCAGTGAACCTAGCAGGCTCCAAACAAAGGCAGAGACAGCTGCCTGCCAGGGAGCCCTCTGCCCACGCCGTGCACCAACTTCTCAGAGATACGTGAGGGTGAGCATGCCCAACTTTGGTCTTCCTCACCAGCAGGCCCAGCTTTATCACCACGTAACGGAAACTCATGTCATGGTACAAAGAACGTCTTGGAACACGCCTTCAGTAGCTGTTTTAACAATGAGGGATAACAGCCTACCTTTGAGTTACCCCACCCCCCATCCCCACCCTACCCAGTCCACCCCACCCCTGCTTCTGTGGGTTTAAAAATTCATTTAGAATGTAGTGAGATCAGCAAAACAAGGGCATTAGACAGTGTCCCGTAGAAATAAACGTCCTGTACACCAAAAATGTTCTGAGAAGCACACGTGAGCTTCTTTGCACTCACATGAAGGAGGATTAAAGCTGCTGAGCAGTTGTTGCTCAGTCCCCTCGGGTCATGTGGCCAAGCTGAAAACCCTTGAGTGGCTGTCATGGGCCTAAGTCGGTGGCCTGATCTCCAAATTAATTTTTGAATTAAATGCTTGTGTTCCCCCTCTCCCCCTCCCTCCACACCCTCCTAATTGAGAGTTCCATTGAACAATGATTTCCAGCAGATGGAAAGCCCAGAACAAAAGGCTGTTGTGCAATCCTAATACGATAGAGGTCATTTGAAACAGTTTTAGTTGGGACTGGAGGTACCACTAAATCTTTCTTCTAATCGTGTTTTTATGAACCTCAACATCTTTTTGAAACGAAATCATCAGCATTTAGTTAGAAGCTAAAGAATAGTCAGAAAGTGCGCTTCGTAATGTCCTTGCGAGAGCGTCGCAGTTTCCTGGAGACTCAGAAAAAGACGCTAACGTGACTGACTTAGGGCTTCCTGTTAGCCTAACCATGACGCTGTGTGTCGATCTGGAGGTGTTGATGATCGGGGCGTGTGGACATTTTTTTGCTCTAAGGTAAAGTAAAAAGCAAGGTGGGTTTGAGATTCAACATTGAGGAAGCCCCACAAATATCACAGCGTTGGGAACGGGCAAGTGTTTGAATACAAAGGTTTGTTGTGGTGTTGTTGTTAGGTGCCATTGAGTGGGTTCTGACCCACAGCGACACTATGCACAACAGAATAAAGCACTGGGTGGCCCTGCACCCCCTCACCATTGTTCATATAATGCAGCTTCTCGAGTTATTTGCTCAGCATATAGATCACCTCTTCCACTCATTAGGCCTTCAGTATCTGACAGTGCTTTGAAGCATTACATAAGGTTTTCACCAGCGCCTTCCTGCAAAGTGGATAGCAACACCTCCTCATTGTTGATTCTTAGTCTGGAAGCTCTGCGAAAGCCCGCTCACTTTGGGTGACCCCGCTGGCATTTGAAATACCAGCGACATAGCTTCCAGCATCACAGCAACACACACGCCACCACAGCTGACTGACAAGGTGGGAGTCAGAAGGTAATATCCTGAAAATCTAGATCTTTTTGAGAGAGAGAAAAATGCTGAGCCTGGGAATAACAACAACAACAAAAGTTTGAGACCTGAACACTCATTGATAAAAGCTTAGATCCAAACTATTCATTGGAAAACTTCCCAACGAAGGAAAAAGCACAACAGACTAAAGTCCTGTCATAATTTTAATCCCAGGCAGGAATCTTTGAACATCTTTTCAGGCAACATCCAACTGCAAGTTCCACCTGGGAGCCCGGGCATCCAGGTGTCTGAGTGCCGGAGTACCTTGAGGTTGGAACCCCACTTTTAGCCCAGCTGAGGTGCAAGACATATAAGACCCCCAGTCTGTGTTGATGGAGGCCCAGTCCACCCTACCAACATGGTTGCCCTGGGCTCTTTGACTCAGAGGCTTCTCCCTCCTGCATTGTGTCTCACGTGGTCCCACAGGGAACCTATCGCAAGGTCTGTGGCCCCCTTCACTCACTTGGCCCAGACAGGTTCACACGGTCCAGCTGGCCTTACCTGCTGCTGACTTAGGAGAGAAGGCAGTGCCTGGTCAGGACCCATCGGCAGGCTCACCTGGAACACATCTGGAGCAGGAGCTGCCAACTCTGGACTGCATCCAGTGCCTGATGCAAAGACAAGGATCCCTGGTGGCATACTGGTTACTTGCTGGGCTGTGATACGCAGGGTCAGTAGTTTGAAACCACCAGCAGCAGCTTCGTGGGTGTAAACAGTTACAGTTTCAGAAACTCACAGGCGGTTCTACCCTGCCCTATAGGGTCGGCCTCAACTCCATAGCAATGAGTGAGATATACAGATGTTCCCACGGCATCCAAATCCTGTAACGTCCCACATCACAGGACATACAGTGGACATCAAGAAATGCATACCTGTATTACAATTTCAACCAAATCAAGAAAAAGAAAACCCCAAACCAAAACAGGTTTAAAACTGTTAACGTCGAGTGGCAGTGAAATAAGAATAGTTCGACCAGTCACGTTGCTTTAGACCAGCCAGCTTCTGTTCTGTGGCAAGAGTTTGTGTGTGGACAGTGTGGGGTTCTGCAGTTTTAATCATCTCAAAGAGCCCTTTATGGATCGAGAGAAGGAACAGAGGTAGATGTGAGCAAATATAATTTCTGACTTAAGTGCTGGCAGTGTTCCCCGCGGCTCCTGAGCTGCAGCACCATTCGCAGAGCTGTCCGGATTGTGCTTATTACTCGCCGGGTGCCTGTTAAGTTATGGCATTGTTATTAAATGAGAGTTATGGGTGGAGTTGCTGGACAAGTCTTTGCAGGAGCAATTTAGAAAGAAGAGCCGCCATGGCTCTTTGATGTTGGTTTTTAATATGTTGACTCCATGGTGATTAATTTGTACACTGCTTCAATAGACTCTAATGGTTATTTATTTATTTTGCCAAATTAAAATTCCTTCCTGGCTAGACCAGCTATAGGAATGATCCTTTTATTATTATGACTATTACTGTGAATTAAGTGAAGGTTCAGAGAGCAGTTCACCGGTTTACATTCAACAGGTCGCACTACATTTTGGTTCAACTCATCTACTGCATCCCCCCCAGGGGGCCATCACCTAACCCCCTGCCTCTTGCCGCTCCTGTTTCCATCCCTCCTTCCTTCCATCCCTCCTCCTTACTCTCTGCACTTTTTCCTTGGGGAAATGCTGTCCTTTTGATCCCAAATAGTTGATCATTCTAGCATGGGGGTGAGTTCAATTGCAGGCAACTAAGGGCCATAGTCTTATTGGACCCACCAGTCTATCTGATCAGTAAGCCTGGTCTCTTTGGTGGCTTAGAGTTTCCACATTATTTTAAGGATGATTCTTCACCTGCTTTCCCTGCTTGATGAAGAAGGCCCACTAAAGAAAACCTGAAATGAGTGGACAGATGAGAGAGCCTAAGTGTCCTGATTTTCATCCATTAATTCAAGCCATGTTGATTCCGTGCCTCGGACGGCACTGGTGTGGGTGGTAAGGGTACACTAGTGACCAAGACATAAAAACAGTGTTCTCTTGGAGTTTACATTTTAGTGCAAGGTGGCAGAAGAATAGACAACAAACTGTCAATATAACAGAAAGTCATGTGTGGGGTTTGGGGTTTATTTTTGGGTTTTGTTTTGAGAAGTTCTACAGAGAAGGGGATGAGGGAATGAGACCAGGAGAGGCGTGGTTATTACAATCTTGAATTGAAACCTTCAGAAAAGGCTCACTTCAGCAAAGGAATAGGGGAGCTAAACATATACATAGCTGAGAAAGATACTTGTATTTGTATCTACCTAGGCAGCAGGGGTGATAAGTAAAAAGGCCCTGAGATGAGGTGGGCCTGGTATGTTCTGGGAATTCACAAGAAAGACAAAAGGAACAGAATCTAAAAATATTGCAATGGGTCAAATCGGACAGTACGAAATCTAAGTGAACTGAGTAGTAGTGGGAGGGTGGTGAATGAGGCCAGATAAGGAATGAGGGCCAACGTGTATAGCTAGGCCTTCGAAGTCACCAGGAGACAAGGAAGAGGTTAGACTCCATCAACTTCTATGGACCCTCGAAGACAGTGGTTCCCAACCTTCCTCAGGTCACGACCCTGTCATACAGTTCCTCATGTGGTGGTGACCGCCCTCCCCCCCCAACCATAAAATTATTTTTGTTGATACTTCATAACTGTAATTTTGCTACTGTCATGAATCGGGCAGCCCCTGTGAAGGGGTCGTTTGACCCCCAAAGGGGTTGTGACCCACAGGTTGAGAACCACTGCTCTAAGAGATCAAATGGAAAATGGGGGAACAAAAATGTTATATTTGGGAAATACCTGATGATAGAGTCATTGGATTCTGAAAATTATAAACCAGAAGTTAGTTTTTACTATAAAGGAACAGATAGAATTACCTAAGGCTGTAGGGACCACATGGTCTCTTTGCAACTGCTCAGCTCTGCTTTTATCCCATGAAGGCCATCATAGGTCACATAAACAAATGAGCACCACTGTGTTAAAAGCACTTATGAAAACAGACACTGGGTTGGTTTCTGCTCAAAGTTTGTAGTTTGTTAATTCATAGTTACGATTTGTGAAGATTTAAAACAAAAGTTCACTGGGAACAAGTTACGATAGTCATCTATTTCTTCATTTGATGGGACGATCCATGTACCCCCTGCCATCCAGTCAGTTCCCACGCACAGCGACCCTATCGGACAAGGGAGAACAAACAGGCTCTGTGGGGCTCCGAGACTGTGCATCTTTCTGGGAGTAGAAAGCCTCGCCGTTGTCCTCTGGAGACCTTTTGTTTAGCGGCCCAACGCATAGCCCATGTGCTGGTCATGAGGATACCGCAGATGGGTCTCTCCTATCTACTCCTAAGAAATGCGGGGGAATTGTCTTGGATTCAGGAGCTCTTGGCTCCATCCAACAGCTGTCTCCCCAAAGGGGCTGTCCTATTCCTGGGGCTATGTGATCTCGGGTCCAGTCCCTGCCCCGTATGCTCAGACTCGTCTCTGCATCACAGGGGCTGCCCTAAGCACACTGTTGCCATCCCTCCCATGTCGGTCAGCTGGCTTCTGG
>NW_022103915.1:49298427-49307035 GCF_000313985.2 Echinops telfairi
CTCCCTTCCCCTCTCTTCCATCCAGTGGCAGCTCTGCCAGGGGCGTCATGTCCTCCATAGCTCCAGCTTCCATAGGTAAGCTCTGCTACCTCGGCTTCCTCCCCGGTTTCTTCAGGGTCAGAGTAATAGTGGATTCCCCCTGAGGCTATTCTCTGGGCTGGCTTATTGTTGTCTGGTTGCTTCTCAAATATGCCCTTATCTCTGAAACAAATCCCCTCTATTAAATCTTCTTGGTTGAAAATACTGAGAGTGGGTGTCTCTGTTTTCTTGGTTAAACCCTGCCAGGTCCAGAAACCGATGTATGAAATGCCAGCAGAGAGAATAGTGTAGCCTTCCGAGTTCCCACGCTCTCCTCTCCCCACACGGGTTTCCTCAGTAGGTTGGATGTTGATGTAGTGGGTATGCTAATCACATTGGCAAATGGTCTGGAGCTGAGTGGTAAAGCTATTTGCTAGAAGGCAGAAACAGAGTCTAAAAATATCTCAATGAGCTAAATCTAGCAAAATGGGGGGGCGGGCGGCGTGGAATTTAAAAGGGGAAAATTAGTCAAGTCCTGCACTGGGGTCCAAATAAAACCAAGTACAGAAATGGGGGTAATGTGACGCATTAGCACAATTGCGCTCCAGGTATTTGGGCTGATATGAATACAGCACAAACATCAAAAGGCTAAGGGAGCACACGTTGCTATAAAGAGAATATGGGAACGAACTAGAATGCTTCTCTTCCCTCCTGGTCAGACCACTCTTGAATAATTACATTTGATCTTGATGAACTGGTTTGAGACACAGGTGGATGGCTGATCAAGAGAAGAAGGCGGGAGTTATTGAAGGGTACCAGAGCGCTGGGCATCCGTGAAACACTTGCATTTCTCCAAAGGGGTCAGCCCAGCCGTGGTTATCCAGAATGAGCACATGGGCGGGAAGCTCTTCTTAGAAGAGGCAGAGGTTGGATAGACTATTTCCTCGGCATATTCTACTTTTCCACAATTCTCACAGTCTAGAAAGGGTGGTAAAGTGGAGGGGCAGGGAAAAGAGGAAAGCCCACCACAAGATGGAGCGACACAGTGGCTGTAACAATGGGCTTAAACAAAGCAAAGATTGTGCGCATGGTCCAGGACCGGGCGGTGTTCTGTTCTTGATGTCCCACAACAACAACAATGTCCCCAGATCAGCTTGCGCTACTGGAAGTCCGGATGCAGCCATTGCTGAAACCAGAGCTCAATTTTGCATTGAATCGATGTCTAAGGAAGCAGAGGCTTATTCTAATGCTAGACACTAGTTTCTTTTGGGACCGTGGATAACGCACTCTTGAAGTGCCTGCACTTCCTCGCCTAGCCAAGAAGCTACTGAGGAACAAATACTGAACTTTCAGAGCAGTAAAGCCTTTTTCTTTTCATGCCTCTTCCTGTTGACATGGTTTGCAGAAATCAGAAATTCCAACACCATGGGTTTCTAAGCAAACGTGATGAAAAGAAGCCCATAACAAGACAAGCCCTGCAAGGGCAACGTGGTCGCCTTGACATTCCAGAGAGAACTTGACACCAGCCTCCTGAGAGATGCAGACCTCACTGTGAGGTCAAAACGCACTGCCTTTGAGTGGATTCGGACTCTTACTAGAATTGCCCCATAGACTTTCCAAGGCTGTGAATCTTTACAGAAGCAGAACTGCCACGTCTTAGTCCTTGGAGGGGCAAGCGGTTTCGAACCACTGACCTTTAGCTTAGCAACTGAACACTTGCCCATGGTGTTCAGGGCCCCTTACTGTTAGGTTACCTACCATAGGTCTATCACATTGTTTTTTCCTTCCTTTGTTCTTGGGTTGCTAGACGATTGGTTTTGGGTTGTTGTTGTTTGTTTGGGGGTTTGGGGGAGTTTTTGGCTTGATGATTTAGTCAGCATTGTGCTCTAGCAGAAGCTTCAGAGCCTGGTGGGAACGTCCAGCTGTTTTTCATTTGCACTCTGACTCATAGCTGTGGGATACCTTTGGTTTGCGCTGCTTACCTCTGGCCACTTCCTCCTCTTGTTACTTTGGGAAGAAATTAAGATATTGACTGACACCTTTTTTTCCCCCTACAGATAGAATCAACTTGCCGCACAAATAACTTAGAGCCAGGATTCAGCATTTCCTGGTGCAGCCCAGTGATGCTAAACTCATTAGCACTTACATAGGATATCTTGGTATGTTTAGCACAGGGTGAGTTAGAAGAAGCAAATTAATGAATGCTTAACCTAATCTATTCGTGCTCTTTTGATGAAGGTAAGAATGACCATGGGTGTCATTCTTACCCACTAACACAGTATTCTTTTTTCGTGTTCTGCAGGGCATACAAATTTCGGAGTGTGCTTCTTGATGTTTCTCAGTGACACAGTTGTCAGGCTTGGCACATCCTAAAATCATCAGCGTAGTTTCATGAACAGAACACCATCTTTGTCGGGCTTTAACACTTTCTAACCAGAAAAGATCTTAGTGTTTAGCCCGTTTCTGTTACAGATGAGGAAACTGAGGCTCAGAGAGGTTAGGGGACTCCTTTAAGGTCTCTAACTGAGTGACACTTGTAAGTAGACTCCTGAGTTCCATTCCACCCACCACGCGGAAGAAGCTCGGCTGTGTCCTCACTCGGGAGCTCCTCTGCAGATATGAAATGCAAACCACACACAGCGCCATGACGGCATCAAGGACTAGTCCTCTTGGCTCAGAGTTGGGGCATGTCTATCATTCTGTTCCAGTGAACAGAAAATGAACGAAGATGTGTACACATCACCAGTTTCCTCTGTTCGAAGATGCCCTTGTCTATAAGCTGCACCGTTGTCGGTTTTCACTTTATAGAGATTGAAAGGTTTACATAGACATTGATTTCTATAGCGTCTTACTCTTGTGTTTTCATAAGAAAGAGAATATAAACAAAATGAGCAGCATTTCTTGACGTTCAGTGAGCAGCCCCTTTGAATCATTTCTGGACTTCAAGTTGTTGCGCGCCATGCTTTCCATCGTCGTGCTTGGTGCTGTCATGGGAACCCGTGATGCACTCTTTCTGAAGGGGGTGCGCCATGACAGTTTCACTTGTTATGTAGTGCCAGCAGCCTTCAGAAACATGCTGATTGCAAGGGTGTTGAAATGGTGACAAAAGAAGGAGAAGGGGGAGGAAAGGCGGAAGGGAAAATCCAAGAATGGGAAAGGATTGGTTTTCCTAGCAATTCTTCCTTATTTCGTGTGGCAATGTGTGTGTGTGGTGACTACCTACAACCATCTCCCCTAGGGACTTTGGGGAAATGTATTTGCAAGACAAAAAAATGAGCTCCACCTAGACCAGAACATAAAACCGAGAGACACCAAAAATTTGAATCATATCATTTGCCCCGGGATCCAATCCTACTTGAAGCTACCATTGGAATGATCACTTAAGTAAATGTTTCAAATCCCTTATTTAGGGTTACACCAGCCTGTCCTGATGCCCTTTCATCATCGTCCCAAAGATATGAGGCAGCCCAATATATCGTCAAGTAATAGTTCATACATTTAGACATCTATAGGCCCATAAAAAGAGAAAGCATGAAGTCTATCTGTCTGTCTTTCTGTCTGTCTATCTATCTATCTATCTATCACACTGTCGGATAGATGTCTGCCTGAGCCTGGGCCAGAAAGCATGTGGGAATGAGCTGAAAGAGAAAGGACAGAAACAAATACAAAATATTCCATAAAGCTGATGTGTGGCAATTTGCTCTGGAAAGTATACTTAAAAACCTAGACTCTCGACCTCCCCACTTCCTGACCACCTCAGCTTTTGAAAACGTTCTATTATAGTCTTGGTGAGAGCTGTCAGTACAATTTAAGCGTCTGCTCCATCGTTTGAGTTTCGTTCCCCGCCATTTGTTGCCATCCCCACGGCTCAGTTACCCTCTTCCTTCTCCCCTGGCCTCCGTGTTTCCACTGGCCTTCTTTCCGGCCCCCTTTCTGTCTCCGGAGCCCACTTCTTGGCCCACGGCTGCCCTGTTGGTCTCCTCTGCTGCCTGTGCTGAGGCATACATTCTGCCCTGGAGGTGGTGTGCACTTAAAGCCCCGTCTATGTTTCGCTGGAAGTTGATCGCTGGTGATAGATTCAGTTCTAGATTTGAAGACCACACTCTTGGAAATTCCAACCGTTTGCAGCAAGCCAGTAAGTCTGTTTTGTTTTTTTCCATCAGCTTGAATTTTGTTTTCTACTTTTCTTCCTCCCACTCTGTCCAGGACCTTCTACCGTGACCTCCGTGGGAACAAGTGGCAGGGGTCACGATGCAAAGGCTTTCTTTGCCAGTAGAATGAACCCAGAGCCCCCTCCTCCTGCAGCCTCTGAAATGGGTGTCGGTGGGGGCACACTGTGCAGCAGAGTGTGGGAAAGGCTGCCAGGCTTCCACAGGCTGCTCTCAGAATGCTGCCACTGGTGGGGGGAGGGGGGAGACACACCAAAGCCTATTTGTCCTTCCTGAGTACCTTGTGGTCAGCTGCCATGGGGCTGGATGGACTCATGGTGGCTCCTGTGAGACCGAATAGAGCTGTTGCGTGGGGATCTCGGCTGTGATCTTTATAGAAGCAGCTCCTCAAGCCACTTCCATGGAGCTACTTGGTGGGTTTGAACTAGCAACCTTTAGCAACCACAAACTGCTTGTGCCACCTGGGCTCCTGGATGATGTGTAAGTGAGAGTAGAGGCTAGCTTACTTGCTTTTTCTGAGTCCCTTCAGCAAATGCAAGTTAGCAGAAATGAGAATCTGTTTTCTCCTTGCTGTTCCAGAGAAATGTATTACATGCCCTCCCCAGCATTACCCTGGGAGGCATGTGTTTAAGGAAAGCTCAGGTGTTTGACGGGTAGTATTAACACTGCCATATTACATATATATCGAGATATTGTACACACAGATCACTTATCTGTACATATCTATCCCACCACTTGTCTCTCAGCTTGTGGGACTGCGGTGAATTGTGTGTTGCTGTGATGCTGGAAGCTCTGTCACTGGTATTTCAAATGCCACATGGTCACCCAAAGGGAACAGGTTTCAACAGAGCTTCCAGACTAAGTAGTACGGCCAGGGTGCTCCCTAGAGGTAAGGAGGACTTCATCTGACATACTTCGGACATGTTGTCAGGAGAGCCCACACCCTGGGGAAGAACATCATGCTTGGTAAAGTCAAGGGGCAGGAAAAAAGAGGAAGGCCATCAATGGACTGACCCCGTGGCTGCAACAATGGGCTCAGGCATAGGAACGATTTTAAGGAAGGCACGGGACTTGGCGGTGTTTCGTCCTGCTGTGCACAGGGTCGCTATGGGTCGGAAGTGACTCGATGGCATCCAACAACAACAACAAAACATATATATATCCACCCTGTCATCTTGAGAGGGCCTGTGTGTTGCTGTGAAGCCGGAGAGCATGCCCCCAGGATTCCAAATACTAGTAGGGTCATCGGTGGTGGATAGCTTTCAGTGGAGCTTTCAGATTAAGATAGACTAGGAAGAAAGGCCTGGTAAGCTATTTCTAAAAATTTAGAAGTGAAAATCTTTTGGACACGTCAAGGGGAGGAATTAGTTTCTGGAGGAGGACATCATGTTTGGTGATGCGGAGGACCAGAGAGAGTGTGAGATCCTCTTAGTGAGATGGATTGGCGCAAGGTCCACCCCGGTGGGCTAGAACTTGTCAATGATGGTGGTGATGACTCTGAATCGGGCAACAGTTTGTTCTGTTATGCCGAAGGTTGATTTAAGAGCCAGACCATCTACATGCTTGTCTGTCAACCTTTTCTGTCTGTCTGTCTGTCTATCTATCTATCTATCTATCTATCTATCATCTATCTATCTATCTATCTACTATCTATCATCTATCTATCTATCATCTACCTACCTATCTATCATCTATTTATCTATCATCTATCTATCTATCAATCATCTATCTGTCTATCTACCTTGCACTGTCAGCTAAACCCATACAAGGAGGCTTCACAAAGATCACAGAGAAATGGAATTAAAAGGTAGAATAATTATTCTGCTGTTTCAAGTCCCCTCATATGTGCACAGATATAATTCATCATCTAAACCAAGAGATTTTTGAGAATAAAAGGGACATACCAGGAATAACTTGGGAACAATTAATGCATTGACAATGATCAATGGCCTAACTTGGAGAATGCTTCCTTGTTCAATTCCGCTTCCCGAACAGTCAAGTGTAAAGTCATTTACTATGAATCCGGTGAGGTACAACTCAAATCTTCTTCATCCTTCTACTTCCTAGCAGAGGAGAACTCAGGCAAGGTGCTCAGGAGGCACAGAAGACACCACAGAGACCACGGTCGTAAACGTATGGAAGCAACGTGCCTTTTAATGATTTCAAGTTGTGAGTGCCCATGCATGCTTCAAGAGCAGTTGCCTATGAAGACGGGGTATAGAGGGGTCGGCTTGAGATAATTCAGAGCAGAGATTATATACGTTTTTATCTGACAACGTTACATGTAAGCATAACCCAAACTGCCCTACCTGGTAGGGCAAATTACCTGGTAATTTGACATGCATGTGAGGAGCTCATGTCACTTTCACGTGCCTATATCTAGTGGAGGGAAGTGCCTGGCTGTAAGACTTCGTCAGTGACCTGTAGACCTAGTGTGTGCGATTAAGGGCAGGGGGCTGTCTGGTCCTTGGTGTTACTAGTCAAGACAGAGAAGAACCAAGGCTCACAGGCAATGCTGGTGAAAACAAAAGTGCCTTTGAGGTACCTTCTTCATGGAAGGAACACCAGAGCTCAGAATGTGAGATTCTGGGCTTCAGAGTCACACGTGAGGAGGGCAAAGAGAGGAGAAAGGTGGGTGAGTGCAAGGCTGCTGGCTCTTCCTTGTCATTCTCCCTGTCAGAGGGTGTGGGGAGGTGAGTTGGGTTCTCCAACATCCCTTTCTCTTTCCTGCCCTCTCCCCTGTAAAGTTCCCACCTCACAAGGTCGACTGCATTGACAGTCCCTCTCTCTTCCTCCTCTTCCATGGAAGTGAAGAGGCCGAGGACACGAGCACAGAGGCAGGTAGTTTTAGAAGAAGTCTTGTGACGGTCACATCCGGACTCAGCCCACTCTTAGGTAGCAGGGGAGAGTCCATTGATGTTCACACTCAAAGCTGTTTGCGTGATACTTTGTCAGAGTTCTAATGACTCCTGAGCTAGAATGTGTGATGGGGACTCTCCCTGTCACAACAAGAGAAAGTACAGTTACCTTCTCTTGCTAGTACTGAGAGGTGGGAACAGGATGGCTTGGCTGGACCAGAGGTTATGCTCAACAGAAGGCCCATGGGAGAGTTGCTCTCTGAGGCTGATGGAAAACCCACAAATCAAAGGGTTAAGCTCTATCGATAAAAGACACAGAGAGACTGGAAAGAGGGAGAAGTGGAGATGAGAGTCATAGGACCCAGATTTTGTAGCCAGTGAAAATGGAATTGAGGCACAAGTAAGGAAATAGAGTTAGACGGGCCAGGAGAAGGCCTTACTGGTTCTGTGTCAGCACTGAACAGACAGCATGGAAGCCAAGGGGGCGGAAGGAGGAAGAAGTGCAATTTAGAAGCAGGTGAGGTTCAATCTTGACACCCTGTGTCCACACTTTTTAATGATGTTTCTAGGGAGTCATCACCGTAGGTAGCCCTGGTTTTCAAGAGTGCTGTCAGGTCTCCCACCCACCTAGACTGTAAAACCCTGATCCGAAAAAGAATATGAGTATTGGAGTCAACTTGGCATGGACCCAAGTCCCCCTGCTAGATGCATGACCTTGAGCGCATTCCCTACCTTCTCAGAGTCTGCGTTTGTGAAACCGGGAGATGAATGTCTCATTCATTCCAAATTGTATGTAAACTGCTGAGTCTAGTGCCTGGCTCCAGACAGAGGGTACATCATGATCCCTCCCCATACCTCTCCACACAATGATCATTGCTTTCGCTCGACTGCAATGTGCTTAAAAGTTTGAGATGGAGATTCTAGATATCAGGTTAATTTGCAAAATTAATCTAGTGACGAATCTGCTTCCAATGATGTTTTGGGTTATCTAGGGTGAAGCAATAGTTAACAGCCTTTTCCCTTGTAGACTGACAAATGGACTATTCTCTGTGCATAATAGTTTTCAAAAGCAAAAATAGTCCCATCATCACAAAAGAGCCATCTGGCTGCTCTGTCGCCAACACACGCAAGGCAACCGGGGCAGCCGTTGATTTCGGTGAGGCTCCGTTACAGAAAGGATGTGGATCACAACCGCAGTCCCCAGCGCCAGGCATCTGGAACGTGAAAGATAGGTAGTAAAAGGACATTTCAGGCCACCTATTCATATCCACAACGTCCTCAGGCACAGGTAACAACAGAGCCTGGCCTATAGGAGCTGCAGTACAGGTCAAGGGCCTCTGTCTTGGATATTGTTGGTTATTCTTTCTGTAAACACTCCGTCTGAGTAGATGTAGGAAGTCATTTATATTATGAAAAGTAGGGGTAACTACTGATTCCACTCCTTCCTGGCCATGCATAGCTGAGAGTTGAGGAAGGACGAGGAAAGATGGAACTCGGAGGTGGTGGAGGAGAAGGCTTTCCTAACTCGGAGGTGGGGGAGGAGAAGGCTTTCCTAACTCGGAG
>NW_022103915.1:49307599-49318669 GCF_000313985.2 Echinops telfairi
GGAGGAGAAGGCTTTCCTAACTCGGAGGTGGTGGAGGAGAAGGCTTTCCTAACTAGGAGGTGGTGGAGGAGAAGGCTTTCCTAACTCAGAGGTAGGGGAGGAGAAGGCTTTCCTAACTTGGAGGTGGTAGAGGAGAAGGCTTTCCTAACTAGGAGGTGGGGGAGGAGAAGGCTTTCCTAACTTAGAGGTGGGGGAGGAGAAGGCTTTTCTCCTGCTTTTCTGCGCCAGCCCTCCCAGATGGGGAGCAGGACAAAAGCAATTCACTGGCGATGAAATATTTCACGAACTTCTCAGAATACACCCCGCTTCCCCCAAGCCCCCCGCCCGTCTGCATTGACCAAGCAGGCACCGAGCGGATAATAGCGAGACCACAGGGCTCACTTTTGAGAGGCCGAGTCCTGTCCTCCTCAGGTTCAAGCAGCTCCCTTTTCCTTGAACATAATTTCTCCCCCGAGAATATTTTCAGTGGGAGATAATGCACAGAAGGTGTACCATGCTGCCAGGTGTCAAAGAACAGAAGCTGGACTCTCTTCTAGTGGGTGGTAGGTAAGAATTACTAATCCAATCTGCTTGAGTTAACTCAAAACAAGGATTAGTGTGAAGTTCCAGAATATGCTAACCTTCCTGGATAGAAGTAAGCTTCGGCACTGCCACCAACCCCACGGCGTATCGTCCTGGGAACAAGGAGCCAATTAAACTTGAGAGGGGAAAAGAAGCTTGCCCCAAGTTTACTGACTGCTACCTAATACCTTGAGTTGCTTTGATTCCTGATTCCTTGGCTTTGTGTCTTAGACACAGGAAATAAAACATCATTTATTATTCATTAGAACGTTCCTAAGTTTAGTATCCTTCCTAATTAAACACATACTGTTGTGAGAGGGTGCTTTTCATCTCCTCCCTTATTAAAGAAGCTGCTTAAAATGGCTTTTGTATATCTGATATTGCTTTGCCAAACAAGTCCAGTGATACTAAGCCACTTTTTTCTTCTTCAAAACCTTCGTTCTTACATGAATAAATGGAACAAATTAGAAGTCATCTGGATTTAGGCCCACTTGGTAGAGATTTTCAAATGAAAAAAATAGACTCTTGTTTCTTTTTGGAGTAAATATGTAGTTTTTAACATTTTTTAGGGGCTCTTACAGATAGGATATCAATCCATAAATCAATTCTCTCACGTGAACTTTTACATATGTTGCCATCATCGTTTTCAAAACATATTTCTACTTGAGTCCTTTGATATCAGCTCCTCTTTTTCCCTCCTTCCCATTCTTTTATTCTTTCCTAAATAATAATGGGCTTATTCCATTGAAACATTGAACCACGAATACAAGCTATAGGGTCTCAAATACTGTGATCATTAGCAGTCAGATATTTATCTAAAAACGACTCTGAGAATTCAATAGCAATAGCCAACGAGCACTAAACACTAAGTAGGCAGCAAGCACTTTATGTAAATTTCCTTATCGCAGTGATTTAAATTGGTTTTGAGTGTTATTATTATTTTGGAGTTTTGCCGCATAAAATTGATTGGGCCATGCTCGTGGAAGAGATTCCAACTTAGAGCAGGTGTCCGCGCTTTTGACGGACACACACACAAAACAACTGGGCAGCGAGCTCCTTCTTCTTTAGCTGATACACTTTGTACAGAGAGAAATGCATCTTGGAAATCTGTGCCTTTCAAAAGACATGTTTTCCTTATTTATTTAAATGTTGGGCCAGCATCTCTTTAAAATTGTTGTGTTTAAATGTATCTAGGCTGGATGGGCTATATAATGGACTGATAACATTATGTGAAATTTCCCTTTATAGCAATAGGGTAGTGTACTGAATTTTCTTTAAATGTAGAGCATCAGAAAATTAGAGAAATAAAAATTGGAATCTTCACTTATTGCAGTTTAAAATCTGGACACTTCCATCTAATCAGTGCCTATGTGTTACCTCTCATAAGCTCACAGGAGCCATCTCCCACGAACAGGCCTATGTGAACATATTTCTAGAACTTGGCTTTGAATCTGCAGACAGTATGCAGACAGTCCAGTGATGTTCTTCAAGAACTGAACATCGTTTATATTCTAAGTATGTGCAAAGGTGTGTGTGTGTGTGTGTGATGTTTTAATATGGGGATTTTGGTTTATAGTATCAATATGTAAATTGATATATTTTAAGCTGAAACTCATTGAAATTAGGATGAAAAAGGCAATACTATCCCTTTCATATGGTTCACCAACCCCGTTCACACTAAGTCACTGATGCTCAGCAGGGATTTGCCAACTCCAGTTCTACTCAACCCTTGATGATTATGGGGGATTTAATTGAAAATGCCAAAGAAAGAAAGAAGGAAGAAAGAAAAAGACAATCTAATTCAAGAATCAGTTTTGCATAGGTTTTAATAACAGATAAAAGCTCAAAATCCTCTAACAAATGAAAAGTCTCAACGGTAAGAATGAGGACTTTTGGTCCCAGCATCGAGGCCAACACCTGTGCATCTGTGCTTTCGGACCTTTTGCTTCTTAATCAAGTTTGCGACAGAAGGTTCAGCTGAGGGCACAGTAGATACATTAGGAAATAAAGGCAGGCAGTGTGATAGTACAACCCCATGCCGCCCAGGGGCAGACACAGAGCTGCACCTGGAAACAGTGTCTCCCTCCCTCCTGCCCAGGCAGAGAGGTCTCTCTCCTGCCTGCTGTGAAATGCACCCCTGCAGTGGCCGCCCAGGCAGTTAAAACAGCCCACTCGTGGCCCATCTTTCGGACAGCTCTTCTCTATTTGCCATACACACGGGCAGAAAGGCCACGGGCCAGAGTGAGGGAAGTTTCCTCCGCCTCCTTGTTTGGCTTGAATGTCCACAGAAGGAGGCCGACAATGGGAAAGTTAGACACATCGTATGAACCGCTCCCTACATTCCAGCAAGAAATGAGCACATGCTTGTAAACATGTGGCCTGGGTTCCTATTGCATTTTCTTAAAATACCAGACTCTGTGTTCTCAAAGGTGAGGGAGAGGTTGCCATTGTTTAAACATGAAGTATTGAGGCGCAGGAGATGCTGCGCATGCACAGAAGCGAAGGCACGGCCACTGATACACCTCGAAAGGGAGGGTGTCCACACGTTGGGTGTGTCCGACACAGCAAACCACATTTTCTCATTAGGACGCCATCGTTCATCCACAACTCAAGCTCGCACCCCAGCTTGCTCCCTAACTGGGTCTGGCTGCAAGGACCCAGAGGGTCTCCCTCGCAGAGGGCTGGCTTCCTGAAGGAGCCCCAGGCCTGTGTCTGGGGCTCCCACTCCCACTGCTTGGGGTAACACTGGTCATAACGATCGTTGTCCCCGGCTGAAGGGAAGAGCAGATCACTTGCTTGAAAACATGACCTTTTAATTTAAACAAAAGGCTTGGGGTGGGGTGGGTGGTGGGTCTTAAGTGCAGTTTAATCAGTCAGGCGAGAGACGTCTAATGAGGCTGCCAGACGGATCTGTAGCTAGGCTCTCACTTCAGCCACCAGGTTCACAGCTCCAGTGAGATTAGCCCCCTGGGAAGGCACAACCGTGGTCAAAAATGGCCCGTGTCTCGATGGCTGTACGTTTCGACCATTTGACAAATGATTTAGTTCCAGCGGTGAGGATCTGGAGAAGCTGCCATCTGAGAAGTTGGCGCCTTTCTCGCTCTCTCTCACTGCACACAGAGAGCGTGGTGTCGGCGACGTAGCAGTGGGCAGCAGCTTCTGGAGAAGGAATAGTCATCCACAGATCCCAAACACAGGTAGATGGCGTCTCACATTTCCTTCAGTAATATTTCATCTAGCGCTGTTAAGGAAAACTGTTGTCTTGTTCCATACTTTAGCTTAAAATTTTCCTTCTAAATGCACACAACGTGCACACACACACACACAGAGAAAAGTCACTTGTATGTCCAAGTGGCAATATCAATCAAACGCACTCATTAGTTCTTCCATTTGGATTGTTGCTTTTGCTTCCGGGAAAATAGGAGTGTACGTTTTCAGAAGCCTCTATCCAATTATCCATCCTCTTCGGAAGTAGGTATTAACTCTTGGAGAATTGAAAATCCAGTCTGTCTTTATTGTCCTGGTGGGGTCTTTCTTAGAACTCACATCCATGCCAAATCATAACTTTCTTTTGAAACACATGAAGGCATGCCGTTGACAGGGGTGATCGGGAGTGAAGGAGAATGTAAACGTTTCTGGTGACTATGCTGGACGTTAAATGAAAGGGAACCGATGCCCTGAACAAAGAAAGGAAAAAACGGGGGGCGGGGTGCTCCATCAATCTGCTGAAAATGGCATGCAGCTGTGCACCAACATTAGTATCATCTACTTTGTTTCCTCTGACTAACCTGGGGAGCCCCAGTTTAATCTCGCTCTCATTTTAGGCCTGAAGCGCAAATGTATTCCTTTTGTCTTGACTGCAATGTTTTATTCCATCTGTTGGGAGCCTACTAAGTCAATATTGATCACGTGTGTAGCTACTGAATGACCAGGGGGACAAGAATCACAGCTGGAGGAACACTGCGTACAAAGCTCCCCTTCTGGACCAATCCGAAGTTTACAAGGGTTCACTACCCTCTTCAGGCGGCCAGAACGCCGCTTCCCTGATTTTCTTTTTTAATTAAAAACAAACACATTTTAAATGATGCATTTTCAAAGTTCCTCATCGCCCCCAAACCTCTCTGTAATTGCCTTGTCATGATGATCCCGTTGCCTTTGACCATGGCTTTCGATGGAAGCCCCAGGAGAGAGTTCTGAAAAATGGAATTTCATGCTTGCATGTGTCTCTGTGATCTACAGCGTGTATGATCTCTGAGTGGAAAACTTCTCGAAGACTAAATGGATTACCCTTTTTACGACACCGTCTGATGTCTGTCTCTTCAGCAGATAGCCCTGCTTCCCTGTGATCTCTCACCTGCCGCAATTGGACTGACAGGCGTTGAAATGGGAGCCTCACGGTGGCGCCCTCTGCCTTCGCCGGCCCCTTCTGCAGCAGCCCGCAGCTGACTGCCAAGCGGTTCCTCAAACTTGAATAATGCCAGGATCCCCCACGCCCAAATAATCCTCACCCCAAAACACTGGCTTAAAAATGCAGATCTTGTGGAGGGAAAGGGCATCTCTCACTGAAAATTATCACAGTAAAGTCTGTCCTTCTTGCTGGGATCACTGCTTTGGGGTGGGGTGGGGGTGGGGTGTGTGTTTAAATCCTTACTCTGTAAGTGAAACAACGCAAAGTAGTTTAAAGGGTCTCAAAGTTCCCGCGTCCTGAAAGCACTCACCATTCGTAAAACACAGCCCGGAGTGACCTTTCATAAACTTCTCTGTAAACTCATCATCGCTTAGTTTCTGAAAGACTAATGTGTTTCCAGTAAGCAACTGTCTTCCCAGGGTTGCTGCCTTCTAGAATGATGCTGCCTTTCCCAGTGGGCTTTCCATTGCGGGTGTGTTTTAAAGGCAACTACGTTGGTCTCAGGGACTGCACTTTGAAGCAATCCAAGGACCCAGGAGAAGGCCAAAGTCTCTAATGGAGGAAGTGAAAAAGGGACAAAGTAGCAGGCTGCAAAAAATATTAAGCAAGTGACTTTTCTAGTATTTGGTACTGTAACTCGAGGCTGGCTTGTCCTAAGAGATATTTTTAAAAGTATGTTAAGCATGCTTTTCCTGAGCTAGCTGTTCCTATAGAAACCAAGACTAGTGTGCACTTCACCCTTTGCAGAGCAGCCAACAAGGGTAGACTTTCTACCTCAGCAGAAATGAGGGCACTTCTAAGGGAGTGATCAACCCAAGCCAAACTCACAGCGCATCTATTGTGTCTCATAGCGACCGACCGGACAGGACAGGCTAGAACAGCCCCGTGAGTTCCCAAGACCGGCACTCTACTGAAGTAGACAGCCCCATTTCTCTCCCTAAGGGAGTGATGCAAAGACGGAATCAGAGCCCTAGCATTCCCATAGCCCAGCTCATCTTTTTTGGTTTTGGTTTTGGTCACAGAAAAGAAATGAGTCAATTAATTAAAAACCCACTGCCATCATGTTGATTCCAACTCATGGTGACCATACAAAACAGGAGAACAACCCCTTTGGGTTTATGAGACTTTAAACCTTCATGGAAGCAGACAGCTTCCTCTTTCTCCCAAGGAGCGACTGATGGCTTCTAACGGCTGACCTTTCAGTGAGCAGATCCAGGAGGCACCCACGAGACCACCAGGGTCCTGAGCCAATTCATAGTACTTTCATGAATGAACGCTTAATAGCTCACACTTGTTTGTTGAGTTCTTTAAAAGTACTACTGCTAATACAAATGCATTGTTTAATAAAATGTAAATCAGACCATTGTGTGAGCATAGGCAGACGTTAGGAAGTACCTCAGTGGGGTGGCTCAGAAGGACTAGGACCTGCTTTGGGCTTTGATGGTTCTTGGCATTCTAACGAGCTTACAAGCACAAGGTGAAGCTGGCACAGCGGTCTCTCCTTGAGCCAACTCACACACCTTGAAAACAAACATATATAGTTACGCATGTGCCACCGTGGGAACGTACCATAAAACCAACAGAAAGAAAAATAATAAACATGTCATACAATAAGCATGAGCTATAATGCATAGCTTCAGGTTTTCAACAGCTGGGCTTTATTCCAATAACCACAATAGGAATTGCTGTGCAAAATGGAACAATGCGGACAGAAAGTAGGCCAAAAGCATCCGTCAGTCAATGGCCCTTTGAAAACACAGCGATCTGGGCGGAGCTGGAGCGGAGCACGCTAATGGCGCCTGCAGTCTTGGTGCACCGCCTAGCTTCAGGACGTAAATAAACTGAGTAATCCTGGATCAAAACTCACTTTTGATAGGCCATAAGTAAGCAAGCCACGTAAATAAGTAAATAAAGCACCTAAGTAAGTAAAGTCTTCATTATTTCAGAAACGCTGCTATTTTAATTAAACTGGTAGGAAATCAGGCTATGTTGTAGAAGATCTCAAGTCCTTAGTCTGAAACACCCGACAGTTAGGAATTTTTATTCTTCCTAAGAAGCTTGGTATGCCCTCAAGGTGAGAATACATTTTTTTAATTAAAAAAACAAAAAAACACTGCCATCCAGTCTGTTCTGACCTGTAGGGACCCTCCACAATGTTTGGAAGGCTGTAAAGCAATGCGAGAGGGTCCAGCCTCAGCGTTCTCCCCTACAGGACCGGTGTGCGTGAACCACCAACTCTGCATAAATAGTGGCATTTGGGTCCCTGGGTGGTGCTTGACTGCTAGCTGCAAGGTTGGTGGTCTGAGCCTACCCAGAGGCGCCTGGGAAGACAAGCCTGGCCTCTGCTCCTGAAAGGAGACCTTGGCCTTGGCAGTGTGGTAGAGGAGCTCCGCTCTGCAGACGTGGGGGCCACGTGGGAGACACCTCTGGGGAACTGACACCAGAGTGATTTATTCTTTCACAGGACTGGCAAATGTAAAAATCCTGTTAAAAATATTTTTTATAATTTAAATGACAAATTATTTGCACAAATTACATGACGTATTGTCCTTAATTCAGAAATTCTCCAAAAACAAAAACAAAACCCCTTCGTAATTGTAAAATATAATCACAACCATCCTAATCCTGGCCACAATAGATGGACCCTGATAGAATTGGAGAAAAATATGGAATAGGACCTCAAATTCCTATTAAAACAAACAAACAAGCAAAACCAGACTCACCCAACTGGTTGAGCCTGGGAGACTCATGTCCCTGGGACCATCTTCAAATAGATCATCTTCAAAATCTGAACAAAAGCTACCCCCTGAGGCCACCTTGTAGTTAAATGACAAATTGGTTCAATAATAATAATAAATATAAATAATACTCATGAATATGGCCCGTAAGTACTGTGCTCCTTTTTTAAAAAATCATTGAAGAAAAGGCACATGAAACCAGTCAACAATTATGCTAAAACAGAGATGAGAATGTATTGGAGCAGGGAAACTAGATTCATTGAAATGGAGCAACCAGAATGGAATAATGAGAATATTCACTTATTGTGAAGAATGTAATGAATGCTACTGAACATCTTGGGTAGAAATTGTTGAACCTGCACTGATTGTAAAACATCACAAAAATACATGAAAAGCTCGCTTATTAAAAAGTTTAAAATTTTAAAAATGTAATGGCCTTGTGAAAGCATTATTTTATTAAACCTGAGTGTGAGGACTGAGATTTCGTCTTCCTTTGCATTCTTAGAATCTAGAGCAATAGCTGACACATAGTGGGTGTTCAATGCATTTAATAAGTGAGCACTATGCTCAACTGATGAAACAGGTAGGCTTTAGTTGTGTTGTGGTATTATGTGAAGTTGTGTTAATATGTGAGAACTGTACTGTTGCTTATCACAGTTAAAATAGCGGTTGTCTTTCGATCTTCATGTTTCCCTGAATGTTAATAGAGAGGACTTATTCTTTAAAGAAGAAGATGAAGAAGTTATTTCTTCCCAAAGAACCACTTTTTGCTTGACTTGGGAGACTTTCTGCTTCTTAAGGGATAATTACTGAAATGCATATTCATTAGAAAAATGCCTATTTCTAAGTAAGCTTAAGGAATCCACCTTGTTCACATGCTTGAAGCTTTGGATCCTCGTGCTAACATCTATCTGTCTTTGTGTGTGAGACGGGCTACTTCATTCGTTATCTATTGTCTCTCCTGAAACCTCTTTGAAAGCGACACGTCACCTACTCTTTAGGTAGATGTGGAGGTTTTCTGGCAAAAAAAAAAACCAAAAAAACTTTTATACCAGATTTCCAAAGAAGAACCAAATGTTAATTCTTTATGAAATCCATTCTATCACAAAATTTTAAATGAAAAAACCACACTGATTCCAACTCATGGGACAGAGTAGACTTGCTCCCTAGGATTTCCGAGACTGTAGCTCGTTACCACAGCAGATGGTCTCATGCTTCTCCCTTGGAGCGACCGGTGGCTTTGAACCATTGTCCTTTGGTTTAGCAGTCCAAATCCACTGTGCCTCCAAGACTCCTTTACAAAATCTTAGGAGTCTTCTCTGTCTTTTGTTTTCCTGTGAAGTAGAAGAGCAGGCCTCCTTAGAGTAAGAGAAGTATTGTGAAGGTGAGGAGAGATATTGTATTTAAAAGTCTTTTTAAGTCCATATTGCACCCAGACCTGCTCTGGGCACTTCTGGAGTTTAAAGTAGAGGAAAATAAAGGTTCTGACTTAGAAGCCCCTTAACTGGCTGAGGAAGGAAAGCACACATGCACAAATTATAATGAAAACCAACACATGAATAGCAATAATTGCAAGACAGCAAGATTAAAAGCTTATATAAAAATCCATGTGTACAGAGTGTCTTCTGAGAGTGGGATCCGTGGGGAAAGGCCCTCTGAAGTAGAGGGATTTGAGCAGAGCTTGTTAACTGCAATGGATTGTGCTGCCTTTCTTTCCACAAACGTGTGTGTAGAGCCTTCTGTGGGCGGAACTCTGGGTTAGTTACAGCCGGAGCTGTCAAGCAGAATGAGAAATGGTGGCATTCCTAAATCTCGTGGCTCATCTGATCCCAGCACTTGCTATGTTCTAGGTCACCTTAGACTTTTCGGTTGATTGTTTCTAGATCTAGGGATTGATGTTCACTTTCTGGTCACTGCAAGAGCCAAGGAATTAAGAGCAAGTCAGGCCATTCTCCATGGAGCAGCTTCTCACAAATGTGGAAAGGACACCAAATAAATAAATAAATATATATATTATTTTATATATGTAAATCTGCACCTAGACAAGCATAAACTAAAGTCTTGGGCACAAGTACCCTTTTTACAACCATCCAGCAGTTGACCTATGCAGTCCCAAATACTCAAACTAGTTCCTTGCCAGTGTGCTTATAAAAGAGGACTAACGAACTAAACTGTGGGATCAGGGAGGTTGTTTGATACCAATGCAGATTTGAAAGTGCTTCTCAAATGTTCGATGATGTTCTCCATCTCTAATATGTATACTATTCTATTAAAATGCTTTCTATTTTCTCATGTAAAACAGGGTTGGGTTATTTTAGTCTCGAATTTTAACATTTCCAATCATCACATCACATTATGAAAGTGAAAATAGGCTGTGTAGTTTTCATCCCTTAGCCTTTGAGAAGTTCAAGTTTCCAGTTGTCAAACTCTGTGTAAGCCCTGTGGATGGAGCATCTCCTGGCTCCTGCTCCCTCAGACCTGTCCTACTTCGGCCCTCCTTAGTGATGGCTTGCATCCACACACTGAGAGCTCTCAAAGGCCTTTGCCCCACTTGATGCATGCATCCCTTACTTCCAAACTTCTGGGGGGTGTTCCACATCTCGAAGTCAGTGTCTCCAACCTGGAGTGCACCATCTTTTCTCCCAAGGGTGCTTTCTTCCCTAGTAACACCATTTTCAACCGCGCACCTACGTAATGCCCTACTTGCCGGATTTCCTTCCTACTTGCTCAGTGTTTTTTCTTGATCTCTTTGGAAGATTTCTTCTGCTTCCCACGCCCAATATCATGAGTGTTTACTCAGTTTGGGCTGGCCTTTCCTCGCTTGTTATTCTGCCTCGTCTTCTATGCTGAGTAGTCTCAAACCTGCGACCCCGAGGCCAGATCCCCAGCTCAATGTGTCCAAAATGGTCTTCAGTGTGTCTCCCCAGCATGACCCTGCAGTCCCTCACCACATGCCCCTTCTTCTGCGGTTCACGGAATGGAGCAATCGTCAACCTGGTCCTTGACTGGAGACACCTGGGAATCATCCTTGCCGCCTTCCTCTATCTCTCTTTCCACCCTCGGTCTAGCTTGTAGATTCTATCTCCATAAGGTCTCCGGAATACATACCTTTATCTCCACCCCTCTTTCCACTCGTGGTTCTGATTCACAGTAGCCCTCTAAGACAGAGTAGACCTGCTCCCTCGAGTTTCAGAGGCTGTAATTATTTTTTATATGCAATAAAACCTTTTAAATATTTTATTGGTTCACATTTTTATTGGACTTCATTAAAAACCCAAACCGAGGCTGTAATTTTTCTTCTTTTTAAAAAATCATTTTATTGGGGGCTCATACAACTCTTATCACAATCCATCCATCCATCCA
>NW_022103915.1:49318769-49331806 GCF_000313985.2 Echinops telfairi
AAGCACATTTGTACATTCATTGCCCTCATCATTCTCAAAACATTTGCTCTCCACTTAAGCCCCCGTCATCAGCTCCTCATTTCCCCCCTCCCTCCCAGCTGCCCCCTCCCTCATGAACCCTTGATAATTTATAAATTATTCTTATTTTGTCATGTCTTACACTGACTGATGTCTCCCTTCACCCACTTTTCTATTATCTGTCCCCCTGGGAGGGGGTTAGATGTAGATCCCTGTGATTGGTTCCCCCTTTCTCAACCCACCTTCCCTTACCCTCCCGGTATCGCTACTCTCATTATTGGTCCTGAGGGATTTATCTGTCCTGGATTTTCTGTGTTTCCAGCTCTTATCTGTACCAGTGTACATGCTCTGGTCTAGCTGGATTTGTGAGGTAGAATTGGGGTCATGATAATGGGGTGGGAAGGAAGCATTAAAGAATGAGGCTGTAATTCTTTACCGAAGCAGACTGCCTCATCTTTCTCTCATGGAGCAACTGGTGAATTTGAACAGCTGATCTTGTGGTTAGCAGATTAGCATTTAACTCATTGCACCCCAAGGACCACTTCATCCCTATTACCATTGCCTACTCCGGTCCCTCGTGTCTTATTTGGATTTCCAAAGCATCTCCTTAGTTAATAGTTAACACAGCCCCCTCACCCAGAAGAAAACACCACTGGAGTTTATTAGGTTAATATAAGTAACTCTTGCTTCTGGTGACAGTTGTTGGTGCCAAGATTTGGAACCAGGGAATCTAGTTCTAAAATGCACACTCAAGCACAAACTCCTATCACTTCCCTGTTTTGAAGGGAGAATTGGGCAATTAGATGGTGTTCTCTGGTCCTTTCCTTTTCAAAGTGTGGGCCATAGAGCAGCAATGTGTGCCACCTGGAATCTGGTTCCCCCAAACTGCAAAGTCAGTTTGACTCATAGTGACCCTATAAAGTAGCATACAACTGTCCCTGTGGGTTTCTGAGACTGTAATGATTTATGAGTAGAAAGCCTTGTCCTTCTCCCATGGAGAGGCTGATGGTTTTGAACTGCTGACCTTGTGGCTTAGTAGCCCAAATTGCAATCACTATGCCACCAGGGCTCCTGGAATCTGGTTAGAAATGTTGCATCTCTGGTCCCAGCCCAGGCCTACTGAATCTGAAGCTGCCTGTGAACAAGAGGCGCAGATAATTCACATGCGCATTCAGTCTGGTCCACGGGGGGCGGGGGCAGCTGACAGCGAAGTGTAAGCACACAGACTGAAACACAGTCCTTGCCTCCATGTCCTCATCCTTTTAAGATAGTGAATTTATTACAAATATTGTAAACACTCAAGAAAAGGTTTTCACACAGAGAGAAACAGTCTTTGATGGTTATCAGGGGAGGGAGATTAAATCACCAACCAGAGTAGACGTTTGTTTGTTTGAGTGAAGAAGGCAGTAGATAGAAGGGGAAGATCATCCAAAAGTGACGTAGGTAGGGGACCATTGGGAAGAATGCAGGAGGGGAAGCAGCAGAGATAAGGCCTGTTCTGTCTGCAGTCCTTCAGTACCAGCCATCTGCCAGTGGCTGCATAGGGAGACGTGCTGATTCAATGGGTGGGGAGGAGGAGGAGAATGATATCATAAATATATCGGTTTGCCAAAGGATATTTGCACATGGATATTTGCCTTTTCAAAAATATAGCAATTAATATGGTAAAATGGACAAGGGGAAAAATTATGAAAACTTTTTAGATGTAATCAAACACCTCAAGGGCATGATTAGTTGAACCTATTGATGTAGGACTATAATCTCTGGAGACACCAAGGTCAAAGGGCACACTCCACAAAGACAGTGTTCCTGTTCTACTTCGGGGAGGAGCACCTGGGCTCTTCAAAGCTCCTGATCAGCCTTCGAAGGTGCAGTGATTGGTCTCTCCCTGTCTGGAAAAAGGGACAATGATTATTGAAGTTTTAATGTTCTACAATTGATTGTGGTAAAGATTCTACAACTCTTCTTGATATGGTTGCACTATTGAATTGTATGATATGTGACCAAGTACCAATAAAACTGTTTAAAGCAGTTTTGGAATTAGTTTCCATAAACTTATGAATGAATGGACCGTGGTATCAATCTCCATGATCCTGAGACCAGAAGAACTAGATGGTGCCCCGTTACCACCATCAATTGCTCTGAAAGGGATCACATCTGAAGGTCCTGGGTAGAGTGAGAGAAAAATGTGGAACAAACCTCAAGATCATTAAAAACAAATGCAGGCTTACTGACTGGGCAGAACTTGGGGAAAGTCCTGAGCCTGTGGCCCAGAGTCATGATCTGGAACTGAATTCGCCCCAAGGGCTCAATTTTAAGCCAAACAAGACAAGTATATCAGGGGAACAATCACACTAGGGAGATACATCATTTGAGATCAGAATGGCAGCGTTTACCCAAGGTCAAAGTTCAGAAGGGTTTGGAAATTTAGGAGGAATGGAAACGGGAAACAAGGAAAGAGGGGATTACAATCAGATAAAACAAACTGTGTGCAAATCGTTAAATGGAAAACTGACCTTTCCCCTACACCTTCACCCAAGTGATCACTTAGAGTGTTTTAAAGACAGAGCATGTCCCTCGAGGGTCAGACTACCCAATAAGCAAGGTAAGCAGGGGCTTACTGGTAGTCGCTATTCTGTAGTTCATAATTTCACATTTTTCCAACATCAACGATTCAACTTCTGGATATGGCTGGCATCTGTTTCTTTCCAAACCCACAACACCTTCCTACATACTTAAAGCCAGCGGTTCTCAACCTGTGGGTCGAGACCCCTGTGGGGGTCGAATGACCCTTTCACAGGGGTCGCCTAAAACCATTGGAAAATGCAAAATTCCGATGGCCTTAGAAACCCAGACACCGCTCCTCTGTCATCTCCAGGTTGGCCCACATGCAGATACGCTGGTCTGGGGAGAAAGAAGCGATCTCAGCCTTCAAACTGACGTTGGCTTTTTACGCACACTGTCACAAAACGTAGCAATGTGGCTTACTGTTGTTATATTAAGACTGCTACCCATGCTCCATCATGCTTCAAGACAACATTTCATTTATTTATCATTCGAAACAAATATTTCACAATATAGAATTACATATTGATTTGTGATCAATCACTATACTTTAATGATGTTCAATTTGTAACAATGAAAATACATCCTGCATATCAGATATTTATATTATAACTCATAACAGTAGCAACGAAAATCATTTTATGATGGGGTCACCACCACATGAGGAACTGTATGAAAGGGTCGCGGCATTAGGAACCACTGCTCAAAGCCTTTTTCTCAAGCTAACAGTCCCTGATAGGGACAGTGTACCCGACAGGCAAATACTGGCCCATTTGTGTTTATTTCATACATAGGTGTGAAATTGTTCACTGCAGATTAGGAAATCAGCACAAGTAAGCCGATGCTTACTTTGCGCATTGAGCAATCCACTCCTACTCATAGCCAGTGGCGTGCATCTTTCCACACAACTCAGGAAAGTTTTGAGGATACGGGAAAAGAGTTGTGGGGAGCTGGATTCACAGCTCTGTGACCTGGAAGCTATCTTTGCTTGGTGTTTTCCACATACATTAATAGGGGAAAAGTATAAGTCTAATAGTTCTGAAAAGCTCGCAGCCCTGGTGGCACAGTAGGCTAACTGAAAGATTGGTGGTTCAAACCCACCGGCCTCCCTGTGGAAGAAAGCTGAGGCAGTCTGCATTTGTAGACTTGTACTCCCTGTGCAGCAGTTCTAGCCTGTCCTGGAGGCTCGCAGATTTGGAATGGACTTGTCAGCAGTGGGTGGGTAGGTTAATTAGAGTGCCTGGTGACTGATTCATACAGAATCATAGTCATTTCTTGTCAAAAACAAAGGTAGACAATAACTAATGTTCACAGTGAGTTGGCATTAGATGCAGTCCCAAGACCCAGGAGAATCGTAGCTCTTATTCCTTGAGCGTAAGTGAGATCGCACCCAAGACGTCGTCTTTCGTTGTGATTCCTGTGTTCTCCTTTCGGAGCCCTGTGGCCGTCTCAGAGATCCTGCTGATGGACCAAATCAACACGGCCAACTCATCTGCTTGGATAGTTGATATGTTTGGTTCCTCAGAGCTATGTCCAAAGACTATCATTATTTCACTGCTTATATAAGGGAGCTCAAAAAGTTTGTGGGGAAAAATATGGAACCAAAGAGTAAGAGAATTTTTTTCATGAACTTTTTGAGGCCCCTCATATAAAATAAAGCCTTATCTTGGTTTTAATATAAATACATAGTTCTAAATACTAACACGGCTTGCCCACTACTTTGATGTCCTTTCGTTATCACATCTGCATGTAGATCATCTGTTCTGTGTGTATGTATGCATGTAGTAAGAGTTAGGAGCCTTAGAAGTGGAGTGGTTATGTGTTGAGCTGCGATCCATATAGTCGGCAGTTAGAAATCACCATCAACTCCTCAGGAGAAAGACTGGACTCTACTCTGGGAAACAGTTACAGTCTCCAAAGCCCACATGGGGCTGCGATGAGTCCGCATTGACTTCACGGCAGTGAGAGAGTTTTAAGAGTTATATATTTGTGGTATGTAATAAGACACGTGGTATGTATTAAGTTCATAAGTAAGGTTTCTAATACTCAAATGGGGGGGGCCGATTAAGACACATATTTTATTATTTAATGAAATAATTATGCAAGAATTATTATGTTCACTGACTTATGGTCACAATCGTAATGGAACCTCTTTGTAAGACGAGGACTGCTTGTCGGTGAACCAGAGCGGAGAACCAGAAATCTGGGGGGAGCAGGAGTGAGTGTCCTCGTTGTCTTCTTCTTTCTTATTCTTCTCGATGCAGATTCTACCACGGAATCTAATCCAATTAAGCAGGGTTAAAAAAAGTAGAGCTTCCACCCTATTAAGCTGATTTTAGGAGCCCTGGGACCTCCGCATGTCATGTATCTGCTCAAAAGGCTTTGGTTCCGAATCAGGCTTGTGTACAGTTAGCCTTCAGATGTGCCGTCGCCACTTAGGATCCTTGCAAGAGAAACTCCCACCAGCTCAATCTCTAGGAGAGCCGCGAACCTCCAGGGGGGTAGGGGTGAGGAACGTTTTAAGCAAGCGCAGTTTCATAAATACCTTGTGACTCACTGTGCAGGCCACACTGCAGAAGCCAGCAGCAAGAATCGAGGAGGCTGGTCTCGTTTGCTAGAACAAAGGTGGGATTTACTTTTGGGGATGTTGTGAATTTTTCTTCTTTAGTGAAGGGATTTAGTGAACATTATCTTTTAAAGGAGAGCTACTATTGGTTCCTTGAAAAAATTCTTCCCTTCTAGGTGGGCGAGTCAAGTTCAATTCCCAGTCCATGCCCCTTCCGTGCAGCCACCACTCACCTGTCAGTGGAGGCGTGTGCATCGCTCTCACGCAGAAATGCCAGCGGTGCTTCCAGCCTGAGACAGACTAGGCAAACCTGGAAATTAACTGCACAAAGTCATCCAATGAAAAGGTTATGGGGGAAAAACAGAGCAAACCTTGTGAAACAAAACAGTCTGATCCACAATCAATCATGGGCATGACACAGGACCAAGCAATATCTCATTTCTGGTATGCATAGAATCCCCATGGGTTGGGGTTGAATCGATGGCAGCTAACAGTGATGGTTGGGGAACCCGGGCAGATAACTGAGGGTGGGGCCAGGTCTCCTTGATAACCTCGCGTCCTTGCCTGGCCCAGCCACTGGGCTTTAGTCGAAGCCGCCAACACCCTTCTCTGTCCGTCGTGCGGCAGAGTTCTTGGACGTCAGTCGTGTTGGAGACTTATGTTCAATCCAAGTTTTGAACATAAAACCACAAAAGCTTTGGAAAGCCCTCCTCTAAAGCCCTCGCCGCCTCCTGGCTTGGAGTCCCGTCCCTCAGTAGGAATATCAAAGCCCTGGGCTGCGGCCAGCAAACGAAGTAGACTCGGGTCACGGCAGGTCTACGAGCGAGTGACTAGATGCAGAATTCTATTCAGAAGAAGTGCGTGCATGGTTATGAAAATATTTTTACAGATACGCTTCCTGGGGGGGAAAGGGGAAAAGATTGTCAAGAACCTGTGTAAGACTTTTAATTTCTTAATCTTCATTGCGATTCATAGAATGGGTGTGAACATAGCTTAAGAAAGACGTTGCGATCTGCCTCCCTGAAAGACCTTACTGGCATTTTAAGGCGACTCATGTTAATGCTTTCGGCTCTCAATTTGGGAAGTCCGAAAGCTCTGATATCCAGTCATCTCCTTAGAACAAGATGCGTTGGAAACCACAATGCTATTCTAATGAATCTTCCTTGGTAATTTAGGGGCGGGGGGTTACATTTAACCAGAAACACTCCCAGTTGAGACTGTGCCTCAGAGAGAGTATCTGAGGGGCAAAGCACGTCTGGGAGAGTTAACAGTAGAATACACCCAGATGCAATCCAATAAGCAGAGAAAAATTAGTAGAAGAACAAGAAAGGTTTTAATGCTTCTAAAGGGGCAATGCTGGCCTCAGCACACTGATAAAGAAAGGATGCCTGGCACGTTTAAAGCTAAGTCCCAAACTAACTTTGATTTATATGTGTATACTCTTATGGCTTGCGCTAAGAAAAATTTACATTAATTTTATTTGTCCTGTCAGTTAAAGTAACCAAGACTGCCAAAATACTGTCATTTCTTATAACTGATTACTGCCCCCTTCCCATGGCTGTCATATGTGTCTCAAACGCATTTGTCTTTGGCATGTTGTTCCTTTATTGCCTTTTGTGGGGCCTGTCTTAGGCTGACATTTTTACTGTGGTAGACACATTGCTATATTACAGAAGTTCAAAGGTCATGTACACAGCCATCAATTTTAAGAATGATTTTTTGGTTAATAAAACTAATTTTCTGAGCTGAGGGCTGCTTGCTGGGAGAAGTATTTTTATATGGCAGATGATATTTTTTAGAAAGTGATAGAAGGCCCACCACTAACCTGTAATTTATGATGCGATCGTAGTTTTTCAAAAACCAAAATGGCGCTGTTTAATATGAACATTCTGAATGCAACAAAAAGCATGAGGCTATGTGTAGGCAACATGGTGAACTGAATCTGTGTTTTGGAGAATGGAGCAGAGGTCATTTCCCTCCTAACTTGCAAAGCACCTTTGTAGACAGAACAGAGGTGGAGTGCTGATGAGGTCAGGTGGTTTAGCCACTTGGTTGTGAAGTTCAGAATCGGTCTCAGCTATCGGCAGTGCTCGGAGACAAATTAGCATAGCTCTCTCAGCCTAACCTCTTGGGCATGACAGTAGCGCTGTCCTCTCTGTTTTTGCTTTTTGATGATTGAATGGGATATGCATAAAAAGATACTACATGTATCTTAGCCAGACTAGGATGCTCACTGTTTTTAAAAACAGCCCAAGATCTCAAGGACTTCAAATAACCCCATGATTTCTTGCTTGTGCTACATTTCCAGTAGAGGGTCAGGGAAGGGCTCCTCACCACAGTCATTCAGAGATCCATGGGATGGAGCAGCTACAATCTTAAATCTTGTAGGCCACATGGGAAGACTTGAAATTCTAACCTTTGGGTTAGCAGTGGAGTACACTATTTATATCACACATGTGCACGTGTGTACACATATGCACACACATTATATATATAAAGGGACTTCACAAAGTTTGTGTACAATTTCCATGATCTGTCCATTGCATTTCCCATGAGCTTTTTGAGCCCTGTTGTAGACATTTATATTCCTGTGTCTGGAGGCATTTCCGAGTAGGCATCAGGGCTGCTCACTAAACAGTTCCAGCTCTCTGTCTCCTGAACACATAGCTTTCTGCCTCTTGTCAGTGGATGGGCTCATGTGACAGGTTCTGGCTGGAAAATTGAAAGATTCCATGGGCAAAATATGCATGAAGCATTAAAAAATGGAAAGAATACACAGAGTCACTATATCGCCCCCCCCCCCAAAAAAAAAACCCATTAGTTGACATTCAACCATTTTAAGAGGTAATATATGAGCAAGAATCCATGGTGCTGAAGGAAGAAGTCCAAGCAGCGCTGGAGGCATTAGTAAAAAACAAGACTCCAGAAACTGACGGGATACCAACTGCAATGTTTCAACAAGCTGATGCAGCACTAGAAGCACTCATTCATTCATTCATGCCAGAAAATTTGGAAGACAGCTACCTGGCCAACTGACTGGGAGAGATCCATATTTGTACCTATTCCAAAGAAAGGCGACCCAACAGAATGCAAAATGTACATGTTATACAATAATATCATCGATATCACATGCAAGTAAAATTTTGCTAAAGACCATTCATCCAAAACTGATTGCAGTGGTACATTGATGGGGAGCTGCCGGCATTTCTGCCTGGATTCAAAAGAGGACTTGGAGCAAGGAATTTTGCTGAAGTCAGATGGATCTTGGTGGAAAGCAGAGATCGCCAGAAAGAGGTTTACTTGTGTTTGCTTGACTGTGCTGCGGCGTTCCACTGTGTGCATCATGACCAGAATGACGGGGAACTCAGAGCACGTCTTTGTGCTCCTTTGGAGCATGTACGTGCATCCAGGGGCCATTATGTGAACAGAACAGGGAATGTTGCATAGCATAAGATCAGGAAAGGTGTGTCTTAGGGTTATATCCTCTCACCATACTTAATCTGTATGCTGAGCAGATAATCCGAGAAATTGGATGACATGAAAAGGAATGTGGTATCAGGATTGGAGGAAGGCTTACTAACAACCTATGATATGCAAATAATGTGACCTTGCTTGCTGAATGTGAGGAGAACTTGACACACTTGCTGATGAGGATCACAGATCTCAGTCCTCAGTTTGGATTACCACACAAGGAAACGAAAACCCAAACCCTCCCAGCTGGACCAGTAGGGAGCATCATGGTAAGTGGAAAAGAGATAGAAGTTGTCAAGGATTTTGTCGTGCTTAGATCCACGACCAATGCTCATGGGAACCACAGTCAAGAGACCAAAGAATGCATTGCATTAGGTAAATCTGCTGCACAAGACCTCTTTAAAGTGTTGTAAAGTAAGGATGTTCCTTCGAGGACTAAGATGTGCCTGACCCTATAGGCATGTACATATGTAAATATATCTATATATAACAATAGTGAACTAGATCTATGCACATATATTTATACATTAAGTATTAAGATAGCAGATGGACATTGGACCTCTATTCAAGTACTCCCTCAAAGCAAGAACACTTTGTTTTAATAATATGGCATTCTCTGTTGCTCAGATTCCCAACATGATTGCTGAAAACAAAATGGGTGTGTAAGCAAATGTGAAGAAAGCTGATGGTGTCCAGCTATCAAAAGATATAACATCTGGGGTCTTAAAAGCTTTAAGATAAACAAGCAGCCATCTAGCTGAGAAGCAACAAAGTCCACATAGAAGAAGCACACCAACCTGTGTGATCATGAGGTGTCGATGGGATCAAATATCAGGCATCAAAGATCTAGAACAAAAAATCATATCAATGTGAATGGGGTGGGTGGGTAGAGTAGAGACCCAAAGCCCATCTGTAGACAATTGGACATCCCCTTACAGAAGGGTCACAAGGAAGAGACGAGTCAGTCAGGGTGCAGTATAGCACGGATGAAACACACAACTGTCCTCTAGTTCTTTAATGCTCCCCCCTCCCCCTGCTATATGACCCCAATTCTACCTTACAAATCTGGCTAGACCATAGCACGTACACAGTTACAGATAAGAGCTGGAAACACAGGGAATCCAGGACAGATAAACCCCTCAGGACCGATAATGAGAGTAGAGATACCAGGAGGGGAAGGGGAAGTTGGGGTGAGTGGGTGGGTGGGTGGGGGTAATGGGGGAACCGATCACAAGGATCTACATAGATCCAGGATGGCCAGATGTGACCCCATGTGGGAGGAGCCACTCCACCAGGTACCCTCAGCCATTTGAAGAAAGGGAGACTGAAAGGAAATGCGCTGCATCTGGGTCCTTTGTCAAAAGAAGTTTCCCTACTTCCAAGGGGGTGGAAGTCCTCCCACCATTTCTGTGGGAGAGTCAGAGAAACGGTGTTATTGGAAGCAACCTTTTCTTCCTATAAGTCTGTTTGGAACGCATAAATAATTGTCAAGAAACACAAGAGTAACTTTGTCCATCAAAATGCCATACAGGGTGGTAGCTGTCTGATAATAAAGCGGCAGCGGATTCAGAGCAAAATCCATACCTGGTGTGACTCTGAGCAAGTCCCTATAGCTTTCGAATCCTTAGCGTCTTCAAGGGGGAAGTAGGGGTAAAGGTAGTTTGGGCCACAAAGTGCTGGAGCTTTCTTTCATTAGAACTCTGAAAGCACTCAGCAGTCACTGGCACACAGTAGATGCTCAGTGTGATTGCCCATTCATTCATTCAACCAATCCATTGGCGGCCACAGATCCAGTAGTCCTTTCTCTCTGCACTCTTTGGAAGAGGCAATGTTTCTCTCAGTTCTATCTATCAAACCATTTCCACAGTCAGTGTTCTAAATGAGCCCTTCCCTGATAGAACTGCCCCATAGGGGTTCCAACGCTGTTAAATCTTTTATGGTAGTAGACTGCCACAACGCTCTTCTGTGAACGGATTTGGTTTTATCTGCGGATCTTTTGGATTGAAGCTGAGAGCGCTAACCACTCTACCACCAGGGCTCCAGCCAAGTACACTGTATGGTCAAAATGCCCAGCACTGTGTCAATAGCAGATTGCCATAGAACTGAACTTTTTCAAAGTTCCTGGACTCTTGGCAATGGGTCAAATGCCTGACCCAGCTGGTGGGTCCAAACCTATTGGGGAGAACCTGGATAATTGTAGACAACACCAAGTAACAACCCCCTCCACACTCCCACCAATGTCTATGGGCCCCACATGCCCTCTCCTAGCACACGCACGTTCCCAGACCACAGGGGATGGCCTGGGAGCCTCGTAAGCCTGGCTGGTTAGCAGAAGGGGCCTTGGACTGTAAGTCAGCTTGATCTAAGGTATGGTCCTGACTATTTTAACTGGCTAGTGACCTGACTCAATTCATTGAACCTATCCAACCCTCGGTTTCATTTTGTGTAAAATATGGAATCTGAACTGTTGCCGTTGTTATTCGTTGCCATCAATCCACTCTGACTTATGGCGACCCCATGTATACAGACTATCCTGTATCATCTTCATGATTATTGGTGTGGTTGAGTTGATGGCTGGAACGACTGTGTATTTTGAATGCCTTGCAACCTAGGGGGCTCATCTCCCAAAACAATACTGGGCATTATTCTACTATGATCCGTAGGTGGTGGGGCATTTGAAGGAAGCTAGGGTTTTCAATGCCATGATTATTTTTATTGTCTCCAGGCTCAAAGGAGAATGTACAGTCTATAAAGTAAAACAAATCATACAAGCAGGGTTTCTCTGAAATCCCTGAAGGATGAGCTTCACGTCTCATCTGACCTTACATGTGTTCTCGTTCTGCGAAAATCTTCAGCTCCCTAAATGTTTCCTTCACCTCAGGCGCTGTTATCTAAAACTGGGAGAACAGTCGTTTCTTCATGTTGAGACGTAAAATCCTTTATTTGGACGCAAGAAGGATCCCACACTAATCCATTGACCCCTGCATTGTAAATTAATTGGTCAGTGTGCTTGCTCTCAGTCGCGTTGGTAGACTTCAAGGAAACAGACAATACAGAAAATATCAAGCTAAGAAGAAACAAATTCCATAGGCTACTTCTGTATTTGCCCTACTTGATCCAATGCCGGATCACCCAATAAACACAAATCTTACTTGTGCTTACTAACTAATATGCAGGGAATGTGATTTACTCCACATCAGAGATTCTGCCTGTAGGTTAGGCTGGCACCCATGCCTTTCCCAGCCCCACAGCGCCTTCCTACAGAATGAAAGCCTCTCTTCACATTTTAAAATGCAGATAGAATCAAGTTCCCAGCTAGGAAATTAAGGACAGGCCTTCTTGTGCTTACTTCGATGTGGTAGAAATCACGAACTGTTCACTATAGTATGTAAGTAAGCACAAGTAAGCCCATGTTGATCCCTCTTACTGTATAATAGCCCTGTCCTTGGCTTTCTAGGATTGCAGAAAAAGTCCAACACCTTTAGTCCTGCCTTCTAAGATCTCTACAATTTGACACCACGTTCTTTCCAGATTTATTCAAACACCACATCATCATGCAGGGTTTTGGCTATCTTCTTGTTTCCCAAATGTGGCATGTCCTGTCCTGCTTTTGCATCGTTGCCCGTGCTATTCCTTGAGCACAGAATTCCCTTTTCCTGTTCATCTGCTTGATAATTCTACGTGGACTGAGATCCTGCTATGTGACAGACCCTGGGACTGCCAAAGTGAATCAAATTCAGGGCTCCAACCTCAACTAATGAACGCTGGCCACACAGTGGGTAAGCACTCATCTGCTAACTGAATGGTGTGTGGTTTAAAATCACCAGCAGCTGTGGGGAAAGAAGACCAGATGATCTGCTTTCGTAGATATTTACAGGCCAGGAAACCCCATGGGATAGTCCTATGTCCTATAGGGTTACCAGGAGCCAGAATGGAATCTACAGTACTGTACGCACCGACAACCTCAGCCAGTGTGTAATCTGGTGGGAGACGCAGAAAGATGAATAGACAGACAGAATACAACGGGATGCACCCAAGCAATATGACAGCTCATGGAGGAACTCTAACTCAGAAATAGAGGATTTATGAGGGGATACCCCCCCCATAAAAAGGAAAAAGCTCCACTGTGCAGAACTTTCATAGTATGCATTTCCCCTGCTAGGTGAGCATTGATTCAATAGCTCTGAGTTAGCGCACTCAGTTGCACTGCCTGGGAACGTTCTCTCCAGTCACAGTGATTTTTTTTTGTAAAAGCATTTTTCGCTTGAACCTCATTTTTTGTGATGGTCAATTTAAGATAACAGTGTGTGGCTGAGAAATTTTGTTTCTTGCTAGGGAAAAATGCCACAGAAACTGTTGTGATGTTGAACACAGCTTACAAGGACAGTGCTGTAGGAAAAACTCAAGTGTATGAGTG
>NW_022103915.1:49332670-49334013 GCF_000313985.2 Echinops telfairi
CTAGACTGGAGCATGTGCACAAGTACAGATAAGAGATAAGAGCTCACGACACATGGAATCCAGGAACAGGAATGGAAGTAGCGATACCAGGAGGGTAGGGGGAAGGTGAGGAGTAGAGGGGAGGAATGGGGAACCGATCTCAATGATCAACACATAACTACATCCCCTACAGGGGGCCAAACAACAGAAACCATGGGAGAAGGGAGACAGTGGTCGGTGTAAGATATGAAAATAACAATAATTTATAATTTATCAAGGGGTCACAAGGGTGTGGAAGTGGGAAGAAGCGCTGATACCAAAGGCTAAATAGAAAGTAAATGTTTAGAAAATAATGAAGGCAATATATGTACAAATATGCTTGAAACAATTGAGGTATGGATTGTTATAAGTGCTAGAAGAGCCCCCCCCCCAAATGATCTTTTAATAAAAGTAAATTTAAATACATAGCTTTGGAAAAAATCATTTGGGGGGGGGGCCTTGTATGTATGCAGGAGGTGGCAGTGGTGGTTCAGAGGAAGCAGTCCTGCCTTCTGTGCAGGAAATCTGAGTGTGGTCCCTTGTCAATGCAATTGATGTGCAGCCATCAGTCTTGCAGTAGAAGCTTGAGTTTTGGTAAGCAGGTTTCAGAGAGAGTTCCTGACAAAGATGAGAGAAGTCGACATGGTGACGGACTCCTGAAAATGGTCGTTGAAGCCTCTGATGAAAGCCTTCTCAACTCCGCACGGGATGTGCAGCACCAGACAGCAGTGCCTCGTGTCGTGCTGGGGGTTCATGGAGGCAGGGTCCACTCAATGCCAGCCAACAACCTGAATGCAGGGATGAGTATTTGGGTCAGGGGTGTCTCAAAGGAAGTCAAGGCTGGGAGGAGACGGTGGTTTTCAGCACAGCAATGAAGAATGGGAGAACAGGTACATATCTGTAGCTGATTCCAAACTTGGAGACCAAGAGGGAATAGTGACAATCAAGGCCAAGGAGATGCTTTTGGGCTGCATAAAGGACACTGGACTTTTAACTGTAAGTTTATGGAGAGATGGTGAAGGATTTCTGTATGTAAGTAGGGAAGTGCCCTAATCCTATTTGATGTTTGGGGTGAATCCATCTGGAAATAGGGACATGGATAACAAATTTATATGTCTAAGTTTGATTTATTTCTTTTAATATGGAATGCTTCGCGAATTTGCGTGTCATCCTTGTGCAGGGCCATGATACTCTTCTCTGTTTTTGTTCCAATTTGCATGTATGCGCGAGCACCTCTTTACATCTTTAACTGAAGCTGATAAAAAGTAAGAAAACACACAGGGAAATCTTTCACGTATGCGTGGGCCCGTTGATTTTTTTTTTTT
>NW_022103915.1:49334407-49337052 GCF_000313985.2 Echinops telfairi
GCATATGCAGGTCAGAGGAGGATTCCAGAGAGCCCAAATGCAAGCGCAGGAAGCCCTGTGAAATTTGAATTTCAGAAAAGAACGAATGATTCTGGTACAAGCATGTTCCAAATATTGCGTGGAACATGATTACATCAAACCACTGTTTGTCTGAGATTCTCATTTAACTGGCCCTCTATTTTATCTGGCAGCAAGACCAAACAGAACATGTACCTGGGTTACCTTAGGGGTGTGTGTTATCAGCTGGCAATCTCTGGTGTAAATCAATGGTTCTGAATTGTATCAGGTAAATGCCCTCTCTTGATAGGAAGTATTTTATGTCACCAGTGTTAGATACTACGACTAGATATCGATAGACTTGAGTTGACTCTCGACTCATGGCCACCCCCTTTATAACAAAACACCGTGTTGCTCCGCCTTGCGCCATCCTCACGGTCAACAGCACCTCTTAGGCCTTCACTGTGATCACTGTACCAGCCCATCTCACAAAGAAAGGGTTGTTCTCACTCTCATTGGCTCTATGTTTGACCAGACATGATGTGCTCCTCCAGCAACTGAGCCTTCCAATGGCATGTGCAAAGCAAGTGAGTTAGACAACATTCTGTTGTGATTCATAAGGTTTTCATGGACTGATTGTAGAAGGAAATTGCCAGGCCTTTCTTCCTAGTTTGTCTTAGTCCAAAAGCTCCGCTCAAACCTGCCCACCACAGATGACCCGCAGCTATTTGAAATATTGATTGCGTAGGTTCCAGCATCATAGCAACACATGAGGAACCACAATATGACAAACTGATAGTGGGTGGTAATATTAAACCTATCTGCACATATTTTTTGAATCAACATGAGGCTTTAATAAGAAGATAAATAAAAAGAACATTATTCCAATATATAATTGCTTTGGCAAGACCATACAAGAAACTGCCATGACTGTCCAGCAAGATATTGAGAGTTGGATGTGACAGGGAGGTGCTCCGGGCATTGCAGCGTCTAGCTTCTCCAGAACCCGACTCTTTGTGGCCATCTAAATACTCCCACCCACCCCCACACGCCCATTTCCCAAAGGCCCCCTAGTGGGGTGCTGTCCCCAGTGATAAGGACCAGTCAGCAAAGAACTGGCCAAAGGGGCAGACCAAGAATGACACAGGAGTTGGGGAGCCAGTTAGGAAACCATTGCTCTCCTCTAAGAGGGAAATGGCTGGAGAACCAAGTGCAAGTTGAAAAAAGGAAGAAGAGTCCAGTGGAACCGATCAACTCGAGACGTTCCCTGGGAGCAGGAGTTTACTTGGAATAAATGGATTATATTCATGGAGATTAAGATCTATGTATGATGGAAACCAGGGACCCGGATGTTATTGCTCGCAGGTTAAGAGATGGCATGGTCCATAGGCACGGCTCTGGAGAGCAGCAACCTTTCTGAGAAGTCCAGTCTCCATAATGGAGATGTTCCCAGAAAGAAGGTGGGGAATGAGAATAGAAGGCACGGGAGGAGAGGTGGCTGGGTCTAATATGTAGACACAGCTTACAGAAAGACCAAATATAGTCAGAGTTCAACAATGTCCAGTCAGGAGATCCCTGGTGGCCCGAGTGATTGCTGTAGAGTTTATAAGGAAGCTATTTAGAACCGGTGACAAGGAGTATCCATCTTTTTAACTCTCAGTGGCATAAAGGAGGGTGAGGTCTGATTCGCCTTTTAAGACCTTCTTCAAGTGAAGAATTTTGTCTTACCACTTTGAGATTTGCCTTACTATATGTGTCATTTAGGAAGCTTTTTCCACCTTCAGGAATCCTGAATTAAGCCCAGCTTCCTGAATTAAGTGGCAGAGGCACCCACTCCATAAGCCACCCTCCTGCACAAAGGCACTCAGCTTCACTTGCTCTGCGGGTTAAGCAGTTCACTGCAGTCCGTGCTCTGGCTCCTGACTCCGCTGCAGCTCCTCCTCTTAGGGTATAGCTGTCATCTGCATCCAGGAGGCTCACGCTGCCGGGATCTTGGGTCCACAGAATCTTGGGTCACTCTGCAGGGATCTTGGGCCCTGTACGCCTGGGTCTTGCTGGTAGTAAGATCCCTCCTCCTGCTTCTCAGAGGGCTCACTTTATACACAGCAGGATCCCACTCCAGGGAATCCTGTTTGCAATTGCAGGTGAATCTTAGCAGTATCTTCTCTCCACCTTCTTACGAGACCCATGCAGGAAAAGGTCTTTGGTGGGAGTGAAAGACTTTAGCTAGAAGAGCCGTACTATCTAGTTCACTGCCCCTGCAAAAGGCACCTGAGGGACCTATGAATTCATCAAATTTATGAAGTTTGTAAGCACCGATTAAAATTTCAATAGTAAAGTTGTTGACTAGAGAATGTATAGTGCTCAAAGAGAGTATAAACCATATGGAGAAACAGACTCTCTTCCCTTCTAAACCCTGGTTTGGGAAGACAAGATAGATGTATGCTGAGCTCTATAAGCCTTTTCCCCCATGTGGTTATGTATGATTTTTTGTTGGATGTGGTTTGTCCTGGCACAAGTCTGAATGAGTAATAGTATTATAGCTTTCTAGTTAGTTCTGTGCTTGGTCACAAATAAGGCAGCCTCAACTTTCTTAGCAGAGAATAGAAAAGCCAGAAGAGTTCTCTGGCCAGTGTTTAAGTCAGGGG
>NW_022103915.1:49337152-49337544 GCF_000313985.2 Echinops telfairi
GGGGTGGAGGGTGGGGGGCTAAAGTAAAATATAAACATCCAAAGTACTGTAAAGTATAGTTATTCAACCTATCATTTATTTTTGACTTTTTGGAAGTACTTTCTACTGCAAATCCTTCCCTGGGATACATTAGGGTATATTTTAGGAAATTTAAGCACTCATACAGCATCTTCAAATGACAAAAAGATTTCAAAGATGTGTTATTTGAGTGTTGATTCCTAGAGATATGATGGGGTGGGGAATGGTTTGATACAGAAGCATATTTATTGTTGTTGTTAGCTGCCACCCATAGCAACCCTCTTTACAGCAGAAGGAAACACTGCCTGGTCCTGCCGTCACCGCTGTTGTCATTCTGTTTGAACCTCTGGTGCAATGATTGTGTCAGTCTGTCT
>NW_022103915.1:49337644-49343658 GCF_000313985.2 Echinops telfairi
CCTATTTGGTCCTTATCAATTAAACTGCTCACCTCAGCTATAATTGCCTTCTGAAGGCAAATTATTCAGCTCATAGGAAAAGCACTGATCACCAGGGTGACAGCAGAGAGAGCTCAACAGTTACGGCAACGGAATCTAGCAGCTCCACTGCCCATGGGCTTGGTGGTTCTTGGATGGTAAAGCAAGTGATTGATTTGATTGTGAAAATCTACCGTGAAAAAATTTCAAAGGACACATGTGAAAAGCTAGAGATAATCTAATGAATAAGACAGTTAGTACAGAAGAGCAATTACAAATAAAAACAGCACACATCTGGAAAAACAGATAATAGAGTAGGTAAGACATTCAGTAGACATGACCAAGTCACGAAGATACAACCCTCCACCTCCGTTAGCCCCCCAGGGTGCAAGTCCACACAGACGGATCGCTTAGCCGCTCACTTTACTAAGTCTAGCTCGATGTTTGAAGCCCGAAGTTCAGCTCTAAAAGGCGCCAATGAGTTGCCTTGATTATTGTCTTACCCTGGGTGAGACTGGTACTCCGTGAGCACGAATGCATTTTAAGGGGAAAGGTTAGCGGGAGGTGGATGGTTCTTTAGGCCCTCTCTCTCCCCCTCTTCTACGGGGACCCAGGAAAGCAGAAAGGAGAGAGGGGAGAGTTTAACAGAAAGACCGCAAGGCAGAGGAGACAGGAGAGCAAGATTCTCCCCTGCAGGGCTCCTCCTGTCGGTTTTACAGAAGACAAGAAGCAACATGAGAAAGCCATTTGATCTGTTGGGGGGTTGTGCTGTCTAGGGGTGGAAGTGGGGGTCCTCTTCGGCTGTTATTATTCTCTGTTGACTTGCGGGGCTGTCAGATCGCTCTCCTTTTGCCCTTGAAAATGGCATGACATGATTCTGGTGTTTGCATTTGAGTAAGGCAGAGCAATAGCCCATTAATCCTCCGACAGCCTCAACAACTTAAACTTAAAAATGACCAGAGCGTGGTTGATGACCGCATTGGCCAGTGTGGGGGAGCTGCAGAGGGCTGTGCAAGTCACTCCGCTTAATAGATCTTCCCATCAGTGGTCACCCAAACTTCCTCTGCCCAACAGCGCGGTGGCCTCCCCAGGGCTCATTGTAACATCCTTCCAGGACACAGAGTCAGTTCAGGGGGCGATTGCTGCCTTCTCTTCCCCCCAGGGAGCAACTTTTCTGCCTAAAGGATTCTTTTTCCCAGCAAGCAGAGATAACCCGGAAATTTGATAGTGCCAGAGTTACAAACTATACTTTCTCAAGAGAGAAATATTACCGTATAGAAACTAGCTTTTATCCTGCTGAGAAACTGCACTGTGTTGTGGGGATTGTCTCTTATTAGAGCCGTGTGAGCTTGGAGAAGCATGTGGGGCTATCTTCCACAAGCCAAAAAGTCTGTAGGAATCATGTCCATGACCCTGAAAAGAAGCTGCTGTGTTACTTAAGGGAGAAGTGGGGGGAGACGAAAATGCCAACCTAAGCCAGTTCATTCCTTGTGCCGAATGAGCTTGAATACTCTTAAACCCACCAGGACAACAGTCCTCACGGTTGAAGCTCCTAGGTGATGGTGGAGCTCTTAGCTCACGTCCTAGCACATGATTAGTCACGATAAAAGCCCTTCGCGTCCACACAGTCCAATAAGAACAAAAAGGAAACAAATTGCTGTGGAGATTTCAGTAGTTAATCTTCACGTAGCTAGTGCCTTAACTTGCCATTTCTCATTAAGAGAAAACTATCTAAAATAGCATAGAGAGGATCAGGGAATAATTTAATAAAATGAAAGTGCTCAATTAACTCATCAAAGACCATTCATTGAACACCTACTCTATGCCAGACGTAACAGCAGGTGACAGAGTTATGGTCGTGGCTCTGACAGGCATGGCCCTTGCCCTGGGATTCTTGCATGCTCGTGGATAGGAAGGGGCGCAGAGCAAGTCTGATGAGTACCGTGCCTTACGGAAAATATGTGTTTATAGTCCCCAACTGAGCGGTCACTAGGAAGATCTTCTTATGAAATTTCGACCTACAAAGCACTGGAAGAAGAAGAAGACTATCTTTCAAATGCGCACGACCCCTTCTTTCCCACTAAGAGGTCATCTTGACCTGCAGAGAGGTGGACGCCCCCTAGTGAATCAGAATGTCTTTGTCATAGAAGACCTTACAGAGAATGCATATTTTGCATTTAAGGGGTTGTACTCTTTTTTCAGATTTTGCTGGCATATTTCTCAGATGACATTTTACTGACCATGTTCTACTTCTGTGATTTTCCTCACCATTTTGGAAATCTGCATATATCTGTTAAACAAATAATGCTCAAACACGCAACTGCCCCAGTCAGTTATACTAAGGTCTTTAGCTCTCAAAAGCAAGAGATGCTCAGATAACCTTGGAAAATGCCCATTCACACTAAAATTATGAGTGAAAATGTTCTAAAAGCTGACTATATACTAATAATTTTAATAGCTTGTGGTTTTAGGATATAATTAATGATCATTTCAAATATACACAAAGATGGAAAGGCTAGCCTAATGAACACGCATGCATGTGAAAGGAAGGCTGCAGTTCATCCCTGCACAGCTGATTCCCAGCAGAGCATGGCAGCACATAGCTCTGTGAGTAGTAGATGACTTCAGACACATTCTCTCAGTAAGATACCTGTCTTAGTCTCGTTAGGATGCTTTAAAAAAATAGGGAAAAGTACTAAAGAAGTGTTGTACAAAGATTGGCTAGCTCAAAGTACTGATCTTTCCGTCAGCCTTTTAAGCAAGATTGAAGATAGAGAGGTTAATTTTATGGAATGAATCGTACCCAGCGCTAAATCCCTAAGTCTTGGATTTATCAATGTCATCCAGAGAGCAAGGGTGTAATCAAAAACAGTATCTTCCACGGTGACCTGCTGGGCCCAGTTAAACTCAAGGCAGAGAGGTTAGCTCAGAAAGTTATGGCAACGCTTTTTGGGGACTTCAGTTGGGTAATCTTTATATATATGTAACTTTTCTCAAAGGACACAGACGAATACAAGGACTAGGAGGAAATTGTAAGAAAATTGAAAACTACTTTGGTGAGAAAAAGGTTATGATCTTGCTTGCTGCAAACATCGTTTTGTCCCCCAAACTCAAAGAGCATCTGAAAGGAACATGATGTGGTCCTTCAAAGATGCCCAAACTGCCACTTCAACTTGGGGTAAATAGAAGGGTGCATAAAGCTTTGGGGGAAGATTTGCAAATATGGAAATATCACCTTCTGAAGTATTGTATCTATGGAAGGACTGTTAAAAACAATAACTGACATTGTGATATTTTTGCTTAGTAAATACTTTAATGATTTAGAAACAGCATTTTTTTACTTACATGTATTAGATAGATGATAGATAGATAGCTAGATAAATGATAGACATCTGGAACGCCAAAAGCACTTATCTTGTCTTACTATTTATTAGAGTTATGTTTCCATATTGTAAATAGAATTTTTGGCATTTTGTTGCCTGTTATTGCTACAAGAAAGAAAATATCTATTTCTACTTACCTCATCAAATCCCTTCAGTCGGTATGTTGTATGTAATTACATCATGCCACCACTTGTCTGTCAGTTGATCTGCTGTGGCGGCTCAGGTCTTGCTCTGTTGCTGGTTATTTGAACGCAAGAATATGAAACCAAACTCGCTGCCATCTAGTTCATTCCCGCTCCGAGCCGCCCTCTAGGACAAGGTGGAGTGGGGTTTCTGGGGCTGTAAATCTTTACACGGGAAGACAAGTTCTTCTTTCCCCTGGACTCCACTGGTGGGTTTGAACCACAGAACTTGTGGTTAGCAGCCCAATGTATAATCCACTGGACTACCAGGAACAATAGTTTTAAGATATGGCCTTGGTGATAGGAAAAGAGGCTGGAGATCACATGATAGAACTTTTCAAGAAAGACCAACAACTTCTTCATTGCAAACACCACTTTTCAACAACAGAACTTGTGACTATACATATAGATCTTGCCAGATGGGATATATAGGTGTCAAAGTGACCCTATCTGTGGGCAGAGGTGATGCAAACACATGATATTGTCTCCAGAACAGGGTCAGTGCTGACTATGAAACCACCGTCAATTGCTCCGTTGCAAGTTCAAGTGGAGGCTGAAAACAATGAAAACACGCCCACAAGAGCCAGAATACATCCTTGGGCACAGGCCACCTGAGTCTGGAGAACAACCTGAAAACAGCCTTGAGGGGGCCAACAGGGGGGGATTTTTAAAAAAAAGCTTTTTAAGGCATTTAATATTTAAAGGAATGTGTCTTAACTTGTAATTTTATCTTGTGGCATGTAGATGCATATGCACCTAAAAACAAACATGTATATGTAAAATATATGTGCACATATTTAGTATATATTTTTGTCCAGTAATATATAGAAATCCAGGGGGGAAGAATGCCAGTAATCACATTTTTTTAAATTCATTTGTTCGACGACAGTGTGCCATTCCTAAAATTGGGGGAAAGCTGAAAGGAAGCCACCATTAAGGAGCGTGTGTTGACTGGCTGGCATTCTGGATCAGACTGTGTACCGTGGAGACTGGTATTGTCTGGCATATACTGAGAAATGCTTTGCTACTTGTATTATGTTTAGATGAACCGGGGCATTTATTTCAGCAATGTCTGAGGTCTGGGTGGACAAATTTTCTGAAAGAGCAAACTAGCTTGTCTCTCTTCAACTTCAAGGAACCCTGTTGGGCAGTGGGTTGATTGTTGGCCCGTTAACCAGAATGTCTGTGGTTGTAGCCCACCAGCCCCTCCATAGGAGAAAGATGAGGGACGGTCTCAGAATCCCAACAGAGCAGTTCCGCTCCATCCTCTGGGATCACAATGAGTCGGAATCAACTCAAAGGCAGTGGGTTGGGTTTACATTGGGCTTTAAAAATCATACCGTAGTCTCTGTTGCAACTCCCCAACTCTGCCCTTGCAGTGTGAAAGCAACCATATCCCCAACCTCAAACCCATTGCCATCAAGTCAATTCCAAATCACAGTGACACCATAGGACATATTAGGACAGCCAGGGGGTTTCTAAGACAATAAATCTTCAAAGAATCACACTACCAATTCTTCCTCCCATGGAGAAGCTGTCGGGTTGAAACCAGCCACCTCTCAATTAGCAGCCAAGTGCTTCATCCTTGCTACACCAGACAGCAGCCATAGACAATGTGCACGTGAGTTAGCATGCCTCTGTTCCAACAACACGTACTTCCAACAACACCTGGCAAGCTGGATGACACCTAGGGAGGATATTTTGCTAACCCCTGGTTTTGATGGTATGTTATAAATATCTAGAATCGAAGCAATGCATTATTTCATTTTTACATCTCTTTCTACCATGCAAAATGTAATCATCTTTGTGGCCCACCACCTCTGTATAAAGTAACACTTCTAATTTTTTCTCTGAGAATAGTTTAGATTCATTTCAGTAGTCATATAAAAATGTGTGTACCTCTGGAAGGAACATATCTGGAAGTGTACGGTAAAAGTTTCACTGTGGTTTTTTAGAAGTACATTTGTAAATTGGGATTAGTCACTTAACTTCTTTGACCCACTAAATTCTCATTTAGGAAATGAAAAATAAACAAATAAATAGCTCAACCCACAGACTGGTTGTGCATATGTTATCAGTTATGGTCATTAAAAAAATCGTTTATTGAGATGACAGGAGCCCAACTAACTAAATTAGCTTAGGAAAGGGGGGACTGATTGGCTTATAGAACTGGGAGAGCTGTGCACAGCGGGACTCGGGGCCCAAATTGAGATGTGAAGGCGCTCATTCACACTCTCCCTCGGCAGCGCTCTCTGCCGTTAGTTTCTCCTGCTCTTTTGCTGTTTAACTCATGAGCTTCTCTTCAAAAACTAACCGGCTCCACAAGCCTGGAAGAAAGAGGTTTCCTGCCGCCCCACCCTGATATCCCTATAAAACAGCAGTTCTCAACCTGTGGGTCACGACCCCTTTGGGGATGGAACGATCCTTTCAC
>NW_022103915.1:49346040-49348403 GCF_000313985.2 Echinops telfairi
GGACACAGTGGCTGCAGCAATGGGCTCAGGCACAGGGACAGTTGTGAGCATGTGCAGGAGCGGGCAGGGTTTCATTCTCTTGCTATGGGTACGAGCCGACTCAATGACCCCTAACAGCAACTTATGTGCAAAGTTTATATGCTGATTTGTATATTATATGAATCTCTATATTGATGAGGAGTTAATAGTGGGTTACACAGAGGACTGCTAACCACAAGGACAGCACTATGAACCCACCAGCTGCTCCTTACTGGGAGAATGATGATGCTTTCTGCTCCAGTGAAGATTTACAGCCTTGGAAATGCACACAGTGGCAGTTCTAGATGGCAACAAGCATGTGGAGAGATGATAGATAGATAGATAGATAGATAGATTAGATAGATAGATAATAGATAGATGATAGATTATAGATAGATTAGATAGATACATAGATAGATAGATAATAGATAGATAGATAGATAGATAGATAGATAGATAGATAGATAGATAGATAGATAGATAGATAGAAACATGATAGAGTGTGTTCATTTGTATTCAGCAACCCTTGTGTGCAGAAAGGGTCTATAAATAAGGTTTTCAAGGCTCAGACGTTTTGGAAACAGATCATCAGGCCTCTCTTCTGAGATGCCTCTGGGTAAGTTTTGAACCACAAACTTTGAAGAGTTAAGCTCTTCACTGTTAGTGCCACCCAGGACTCCAATACACATATATATATGTGCACATGTATGTATAATTAGGAATTTACTGATCTTAAGGATTATAGAACTGATAGGAATCCAAAGCTTTAGTTTTTCTATCTGCTGCTAGAACTTCAAGTTGAGGTATTCTGTTTGGCAGATGAATGTGAAATAAAGAAAGATGGAAACTGCTAGGCCAAGGTGCAATCAGAGGATAGACTGGTTAACTTGTTAGGTACCATGGAATGCTTTCCACCTCAAGGACACCGCCATTCTTGCTATATTTGAGCCTATTATTTTTGCTACTGCGTCAAACCAGTTCACTGAGAACCTTCCTCTTGTTTGCTGACACTACCAAACATGACGTCCTGCTGGGACTGGTTCCTCCTGGTAACATTATCTATAGTGGGTGAGACACAGTCTTAACTCTTCTTACTTCTTATTTATTGTCCCGCTTTCCCATGACTATGGGCTCCTTGAAAATATCATATGGCTCGTTTCAGGCACATCTTAGTCCTTATCTTTTCATCTCCAAGACTTTAAAGAGGTTTCGTGCCCAAGGCGATACACCATTTGGTGTCTTGACTGCTACTTCTATTGGCGTTGATTGTTGATTTCCAGTAAAATGAAATCCTTTACCATGTCAATGAAATCTTATAAAATTTCAATATTTTGTCTGTTTATTGTGATTGCACATTATTCCAATCATAAAGAGTTTTGTTCTCTCTATATTGAGGTGTAATCTATATTGGAGACTAGTCTCTGAGCTTCATCAGGAAGGGCTTCGAGTCCTCTTCACTTTCAGTGAGCAAGAGTGTGTCATTTATATTTCACAGGTTGTTAAGGAGTCTTCCTCCAATTCTGACGCCACGTTCTTCTTCATTTAATCTAGCTATTTGAAGTATTTGCTCAGCATTCAGATGAAATAGTATGGTAAAAATGTACAACACTGAAAGACATCTATCCTGATTTTAAGCCACATACTATACCCTGGGTCCATTCAAATACTGCCTCTTGGTCTATGTGTAAGTTCCACCTGAACACAGTGAAGTACGATGGAATTCCCATTCTTTGTAATGCTATCCATAATTTGTTATAATCCACTCAGTTGAAAGCTTTTGTATAATCAATTTAATACAAGTAACCATCTTTCTGGTGTGCTCTGCTTTTTTTTATCATTTTATTGAGGGCTCTTACAATTCTTGTTACAATCCAAACATCAGTTATACAGGTATATTTGTGCATATGTTATCATCATTCTTTTCTAGACAATTACTTTCTATTGAACCCTTGGTATCAACTCCTCTTTTTTCTCCCTTCCCCCATGACCCCTTGACAGATCATAAAATATTATTATTTTCATATCTCACACTGACCCCTGTCTCCCTTCCTCAATGGTTTCCGTTGTTCTTCCCCTATGTGTAGTTGTGTGTTAATCATTATGATCGGTTCCCCCTTCTTCCCTCCGTACCCCCACTTCTCCCTACCCATCTAGTATCACTATTCCCATTCCTGCTCCTGGGTTGCATGAGTTCTTATCTCTTATCCATACTTGTGTACATGCTCCGGTCTAGTCAAAAGTGAGAGGTATCACTGGGTGGGGAGTGAAGAATCCTCCAGGAACCAGGGGAATATTGTGTGTTTCATCAGTGTTTTACTGCACCCTGGTTGATTCAGCCCTTCCTG
>NW_022103915.1:49349632-49352110 GCF_000313985.2 Echinops telfairi
GCCAATATGGGGTCTAGACTAACTGTCCTTTTCTCTTTCCCCGTATGTTCTGCTTTAAGCCAAGATCCATCTAATACCAGCAACATATCATTTCACATCCTTTTCTGAATTCAGCATAAATTTCTGACAGCCCATGTTGGTGTACTGCAATCATTTTTGAATTATCTTCAATAAAAGTTCATTCACATGTGATGTTAATAAAATTGTTTGATAATTTCCACATTTGTTGGATCATCTTTCTTTGGGAAAAGCACAAATAGGAATCTCTACCAGTTGGTTGACCAGGTAGCTATTTTCCAGATTTCTTGATAGATACTCATGAATGCTTCCAGTGCTGTGTTGGCTTGTGAGACTACTTAATTGGTATTGTCAATTTCTGGAACTTTGTTTTTCACCAGTGCATTCAAGTGTGACTTGGACTTCTTTCTTCAATACTGTACCACTGATTCTTGACCAATTCTTTTTGGTACAGTGACTCTGTAGCTTTCAGCCTTTTTGAATGTTTCCTGCATCACTAATATTTTGCCCATCGAGTCCTTCAATATTATAATTCCAGGCTGGAAATTTGTATTCAGTTTCCCCCCCAAAACTCCAGGAGGTTGTACATGTCATTACTTTACTATACTACAGGCTGTCCTTAGAAATCTTCTGTTCATTACTTTACTACAAGCTGCCCTTTCCTTTGAAATCTGTTCAGTTTTCTTGTTTTATCATTTCTTCTTTTCACTTTAGTCTATATTCAAGAGCAAGTTGTTTGTTGTTGGGTGCTGCTATGTAAGTTCTGGTGGCTCTATGTACAGCAGACCCAAACACTGCAACTTCTCAGAGTTGTTGTTAGGTTCGAGTGCATCGTTGCAGTCACTGTGCCGGTCCATCTCGTTGGTGGTCTTCTTCTCTTTCTTTGACCATCTACTTTCCCAAGCACGCTGTCCTTTTACAGGGACTGGTCTCTCCTGATAACATATCCAAAGCACTTGAGACAAAGTTTGCCATCCTTGCTTCTAAGAAACATTCTGGCTATACTTTTCCAAGAAAAATTTGTTTTTTCTTCTGACAGTCATGGTAATTTCAATATTCTTCACAAATATCATAATTCAAATCCATCTATTCTTCTCTGGTCTTCCTTATTCATTGTCCAACGTTCAAATGCAGATGAGGCCATTGAAAATACTATGGCTCAGGTCAGGGTCAGGTGCACCTTCATCCTCAAAGTCCTCTTGGCTCTTTAACACTTCAAAGAAGTTTTTGGCAGCAGCTTTGTCCAATTCAATATGTCATTTGATTTCTTGACTATTGCTTCCAGAAGTGTTCATTGTAGAGCCAAGTAAAATGAAATATTTGACTACTTTCCTCTTTATTTTATCATGATATTATTTATTGATCTGGTTGTAAAAATGTTGTTTTCTTTATCTTGAGTTGTAAGCCATCCTTGAGGACCAGAATCCTTGATCTTTATCAGTAAGTGCTTCAAGCTCTCTTCACTTTCAGCCAGCAAGGCTGTGTTATCTGTGTATCATGGCTTGTTAATGAGCCTTCCTCTAATACTGCGGCTGTGTTCTTCATATGGTATTTCAGGGTATTTGCTGAGCATATAGTTTGAATAAATATTTTTAAAGGACACAACCCTGATACACACCCTTTCTGATTTTAAAGCATTCAATATTCTCTTGTTCTGTTAGAACTGCCCCTTGTCTGTTATCGGTTCTGCATGAGCACGATAAAGAGGTCTAGAATTCCCGTTCTTTGCAATGTTGTCCATATGTTGTTATGATCAGCACAGTAAAGTGCCTTTGTATAGTCAGTAAGACACAAGTGAACATCTTTCTTGTATTCTCTGCTTTCAGGCAAAACCCATCTGGTGTCAGCAAGAATCCCTTCTTCCACATCCTCATCTTCTTGTAGGTGTACAGATAGTATCACTGACAGAGTTGTGCTACAGGATAGATCTTGAAATGTTCTTTTTGACAATGAATGTGGCATCATTCTTCATTAATTTGTCATTCCCAGGATAGCAGACCATAAAGGGTTTTTTTAAGTTCAGAGGAAAATGGAATTAAAATGTAACAGAACATTTCCTCGAACTTTTTGAAGCCCATCCAATGCGAGTCCATCTCGGTCCACTTATGCCTAAGACTTCTCCCTTTATATATTTCATTTTCAGCAACGTCCACTTTTTCTGGGTTCATCCTTCATATCTCCCACATTCTGATTAGTAGAAGGTGTTGGCATAGGCCACCTTTCTTCTCAGTTTGAGTTATGCCACCTCAGCCCATCAATGTCCCACATCCTTGAAGCTGACGCTGCTTTGAGGAGAGCTCTTACCCGGGTCTATTGTGAGTGCCTTCCAGCCAGAGGGCCAGCTTCTGCACTCCTCTGCTCTTCATCACACATTCACGGCCCGGTTTCTTTGGACTTACATCACCAGATCCTTCTTCCTAGTCTGTCTTAGTTAGCAAGCTCTGCTGTAATCTATCCACC
>NW_022103915.1:49352398-49354277 GCF_000313985.2 Echinops telfairi
AGATAATCAACCACAAATGGGAGATCTGATGGTGTTCTTCGCTTGCTCCAAACGGCAGTGCAAGTTTGAAGGTGGAAATGAAGCAACCGCTGTCACTCTGTCCGGGTGCTGGAGTTGGGCGCAAGCAAAGGGCACCGTTGGAGCTCTCAAACACTGGTCCTGGCTTTTAGCTCGCTTGACACAGTTCACATTTACCAAGTTATTTTTTCTCAACTCCAAACCTATCCTGTATACTTTATCGTGCTGAATCTGGGACTACGCAAACCCCGTTTCTGCTTGATCTTATTCCCTGGCATTCTGTTGTTGCTGTTCAGTGCTGTCAAGTTGGCTGGGACACCTAGGGCCCCTCCGATGGACAACAGAATAAGCCCTTGCCCAATCCTGCTCCAGCTCCATGATTGTTAGCTTTGAACCCATCGGTCGCTCGGAGGACACTGAGGAGCTACTGCTAGGATGCTAGGAAAAGAAGGCACGTTCTTCTTCATGGGCTTTTCCCACGGGCTCCTCCTATATGCTCTTTTCCCCCCTAACCCTGGCAGAACCTGCTTCCCCCTAGCCCTGCTCAAGAATTCCACACCAGCCAGAAAGGGTTCTTTCTTCGGAGACCGGAGTCCTTGCCCCTCACAGGGCTGCCCCTCTAAGAACTAGACAAGCGGTGCTTCCTTTGCAGCTAGTGGACTTCTGTCTCCTCAGAGCCTCACCTTAAAGTCTCTGTGTTTGATTCTTTCCAGCCTCTCGTCCTTTCTTTCCTCAGCCTCCCGATTGGTAGCAGGTTCCTGCAGTTTCTGTCTGTGAGATCTTATCGTTTTCTTTTCCTCTTCAACCTTTTAGTTATTGAACAAATGGTTTTGTATCGTTAACAATTCTTTATATTACATTCTCTTTGTTCAAATAAGTAGTGTAGTTTTGCCAGCTGATTAATCTCTGAAAATAAAAACAATCCTAAATATACTTGAACATATAATTCCAAAACTAAGAGATCAATATAACTCATTTATAAGAAAGAGGGGTCACCAGGAGAGAATTCATATTTTAAGAATTCCCTTTGTTAAAAAGACGAAGTAAGGGGAACACAATTAATCCTCCCACCTGAAGTAAAAACACAGAGAAAACTTACAAAATAATGGATGTACAAGGCACCGGGCATCACTTCACAATGACAATGATGCCTGAGAGTAGGAAACAATACAAATGGATCCCACAGTAAACCCAGCTTCCTGCCTGGAGAGAGCTTGGGGCAGTGGTGCAGCGAGAGGGACTCCCCACAAGAGTCCCACTATTTCCCTCACTGGAGGAGATGGCATTAAATATCTTGATTATTGTAGCTTCAAGATGAATCTGGAAGTCCTTTAGGTCTTCCAGCTTTGTTCTTTTTTTTCTTTTTTCACTCCTTTAGCTATGTTAGGGCTTTTGCATTTCCACATACATTTTAGAATCAGCCTGCTAGTTTCTACATAAGTGCCTAGGAGACTCTGATGGGAATTGAGTTGCATCTCAGACCAGTTTAAGGAGAACTAGCATCTTAACCATACTAAGTCTTTGGAGCCATGAACATGGTATGTTTCTCCATGTATTAAGTCTCCTTTGATCTAGCTCCAGCAATGCTGCTTAGTGCTTGATAAATCATGGCTATCATGGCTATGTGGCAGGCACCTTGCTATGCATTTTGCAGACACTATCTTATTTATTCCCGACAACACTGAAATGTAGATCTTATTACCTTCAGTGAATTGAATTAGCAGAGGTCAGCTACTTTCCCAAATGTCACATTGGTAATATAGTCATTTGTAAAACTCAGCAGTTACTGTTGAGGCAATTCCAACAGGTGTTAGAGCAGAATTGTATGTCATAGGATTTTCTATGGCTGATTTTTTTTTTT
>NW_022103915.1:49354672-49357042 GCF_000313985.2 Echinops telfairi
TAACTTAATGCATCTGCCAACGAGGAGGACTGATACGTCAGCTGCAGCACACATAAGGACGTTTTCAAAAATGAATGCATCTGAACAGCTGTTATAAGATGCCTCTCTCTGCATCTGTCTGAGTACCTGCCTGTCTCCTGAAAAGCACAGGCATAGATTGCTGTCTACCAGTCTGTCTGAATCTCTATTTATCTTAAGAAAATCTCTATCTTGTGAAAAGCAAAAGAGGAGCACTAGCCACAAAAGTAATGATAGACTGAACGAGACAGGAGCACTTAAAGGTTTGTTTGCAATTTCAAGATGCTTATCAAACTTCAGCCCAGAGCTGGGTTTGTTTACCGTTAATTATATATTCTTCACTTGAGTGTTTCTGAAACAATACTGTGGAACAGCCTTTTCCATTTTCTGCCCCCACTGAGCAATTATCATTTTTCTTTTGAGTGGATGCTGCTAATTTCTTATGCAAGACTGAGGTAACACTAGTTACACGCCTGTGTGTAGCCTCAACACAAAAGCAGGTAAAATGGCACTAAAGCTCGGATCGGTCTCTGCTTGTTCTCTTTGTTCTCCAGCTGGCGAGAGCGGGGCTGTTTTCCTTTGCGTGGTCGTGGTGCTAAAGTTTGCAATAGGGTTGGCCCTATGTTCAGAGCTGAGCAAAGTTTAGAGGTGGGGGAAGGGTGGTGGCATTTACCTTGTCATCTCTGGAACTCAGGATGACATGTCCCGCAGCACCAACATGTCCTGCAGGTCAATTCTAGGATTTTTCTACATTTGTGTGCTAGTCTGGGTACTTTAGAGAAACAAATCTACAGAAACCCATATGTATAAGAGAGAGTTTTATCTAAAGGGTAAGTGCACATCAAGAAAATATCCCAACCCAGTGCTGCCCAAGCCCACAAGTCCAACATTAACCCATATGACCAACACCAATTCACAAAGTCCTCCTCCATCTTACAAAACACACACTATGATGCTGACTGCAGGAGGAAAGCCACATCAGTGAACGTGTAAGTATCTCAGCGCTGGCAGGGGTCTCCACACAGCTGCTCCAGCACCCAGGCCTGCATCGGGGTAGGTCCATGCAGCTTCTCCTTGGGGATGTCTTGCAGGAAGTGAGCCTTGCCAGCTGAAGCAGGGAACTGGCTAAGGCAGCTGCACCCTGGTCCGACTATCACAAAGCAAGAGACCCAAGAACTAGAAAGGCGAAGCTCACTGAGCCATTTATCCCTCCGCCCTTCAATTAACCCCACATGTGTTTATTGGCCAGGTTGGCACAATAAACTAACTATATCAGTTAGGATTGTTCTCTTACTCCAGAGCTGGGTAGCGTACAGGACAGTATAATTTTATTGTGTTGTTTTGGGAGAAAGCGTACAGAACAAGTTCGTTTACCATTCAACCACGTGCACACATTTTGCTTGGTGACACTAGTCGTAATTCTCCCACTTCCTCCCCGGAGTCCTTGTGTCCATCCGGCCGTCATTCATGCGCTGTATCTGGACTTGCTTGGTGGGTAAATGCTGCCTTTGTCTCACGTGGTTGGCTGTTCGGTGGAACATGTTCCTCACCAGTGTCACTGATCACTTTCCAAGCCTGACAATCATTAGGCAGGGAGCCCTGGTGGCCTAGGGCTGACGAGTCGGGCTGTTACCTGCAAGGTCAGTCATTAGAAACCACCAGCTACCCCAAGGGGAAAAGATAAGCCTTTCTACTCCCATAAAGATTTATAGTCTCCAAAACCCACCGGGAGGGTCCACTGTGCGTGGAGGGACGCTGTGAGTCAGAATCGACTCAATGGCAGTGAACATTGTGCAGCTGAAAGGTGCTCTCTGAGTGTGGGTTCAGTTCCAGACTGGAAGGTGTCTACAGACCATAATCTCTGGAGTCCCAAGTCTCTGTGAGACCAGGAAACCTGGTCTTTTAAAAAACGATTTTGAAATGTGTTCAACATTTCTCTGCCTAGGGCCTTCTCTAATGAGCGTCATCCCAGCAGTGGACAGTGGTAGCTGGGCATCATCTAGTGTTTTCTGGTCTCGGGGTGGTAGAGGTTGTGCTGCACAGGGAGCATTAGTCCTTTGGAGTGATTATGTCTTTGAGGCTCTGAAGTCCTTCACTCCTTTGCCCTGGATAGGAAGAGACCTGTAGTTGTACCATAGTTGGCTGCTCACGAGCTTCTCAGACCCCAGCCACTACTCACCGAAGTATGATGTAGAGCGTTGTCTATGCTATGCCAGTTGACTGAAATGTGCTTGAGACTATGATCCTAACCACTCAAAGTCAATGACTCAGTTACTCCAAGCTTGCATAACTTTGCACCCCGTATGTTCTACTCCATACCTGACTATATTTGTAGCATAAGCATCAACTACG
>NW_022103915.1:49358622-49359807 GCF_000313985.2 Echinops telfairi
ATTCTCAAAACATTTGCTTTCTACGTGAGCCCTTGGTATCAGTTAGACCTCATTTCTGCACACCCTTACCAGCATTCGTTGTTCTCGTCTTATTGGACTTGCGATTACGCCCAGAGTAAGATGGTATCTCGTTGTTGCACCTCTCCAATAGCTAACGATCAAAGGCTTTTCTTCATGTATTTGTTGCCCACCTAACTGCCTTCGCTAGTGCAGTGTCTGTCCATGTCCTTTGTCATTTTTGAATTGGATTGCTTGACTTGGTTTGCTATTGAGGCATTAAAGTTCTCTGCAGATGCTGAAGATTAGTCTCTTGGCAGATATGTCATTGACAAGGAAAACGGCCCGGTTGGTAGCGAATAACAGGTTCAACCATCGCAAGTTAAAAGAACTGAAGAAGAAAACAAACAAAAAACAAAGCTTCGAGTTGCAATATTGAAGGTTCTATGGGCAAAATATTGAGGGGTCCACGAAGTATTAAAAGAAGGTGGAAGGAATATACAGAGTTGCTGTATCAAACATAATTGGTCAAAATTCAGCCACTTCAAGAGGTAGCATGTAATTAAGAACCAATGATATTGAAAGAAGAATTTTAAATTGCAGTGAGAGCATTTGTGAAAACAAGGCTCCACAAATTGACCAATAACAATTGAAATATTTTCACAAACAGATGGACCGCAGTGCAGGAAGCACTCACTAATCGATGCCAAGAAATCTGGAAGACAGCTAGCCAACCAACTGAAAAAAAAAAAGATCCATTGTTATGTCCATTCCAAAGTGGACAGGTGATGTGACACAATGTAGCAATTACTTTAAAATATCTTTAATATTACATGAAAGTAAAATTTTGCTGAAAATAATTCAAAAAATGGATTCAGTAGAACATCAACAAGGGGCTGTCTGAAATTCAAGCCAGATTCTGCAAAGGTCTTGGCATAGAGAAAGTCATTACTGGCAGTAGATGGTTCTTGGCTGAAAAATAACAGATAGATGTTTCCTTGTACTTTATTGATTATGCAAAGTCACTCTTCCATGCGGATCATAAGGAACTCTGGATAACTTTGTGAAGAATGTGAAATCTAGAACACTCAATTGTATTCATGCGGAACCTGTCCAGAGACCAAGAGTTGTTCGAACAAGGGGACACTGGAACGTTTGAAATCATTAAAAAGCCATGTATTCTTTCAC
>NW_022103915.1:49361303-49362354 GCF_000313985.2 Echinops telfairi
GCTTGATTTTTTTCATAGAGCACCTAGGGATTAGAGTTCTGCAGAACACATTTTGGGAAATAACGTCATAGATATTTATATTTTAATGAACAACTTAGGCAAACAAAAAGTCTGCAGGGATCATTGTCATGGTATATCAGAGACCAACAAACCCAGAAAAAAGAGAGAGAGATGATCATGAGGCCCTCCCGTTGGCCTTGAAATCATACTATGGAGATACATGCTCACTAATACTCCCTTCTTGTAAGACTGGTAGATTTTACATCGTTTGTTTTTTGTTGCTAGAAGAAATAAATATAACAGGGTTATTCTAGAAGGCACTTATAGGATTGGAAACTTAAAAAGAAAAAAAAAGTCAGTTATAGTCATGGTGATTAAGCAGCAACATTTTATGCTATCGCTGGACCTGGAGCAATTCACAGAGGGAGACAGAAAAGCTCTGTAGCCTCTGGACCACACCGGGCAGTCTAACCACATAAGATGTCAACTGCTCATCCAGGACAGCATGGGACTAAGGAGAGAGCAACTCAGGTCAGGCCCTAAAAGGACAAAACAGTAACAGGTAAACATTGGGACAGGATCCAGTAATATGCAACCATTCTCAGCTCCTTAAGGATAAAGACTGTACTGAAGTGAGACCATGTATCTCTAAATTCAACTGGAAGCCATTTGGTTAAGTTCTCCTAAGGCAGTGGTTCTCAACCTTCCTAATGCCGCCACCCTTGAATACAGTTCCTTACGTTGTGGTGACCCCAACCATAACATTATTTTAGTTGCTACTTCATAACTGTCATTTTGCTACTGTTATGAATCAGGCAACCCCTGTGAAAGGGTCGTTTGACCCCCACAAAGGGGTCGCGACCCACAGGTTGAGAACCGCTGCCCTAGGATGTTAGCTTTGTATGTTCCAGTTGTTTATTTGTAAAAGAACCTATCTTAAATTCCCAGGGCTGACATCACATAATACAACAGAGTGGATGGTTTTTCTTTTCTTTTTTTTTTAGTGAATGAGAGTGAGTGAGAGAGTGAGTAAGTGAGTGAGAGTGAGTGA
>NW_022103915.1:49363842-49364984 GCF_000313985.2 Echinops telfairi
GCTCAGGCTCTGGTAGCTGCCACAAGCTTTCCTGGGCTTGTATATTCACTTGCCTCTGTCTTCACATGGCACCTCTGTGTGTCTATTCCACTCTTTTTGTACGACACCACTCTGAAGGGTGTGTGATGAAACACCCATATGAGCCTGTTAACACAACACAAGTCATATTGACAGGTCATACTTTTCAGGTACGGGGGTTGGGAGCTCAACATAACCGTAGGAGGAGACAATTCAATCCAAGGTAACCTCATTCAGAGCTCAAGGATATAGCATGTGACTGGAGGCAAGTTACAGAATGGATCACAGGTGGATGAGAAGCAAGTACAGATTCTGTCTCACTTCCTCAGCTTCCAGGCCTATGCTGTTGGGAGGTGGCTTTCCTAGTTGTCAGGGTGGGTTGCTATGGTGACATGCAAAGCTCACTGGGAACCTCCTTTGGTTTCTAGTGTAAATATTTCACACATCAGAGAGTTCATACCTATAGGTTCTGGGTTGTTGAGTAGAGCATCATTTCTTACGCAAGTTGTAGTAGGCCATCTGAATTTGGGAAGAGCTTAATTGTGCCCATTCTAGCACAGGTTAAAGGAGCTTTGTTTCAGAACTGAAATTATGATGCAAGTTGCAATTGTGATTAGAGGAGAAAACACAGGGTGGAGGCGTGGGGGAGGGAATCTCCAAGATAACATCATCACCAATGTTTCCCAAGGATGTTCCTAGCTCCATGAGCAACCCTACCTTTGATTCCAAGTCAGTCGGTATTCCTGCCTAAAAGGTATACCCATAGCTTCTACTTTATAAATAATTGGTGATTATTTATTATAGGTAGGTAGCTTTTCTCCATGCTTCCCTTGAATTCACTTACCTAATCATCATGACAACCCCAGGAGGTATGTACCTATGTGTATTATTTTATTTTACAGATTTGAAAACAAAACACAGAAGCAAAAAGTAATTCTAAAACTTGCCTGAGGCCATGGAGCTAGGAAAGAGTCTTTGTGGTGCTGTGGGCTACTTTTGTGCTACTAACCCTGAGATAAGTGGTTCAAACCCACCTGCTGCTTTGGGAGAAGCATAAAGCTGTCTACTCCCGTAGAGACCTACAGTTTTGGAAACCCTACTCAGGGTCACTTTGCATCAGGATT
>NW_022103915.1:49365309-49367056 GCF_000313985.2 Echinops telfairi
TTCCCCTTACTCTCCTGGTATCACTACTCTCATTATTGGTTGTGGTAGATATATAATCATTTGTCAATTTGAGGATTAAGAGTGTAGGGGTGGAGTCTAGCTTGGCAATCAGATCATAGCCAGTGAGGCCTCTGTGTGGGCATGGCCTCCTCCTGAGAATTCTGGGAAATCCGGTACTTCCTTCTTGGAAGAAATTTCATCTCTCTGCCAATCCCTGGAAGACATTGCAGCTGACAAGACACATGGAACTACCCTAGTGTCCTGAGCCAGACAAGCCACATGAATGCAACCAGACTTCTGAAGCTGGAGAAGCCACAGAGCAACCCCTGTCAGCGCTCAAATGCTTAAACCACCACTGGATCCAAAGACTTTCTACCCACTGCTTGTGATCGTCTTGCATTGGGATTCATTGCATATGTCTCATGAGTCTGAAGACTTTATAGTTTGGTATCTGACATATGGGCTAATATCAGACTTATGGCCTTGGACTGGACTTGGTTGGGATGTTTTCTCAATGTTCAATTGCCCTTGTATATAAACCTCTCCCTTATACACATATGCATGTTTGTGAATTTGTTTCTCTAGTCTACCCAGACTAATACATTGGTCTTGAGGGGTATATCTGTCCTGGATTCCCTGTGTTTCCAGCTCTTATCTGTACATGCTCTGGTCTAACCAGATTTGTAAGGTAGAATTGGGGTCATGATAGTGGTGGGGGGAAGCATTAAAGAACTAGAGGAAAATTGTGTTTCAATGCACCCTGACTGAAATTAAGGGGAAATATTGCACCCTGACTGGCTCATCTCTTCCTTGTGACGCTTCTGTAAGGGGATGTCCAATTTTCTATAGGTAGGCTTTGGGTCTCCACTCCGCACTCCTCCTCATTCACAATGATATGATGTTTTGTTTGTTTGGGGTCTTTGATGCCTGATACCTGATCCTATGGACACCTCATGATCACACAGGCTGGTGTACTTCTTCCATGTGGGCTTTGCTGCTTTTCAGCTAGATGGCCACTTGTTTATCTTTAAGCCTTTAAGACCCCAGATGCTATATCTTTTGATAGCCATCAGCTGTCTTTACCACATTTGCTTATGCACCCATTTCGTCTTCAGCAATCGTGCCAGGAAGGTGAGTATCATATTAGAACAAAGTGTTCTTGAGCTGAAGGAGTACTTGAGTAGAGGCCCAATGTCCATCTGCTACCTTAATATTAAACCTTCTCTATGGGATTAGGAAACCCTGTCTTTCTCCTGCAGAGCAGCTGGTGGTTTCAAACTGCTGACCTTGAGGATTGCAGTCCAAAGCATAACCACTACACCACCAGGCCTCCTACTCAACAGTGATGAAAAATCTTTTCACAAATCATACTAGAATAATGGATAGCTAGATGGCGGGGAGGGGGCATGAATCTAGACTTTTCTTATACCAAATTTTCTACCATTGAGTCAATTCTGACTCATGAGACCCTATTGGACAAGGTAGAATTGCCCCTGTGAGTTTCCAAGACAGTAACACATTACAGAATTAGAAAGCCTCTCTCCCATAGAGCTGGATGGGGTGTCAAACTGCTGACTATGTAGTTTAGCCGCCCAACACATACGCACTAAGCTAACAGGGCTCCTTCAATCTTAAGCTATATAGAAAAAATAACCTAAAGTGGATCACAGATCTAAATGTAAAAAGATAAAACTATAGAATTTTTAAAAATCATTTTATTGGGGGCTCATACAACTCTTTTTTTTTT
>NW_022103915.1:49371432-49378860 GCF_000313985.2 Echinops telfairi
GATATTAAATAAGAGTGGGGACAAGGGGCATCCTTGTCTGGTCCCCTTTTTCAGTGGGATTGTGTTAGTCAGGCCATTGATATTCTCCATCTGTGGACTCTGTGATGTCATCTTAAACCTTTTTGTTGAGAGTTTTCTACTTTCATTTCTCATTAGTGTGTTGTGTATGTGTATGTGTATCATTCTTGGCTTCTTTCCATCCTTAAGCCAATGCTATCTTGGGGTCTGTTTTCTCTTTGTTGCCCACAAACTGTGTTATATTTATTGTGTGGGTATTAATTTTCAATAAATTTGAAAAGAATATAAAGTATCATTTGGTTCTTTTTCAAATCTTGTTTTGTCATTTTTGATACCTCTTATTGTTGACTCATTTTAGTGATTCCAACTTCAGTTGTTTCGATGACATATTTGTATTTGGTATTCTCTCTCTGAAACATTCTGATAAATCAGCCCTAGAACACCTAACTTTGTTGTTCCTTTTTCCTCCTGGCTCTTGTCTATCGGGGGTTGTTTGGTTAGTGTGATCTCAGATTGGAAGTTTATATTGACATTACCTTAACAGATCATATTCTTAGAAAACTCTGTGATCTAGTCTGAGGATGCTGTCTTTAGATAGAATTCGGATTACTTTTGCAGGGACTCAGTCAAAGGTATCTCTCACTGAGCTAAGAGAGCATCAACTTCCTCCCGAGATATCAGACTTAACAACGGGTCTCATCTCCAACCTCCCCACCTTATCTTCTGCCCCTTGTCAGCCCAGCGCGGCTCTGCCCTCAAGAATTCTCATGGACTCTTTCTATTCAGACCGCTCCAGTGCCCACCACAAAACTGTTCTGTGGCTTACCCATTTCCCCAGCACTCAGGTTTCCTTCCTTCCCGCAAGTTCAGTTACATGACTTCCAGTCTGGGACATGCAGAACCGACTTCTTCTATAGCAAGGGGGATCCTCAATGAAGCTGGTGTTCTGCTGGAAAGGGATGTTGCCTCTTAGTTTTCTTCATTAGAATCTCAAAGGAAAAAAAGAAAGAAAGTCTGAAAGGTGAAATGATAGGTCTAGCTTGGGCACTAAAATAGACATGGTAATGCATTTCCTGTCCTCTGCACGGAGGATCTTTTTCCAAATCCGATTATGGGTAGCAAAGCTAAGTGCTTGTTGTGTGTGTGTGTGTGTGTGTGTGTGTGTGTACTTTATGTGTATACTTTTACATATATCCATTTTGTGCTGAGGCTGAGGAGAGAAATGTTATGGGGAAGAAATTGCAAAACAGCCCTACAGAGAACAACTGAATCATGTAAAAATCCAGAATCATATTTGACCCAACTAAAATAACTTAAAAAGAGGGCAGCTGTGACTCTCCATTAATTATCAGGGTTTTATTGCTTTTTTTTTTTTTGGTTGTTGTTGTTCCTGAATTGTACTCAAACTATATTTTATGTATCCTGAGGAATTAATTTCTCATCACTTTAATTACTTGGATATTGAACAGTCTGTTTGGGAATGTAATAGACTACTTAAACTGACAGCTCACCCACAGGGTTTTTGAGGCGGATAGCGGTAGAGAGCTGTGTCTAATTCAAGATTCCAGTTCCTGTCTCTCTTCACATAAGAAATGGTCTAAAAAGTGCACTGGCTGTTTTAATTAGCATGCAAGCGGAGTCTTACATCCAAAGGCAAACCTAATAATTTAATTGCGTCTAATGCAAGGTGATAAAAGAAGAAAATTTCGGGAGAGTATGAGGTCGAACACTATCATCTGAATTATTGGCAATATGAATATTATCGTTTATTAAGCACCCGCCAAGGGCTAGGCGCAGAGACAACCTTTCTCTTTCTCTGCTAAGCGCATTGCCACAGCAGAGGATGGCAGGAGTTTATTGTTCTGGGTAGTGATCCTGGTCTGAATTCCGAATAAAACTGCCCCGTGCGAGCCCCTGCTCCTCGAATGCTAACTTCCTAACCTGGGGGGACTACACGAACATAGCACCTCCGATTTGTTTTCGTAATTTTCTTTTCATTTGTTCTTTCTTTCGTAGTTTGGAGGATATAGGGAGCCTGCTCAAGGGCGTTGCTTTGGCTACCCAATCAGAAAAAAGAAATTAAGGGAATACCTCGTTCTGTCCTATTTTCCTGAATGAACCTGACTGGACTCACAGAAGATGGAATTCTTCCTGGTTGCAATCTGCATTCCATATAAACCTTATCTGGTGGGTTTCCTGGCTTGGGAACCACGGGTCGCTAATGACAAGAACCAAATCCAAATCCCAGCAAGCCTCCTTGGGCTTTGAACTCAACTTTGGGATGTGAGAGGACCTGGCAAAATGGAAATACCTTCCCTGACATTTTTGCCCATGTTTTCTAAATTCACTTTCAGATAAGGGCAGCGAGTTTGCTAGAGTGGGAAGTGCTGACAGAGTGTAGTCTACTACAAAATTCTTCCTGGTACTCTAATTATCCTTCCCTTCTCTCCTTCAGTATCACATGTAGCCATGTGTAGAATCATAAAATAATTATGCAGTGTACAAGCTTTCTGGGAGCATGTACCACTGTTTTCCTAATTCTTTATCTCTCCCATTGATCGTGGCGTGTGTGCATTGATCCAAGTCGGCCATCTGGTTAGGCAAGATAAGCATGCTAGTGTCTTTGCACTGCACTGTCACTCAGGGAGGGGGCACATTTTGGCTGTAGGGAATTACGGGGGCAGGATTAGCCCTCTTCCTATGAGGAAACGGAATTTTAAATGCAATGTTGCAGCTGCATGGACCATGTTGCTAACTTCTGGGGTTTTTTGCCACGAGCTGGGTAGATTTTCTTCTTCTTCTTCTTGTTCATTTGTCTCTAAAGGTATAGGGATGCCTTGTATGAAATAGGAGAGGTGGGGGCATTCGGCGAGAAGATTCATTTTTAGCACATGTTAGACTTGTAAGGCATGGATACATTACAGGGAATCCAAATGGCAACATGACTGTCAATCGACTACAAAAGGCTGCTGGGTAAAAAGCATTTTCAATGGAAACTCGTGGCCTCCCCCTACCCCCCTAATAAAATTATTTTAAAGCAGAAAAAATATTTTTATTCATCTGTGCAAAAGAAAAAAGAGAGAAGGGGGAATTGTGCGTGTATCATAGCAGAAGGAATTACAGCAAGAAGCCCAGTGCTGGGCTGTGGGGCATCCTCTCTGTTTATCTCTCTCTTTCACGTATTAAAATTAATGATTGGCCCAAGTTGATGATCACTCAGACAGACTGAATGTGCTGTTTAATTCAGAGACTTTTTTTCTTTCCTTTCCAGCTTTGTTAGCCACTGTTGTTTTTAAAATTTGATTGCAGCCATTGTTGTCTCATATTCTGCAAATGTGTGGAAGACTCAAAAGCTTTTCCTCTAAAATTGAACAATTCTGTCAAAAAAGATTAGTTCTATTTTGTCTGCTGGGTGCTGACTATTCATGAATGTAAAGAGAGAGGGCTTGGGTGTCATACTAAGTCGCTAAGGTGGCTGCATTTCGGCTATTGACGCGAGGGTACCAAACGGAGGTCTACAAAAGAGCAGCCAGAAGGAGAGGGCAGACACGGCCTGCCATGTGTCTGGGCTATACCTTCTTTAGCTGCCCATTTATGTCTTTTGTTGCCAGAACTTTTATTGTCATAGAGTTGAAAAAAAATGTTAGACACAAGCTTCAGGCAGCACCAAGCAGAAAAAGGGATTAGCATATCACTAGGATCATCTTACACTGAACCAAATTCTTTTCAGGATGTATAATTAGCGAATACAGTCTTTTTTTTTTTTTTCTTTTTTTGAGCAGCCTATGTACAGGAAAAAAAGAAAGAAGGAAAAACAACAACATATGAGCTCAGATCTCTGGCTAGCATATTAGACGAAATAAAAGACGCTTGCCAATTTCAGAGTGATATATACATATTAACCATTTCTTCCCAGAACCTTTGCAATTCCCTCAAGAAACGTCTGGCTGAATGGGAAAACTTTATGAATCCCTGCTATTGTCTCAGGTTTTTGTAAGAAGGAAATGCTGTGTGGTTGAACACATTCAAAATTTTAGACCCATTAAATCAGATTCGGGATTAAACGAATGTGGAAGAACTTTTCTGCAGGCGGGTGGAGAGCGGGGCGGGGCTGGGGGCCCGGGAGGGAGGGACTGAAAGGAACTGTACGCTTTCCCTCGGTGACGTTTTACTCTGGGGGGGGGGGGGGGGGGGGGGGGGAGGGAGCTGGCAGTAATTAAAACATGGCATTGGGAAACTGAAGACAGGAAACTGTACCTTTTGGATCGAGTCGTAAATACTTCTGCGAGGCTCGGTCAAAGCTGCCTACAACTCCGTCTAACTTGTATATGCTGTTGGGTGTTTTTATCTGGGATTAGTCAGATGGAAGTTTTGGATGGCTTTCTTTTTATTCTCCCTCTCTCTTTTCCCCCTACAGTTGTGCATTTAAACAGTTTTACATACAACACAAGGTAAGAGCAGATGGATTCAAGTTGGAGTGGATGGATCTCTATTTCCATTTCCCAATAGATAGGCTTTTAGAGATGCCGGGGTAGAGCAGAGAGAGGAAGACTAACCTTTCTTTCCCAAGCCCCCAAGCCCAAAAATAGATCGTTAAGAATTAACAACATAATAATAATAAAACAAGAATTAACAACATAATCATAAGGAGTAAAGGTTCTTACCTGTGTGGAGCTCAGTTGACAATGCTTGAGGTGGCTGTTATTTTTGTGTAGCAAATCGCGGGTGTGTCACTTTAGGTTTGTCAGGATTCTTTATTCATTTTTAATATTTATTGTCAGTTCTCACTCTCCTGTGGATTGCCTCACCCTGCCCTGCTTTCCTCCTACCCCATACAAACCTTTCACAGAAGCATCTACCCTAGCCTGCATGCTGGCTCAACTTCATTTCATATAGCCTAAGGATGCTCTGAGTCTATCTTCGTGGCAGCAGTTTAAAACAAGAAAAGCTAAATGTAACTAGTAACGATGGCACGGATGCGTGGATTCCAAGGAAACGGTCATCTTAAGGTTCACATCCCTTAGGAGACCGGGGAATATTCACTGAGCTTACTCTGGGAATTAGAAACCCCAGTTCTGGCCCTTTATTTTCTTTTGTCTCTGGTTTAGAATTTTGGTCAAATCTTTCTCCCTCTCTTGGGTAGAAACAAAACAGAAAGTCCAAGCGTGGACCTGGGGCCTGCAGAGAACTTTCTGTTGTCTTCGTTTAGGAAAATCACTTGAGTTTGCATCCATGTGTTCCCAAGGACGACTGCAGGGTTCGAAGCTTGACAGGGAAGAAAGAAGAAGACGACATTGGACGACTTAACAAGCATGAGTCAGCTAGATCACTCTTAATTATTTTATTATAGTAGCCATAAGGGGAATTTCACTTTTTGCCACTTCAGCATTTGTGATTTTTAGCCTTTGTCATCACTGTGTTCTTCTCAGCCACGACTCAGTGCCAGCAAGAAGTTAGCCACGTGTGTCCTTGCTTGTGATTTAAGACAATTTGAAGTCACTAGCGCAGCTGCTCTGGTGGCAGAGTGGTTACACATCAGGCTGCTAACAGCAAGGTCAGCAATTCGAAACCACGAGCTGCTCCGAGGAAGAGATGGGGCTTTCTACTCTCCTAAAGAGTTACGGTCGGCAGTTCTACCCTGTCCTACGAGGCTTATCCGCCATGAGTCAGGATCGACTCGGTGCAGTGAGTTTAATTATTTTTTAAAATAATGTTAGTTTGGAGCACATCTGCTGATTTTCTAAGAACAAAGCTTTATCAAATGTGTGGTTTGGTTTCACCCAATCATGGCTATTTAGCTATTCAAGCCAATTTTTTTTGTCTTCTCCCTGAAGGAGTCCTGGAGGCAGAGTGGATCTGAGCAAAGTCACAGTGTGAACCCAGCGGCCACTCTGCGGCAATCCTGAGGCTGCCTGCTCCTGGAAAGAGTTACAGCCTCGGAAACCGTGGGGACATCTCTGCTCTGTTCGGCAGCGTGACTGTGAGTTGGAATCAATGCGATGGCAGAGAGTCTGGGTTTGGGTTTAAGTGTGCTCTCATTTTCTGTGCCTGTGTACACGTGCGCAGGTCAGAGTTGGCCTTGCTTGTCAGGAGATAAGACCTCAGAAACCTGGTCCTTCTCAGTCCTAGACTAGACAGTAAAAGGGACAATAAGGAAATGATGTTTCAACCTAGGATACACATGGTTGATTTCAGAGTCATCAATGTCCGGCAAACACAGAAGACCATTCCTGCTTAACCTTAAGTGGGTTCTGGAATTTGGGGGAGTCCTTGAGGACAATGACATTGAGCTCTGGACAGCTTCCCATGAACACATGTTCTAGACTCCGGTGCAATGGTTAAGGACACTGCTCATCAGAAAGCTGGTGGTTTAAATCTACCCAGCCTCTCCAAGACCTGGGGATCGGAGTCTGTCAAGATCACAGCCTAAAATTCCCACTGTCACACTGGGCTTTTGACTAGGAATGAGAAAAGCAACTCGATGACATCCAACAACAAAAATCTTATCTGAGCTCAAGACATTCTTATTCTCATTTCAGAAAGGGAAACTGAGTTTCAGAAAGGGAACAAAATTTGTCCAGGGTCACATAGCTAAGTAGTGGTAGAACTTGATTACCTATGCACTACTGGTGTCATAGGGGGTTGAGGCTGCTAACCTCAATGTCAGTAGTTTGAATCCACCAGTTGCTCTAAGAGAGAAAGATGAGACTTTCTACTTCCATAAAGATTGGTGGACCTTGGAAACCCACAGGGCAGTTCTACTTGATGACAGTGGGTTTAATGACTGTTTTACAGGTTTTTCATCTATTGTGTCATGTATTCTCCATACTCTTTTGACATATGTGCTATTAGCATACTACTTTTTCCTATATCATACAACCAGTATTAAGGATAGTTTTGCAATCATCACCACAATCACTTTCAGAACATTTTCTTCTTTCTTGTACTTATTGTTGTTAACTCTCCATTTTCCCCCAACCTCCCCTGCCATGTCCCTAGGTAATTGTTAATCCAGTTACATTACCAAAAAATAAAACAGACAATAACAATAACCAACAACAATGACAAAATGGAGGGAAACCTCAATAGAAAGCAGAAAATATGAGAAACTGAAAGAACTTTAAAATAGGTCAAAAGGGAGATCAAATAATAAGATTTTACATATTCACCTAACTACATTTACCATAATTGACCTTACAATGCTCTCTGTCTGACTATGGTCAGAGGGAATTCACCAGAGGCTTCATCCATGTAGGGATCTTGCAAATGGATTCTGGCTTCCAACATTAACCATAGCCTTCTGCAAACTGGGAATTCAGAATTTCAGCTCTGATTCCATTCCCTTCTCCAGATTTGGATTTTATAATTAGAATCCCTGGATCACACAGGCTGGAATGCTTTTTTTTTTTT
>NW_022103915.1:49382719-49388662 GCF_000313985.2 Echinops telfairi
CTACTCCTGAGGGATTTACATCTAGCTGGATTTGTAAGGTAGACTGGGGACATGACAGTGTGGGGAGGAAGGCTTAAAGAACTAGAGGACCATTGTGTGTTCCATTGGTGCTACACTGCACCCTGGCTAACTCGTTCCTTCCTTGTGACCCTTCTGCAAGGGAATGTCCAATTGTCTACAGATGGGCTTTGGGTTTCTTCTCCAACCCCCCCATCATTTGCATCATTATATTTGTTTGTTTGGGATCTTTTGATGCCTCTGATTCATTTTAATCACAACACTATACTAGCCTTTGAGCTATTTGAGAGCATTGAAAAGATTGATTTATAAATAGGCTTTTGAGTAGTAGAAAACAGAAGCCCAAGGGAATAGAGGAGACAGATAGGGACAGTCAGAATGCTAGCCAGGAATTGTCAGAAGACTGTAAAGAACTTTGTGGGGACTATAGTCCATAGGGACTATAATCCAGGCCCCGAAATGCTGAGGATGTGAGAGCTAGAAAGGTGTTAACTGTTCTAGCTCTTTTATTGTACAGTTCTAACCCATGTGTTTTCCAAATGACTGACACTGGTGAACTGACTCACACTGTCAAGGGCAGGCCTGGGGAGAGAACTCCTTGTTCTCACTCATGGCAAACCAGGGTTCTTCCCAGGTATGACTCAAAATATGCATGAATAGGATTGCTGCTTCTCCTTGCAGGCATAGAATTAGCTGTACTATTCCAAATGAAGTGACAGTTTTTAAAAGGTTATCTGGATTGAACTGGTGGACACGGAAGACGTGGACAAGAAAGAAGGGGGGGAGTCAAAGTGCATTTCAAGGTGATGGCGAAACTGGGAAGAGACACAGGACAGAATATAAAATTTGACTTTGGGTACATTTGCTTTTAATTGAAACTGGAGCCGAAGAGATCTAGGCCTAAGATGGAAATCTGAGAGTTAGCCCAATATAAGCATTGGCATCAGGAGGTACAGTGAGGAAATCATGTTATTGGGGGCTCTGCTTATCACAATCCATCCATTGTGTCAAGCACTTTTGTATATTTGTTGCCATCAGCATTTCCAAAACATTTTCTTTCTCCCTGAGCCTTTGGTTTCAGCTCCTCATTTTTTCCCCTCTCTTCCCCATCCTCCCTCCCTCATGAACCCTTGATAATTTATACATTATTATTTGTTCATGTCTTACACTGACTGATATCTCCCTTCACCCACTTTTCTGTTGTCCGTCTCCCTGGGGGGAGGTTATATGTAGATCATTGTGACCAGTTTCCTCCTTGTCCCCCCACTTTCCCCTTCCCCTCCTGGTATGGCTACTCTTATTATTGGTCCTGAGGGATTTATCTGTCCTGGATCCCCTGTGTTTCCAGCTCTTATCTGTACCCATGTACATGCTCTGGTCTAGCTGGATTTGTGAGGTAGAATTGGGATCATGATAGTGGGGGTGGGGGAACATTAAAGAACTAGAGGAAAGTTGTATGTTTCATTGGTGCTACACTGCACCATGACTGGCTCATCTCTTCCTTGTGATCCTTCTGTAAGGGGGATCCCCAATAGTCTTCAAATGGCCTTTGTGTCTCCACTCCCCCTCATTCACATTGATATGATTTTTTGTTCTGGGTCTTTGATGCCTGCTACTATCATGTGGACTTTGTTGCTTCTCAATTAGATGGCCACTTCTATATCTTTTGATAGTCAGCCACTATTCGTTTTCTTCACCACATTTGCTTATGCACCCACCTTGTCTTCAGTGATCATGTTGGGAAGGTGAACATCCTGGAATGCCAGGCTATTAGAACAAAATGTTCTTGCGTTCAGTAAGTAATTGAGTAGAGGCTCAATGTCCATCTGCTACCTTAATACTTACCATATAAATATATGGACATAGATCTATTTCCCCATCATCATATATACATATGTTTACATATGTATGTGCCTGTATTTAGACCTCTATAAATGCCCTTTGACTCCTAGTTCTTTTCTCTATTTCCTTTTACTTTCCTCTCATCGTACTATCATGTTCAGCTTTCATTAGGATTTCAGTAATTCCTCTCAGCTACTTTGCCCTTGATCAGGACCTACCAGGCATCCTATGCCTTCCTCACCATCGATTTTAGATCTCTTGTTTCTTTGTCCCTGGGTTTGTTAACACCCACTTCCTTTTCCCCCACCTCCTCCTCTCTCATGTCCCCTGGGAATATAGGTCCCATTGTTTTCTCCTCCAGAGTGTTTACCCAGCCTATCTTACCTAGAGATAATTAGCATGAAAACAAGACAGAGCAAGACAACAAAACAAAACAACAATAACCAATGACAAAAAGAAAGAAAGAAAAGCCTATAAATAGTTCCAGGTCTGTTTGCTGACCTTTAGGAGTGGTTTCCAGTTGAGTCTGATGGCCCCAATGTCTATTTTTGGTATTCCTCTGGGACTTCATTGCTTTGCTGCTCTGTTGCACACCCTTAGTGTTTAGCCCTGGTGTGGTGTGGTCAGATTGGGCACAATTCCCATACTGTGCCTCCAGTGTTGTCCCTCGAAGTGCTATGGGTCAGTGAGGGACATCATGTCTCATAGTGGGGCTGGCCCTATGCTCTGAGCAGGAATATCGTCCTCAGGGCTTGGAATTTCACCATTTTTTAAATTGAGGCTCATCCTCAAAAGTGTAACAGAAGAGAAAGGGTCCCAGTGACACAATGATCAAGTTCGTAACTGATCATCAAAAGGCCTACTGTTGGGACCCAGCCAGGGACTCCTTAGGAGGGGAAAAACTGGCCCTCTGGTTTTGTAAGGATTACAATCTAGGAAACTCCATGGGCCAGTTCCTAGAGCCCTGGTGGTGTAGTGATTACAAGATGGGCTGCGATCCTCAAGGTTGCTAGTGTGAACCCCCAGTCACTCCACAGGAGACAGGTGGGGCTTTCCATTCCTGTGACCAGTTACGGTCTTGGAAGCTGGCAGTTCCAGCCTGTCCTACAAGGTCGCTATGAGTCGGCGGCAGTAAGTTTGTTTTTTTTATAGGATGGTTCTACTCCATCATATTGGGTGTCCATACGTTGAAACAGCACTCAATAGCAATCACATGAAGAGGAAGGCGGGGCTTTGGGTAGAAATAAGCTGTTCTCTTCCCACTGTATCAATTCTCATCCTGATTTTTCAATATGAAGTTTTCTGATCGATGCAGGTTGAGAGTACTTGTCTCAGCAATGGTTTGGACTGGCATTCACAAAATACTGCACTTTAAACCTGCTTCTGCTGCTGAATTAGACCCTCTTCAAATAGAGGAGGTTCATTAAAATGCACATTTTCCCTCAGGTGGTCTGTCTTCATACAAAACGTGTCGAGGCACACAACCAGGGGCAGTTTTTGTGGAAGACATGACTGAATTATAAGATGGTCAGGCCAGGCCCGTGTCCCTGTGAACATGACTTCAGAGTCCATGTACTGTTACATATTAGCATTTGCGGGGGCGAAACCTGGGTTAGTCACCACGGCAAGGGGTTCTGTTTTTCCTACTAGGGGAATATAGTCTTAATTGGGTAAACAAAGGGGTTTTTCATTACATTGTAAACATGTTACAAAAAGACCCCATTTAGGTTTCTTTTTCAAGAAACTGGAAAATATTAAGAAAGTTAATTAGAGGGCACTCACATGACAATTAGTGGAGAGACACAATTATCTCATGGCCAGTGTGTGGAATGGCGAGGCTTTTCACTTCTGTTGATGGCATGGGTTGAAAGTGTGGGGGCCCACCCCAAGAGGAGGCCGGCACGCTATGGTGGGACGCGGTTATCCATTTGTATTTAAATAACCTGCCTGCATGAAATTATGCACAAATCATGGAATAATTCCTAGCAGAAATTACTGTTTAAGGGAGCGGGGGAGGCATCTGAGACCCAGTGTTGTTTTCCTATTAAATCGCCCATTTCCGGGACATCGCATACAATGTAACGAGGCTGCACTGTCCGGCCGATACAAATTGCTCACAATGTTAATGACGATGGATGGAAGGCTGAAAAACATCCATTTACCAGAAGAGAACCACGGTGCTCACAATCTCTCCCCTTAATTTTTTCTCCTTGATAATATCCCACGAAATGATGGTAACTTTAATAATACAGCTCTTGGGAAGCTTGTGTGATGAATTTTCATTTTCAGTTGCAAATATGACCTTTTTTTTTTTCATTTGGGGCGAGGATTGTGTGTGAAATTTGGAGGCTTCCTGCTAAGCGAGCACAAGGAAGCATGCTTGTGGAAGAAGGGTGCGTGGGGTCAGCTGATGATAAAACAAATAACCAAGATGCCTCCCTTTCTGGCTAAAGACTGTACCCCCTCTTGCTCTCCACCCCTTCCTGTGGCCCCGGCAAACCAGCTGTTCTTTCTGGAGCTCTGAGACCAAGAGGCAGGTGTGATTGAGTTTGTGCAGATTAGGACATGCTGTAGGGACAAGGACATGTCTTCCAGGACTACAACCTACTGCCCTCCTCCCCCTGCCTCAGTCCGTCGCATCACGTCACCCTAAGCCCAAACTGCAGTTTGGGGAATGGATATATGGCATGGGGATTCCTTTTACCAAGCAGTAAAGGGAAGTGAGGTGGGGATTTGAGGCTGCCCCACAATGGCTCCAGATCCATCATCTCCACCACATCCCCACCACCACCCCCTTCCTCTGTTCTCAGCCCTAGCTCCATCCCCCAGGTGGCCAGCAGTCCTGGATATCACTGCGTAGTTACTGGATATTCCTTGGCTCTGATGGGCACATCTGTGTTTTCCAGTATCTTTCATGTGAGTGAAAGAAAAGATACTGCTGCCCATCACTGTCCATCAGAAGTCATGGAGAACCATTAGGGTGGCGTCCAAGAGGGCTTCCAATCCCTCCTGAAGCACACTGCCACATCCTGCCTCTATGGGCTGGCTGACAGGTTTGAACCACCAACTTTCAGTTAGCAGCCCAAAGTTCCACCACACTGGCACCAGGGACCCCGACTAAAAGACACAGTATCCCGAACCCCAGAATAATTCCTTGTTTTGGACTCTCCTTCCTCAACAATACGAATGTGCTCATTTGTTCACTCAGCAAATATTTACTGAGGTCAACCCTCTGCTAGATGCTGGGGTACTCCTGTGAACAAAGGAATTGTAACCCCTGACATGTAACAGCTGCCAGGCCAGTGGGCAACCCAGGATCCCCAAAGGAGACAGCGAGGGAGACAGGGCCCGGTTACAGGAAGTCAGTGAGCGCCCCATGGAGGGACGCTTATCTGTGATTGAACACCCTCTTCGAATCCAGCACTGTACTATCTGCTGTGGAAAGAGAATAACTGAGTTAGTCTCGCTAGCTGATAAAAATGGTGCCAATGATAACAAGAGTAAAATAATCGATGACGTTACGTAGGGAAAAATTCTTAGGAGAAGGGATATATTCCAACTTGGAGGAGAGAGGAAAGTTCAGGAATAAAAGTGCTTGGAAGGGGAAGTCTTGAGAGGCTGAGGCCAAAGCCTGGCAGTTCCAGCAAAGGCAGTCACATGAACACAGCCGTCGAGGTAATCAAGCCTGATAACACGGCAGGAATGGACGTGGTTGCATATGGGAGGAGCCCAGTAAGGCTCAGGCCCTACTATTCCTGTAACAGGATCGGCTCAGTGATTGGTTGCTTGGGGCACTCACAAGATCCCTTCCCTAAAATAGGGTATCTACTTACGCCTGGCACCACCCGTTGCACAAAGATGAAGAGACGCATCCTCGCCTCCACAGTGCTACTGGTGAGTGAAGGACTAGCTGTGATCTGTCCGAGAGGGTCTCAGCGTAAAACAGATGGGAGGTCTTGGCAAGAGATAAAGAGAACCTCAGGTTCTGAAGGTGAGTTTCAGTGCAGTCAGAGGATTGAGAGGAGGTGAAAGCCAAAGACAAGGGACAATATAAGTGTTGAGATGTGAAGATTGAAAAAAAAA
>NW_022103915.1:49390946-49408396 GCF_000313985.2 Echinops telfairi
AAGAGGCTAGAGGTGTTGCTCTGCAGTCACTGGTTAAAGCCACGGACATGGCTAAAATCACTCAGGCAAAGTGGATGAAGTCAGGACACTGTTGAGGTAGAACCTGGCCAATACCGAAGTATAAGAAGTGACCAATGAAGGAGCCCAATAAGCAGCAATCTGATATTACAGAGTTGAGCATTGCAGGGACTAAAGATAACTATGGGGGAGTAGCCATGAAGTTCATGTTGACAGCCACAAGATTTTTAGATGCCATAGTAGCGTTGTCTGGATTTGATTGCAGATCTTAGAATGCTGTGTTTTTCAAAAGTGTAATGAATTAAATATGAAGATAAGCTAGAGTCTTACATTGCCCTAGTGGCACTGTGAATTAGGTGTTGAGTGGCTAACCAAAAGAGAGTGGCTCAAAGCCACCAGCCACTCTGTTGGAGAAAGATGAGGAGGCTGTTTGTTCCTATAAATATTTACAGACTTGAAAATCCCATTCGGATCACCATGAGTCATAACTAACTTGATGGCATTGAGCTTTTTGATGTGGGTTATAAGTTAAAAAAGGATCCCTGATGGCTCAGTGGTTACAGTACTTGGATACTAACCAAAACATCAGAGGTTCAAACCCACTCCTCTGGTGAAAGATCTGATTGTTGGTTTCTGTAAAGTATGACAGCTTTGGAAACCCTGTGAGGCAGTCCCACTCTTTCCTTGGGGCACCTTGCATGGAATCTATTCCCTAGTATCACCACGCATCTTATTTTTATTATAAGTTAAGCATTAAGACTTTCCTTGTTCTTGGCCACCCAGTTCTCTAGCCATACACGGATGTGTGTGATTTCTAAATATACTTTATCTCTGGACTTTTTAACACTTGGTCTTTAGTTACACTGAAAGGCTTCTCTCCTTCATTATAATCTTGCCTTCCTGCAGGACTTCACCACCCTTTGCTCAGTCTTGGCCCATTTCCCCTTCAACCTCCATCTCTGTTGGACAGACTTTATCCCTAACCCCCTGACCCACTCTACCCCTAATATGATGTAAGTGCCTTTGCTCTGGGTTTTCTTTCTACCCTTGTCACACTGGGTAGTAATGATGACATTATTTTCTGGTCCATTTCCTCTTCCAGACTATGGACAGGTCAATAAACACCTCTTGTCACATGCCTAGACCCCCAGTACCTAGTACCTAAAATGTACACTGCCTGACACGGAGTAGGCATTTGCTAAATCTCAAAAGGTTAAGGAAATCTCTCTCTCCCTGGCTGCTCTTGCTCTCTTTCTGCCTTTTAATTTGTGTGCTTTTAAATTTGATAGAGATTGGGAAATGAGTTTCAAAAGTCCCTACCAGCTATGTCAACTTCTCCACTTACAGCCTCTCTGCTTACTCCCTAGGTGGACCAGCCCGACCTCAAACCTGCCAACCCCTTTTCTGGTCAGTGATCCTGGGCAGCACGCATGATCGAGTCTGAATGTCGTGTGTGATATTTCAGGGCGGTGGTAGGCTTAGGGAAAGAATTGGTGTTTATTGTTGGCCAAGGAGGAGATTCAAGCTCACATTTAAAGAGATGGTTAGGTTTAAAAAAAAAAAAGTCCCCAATTTGGAGCCCAGATCCCTTAGGGAATCTCTTTAATCCTGGAATCATACAAAGATCTTGAGGCAAAGAATTCTCTCCTTTGTTGTTATTTGTGAACTGTGGGTGGGCAATGAGACGAGGGCCCGGAGGGAAGCATTGGAGAGCGGCAACAAACGGTGGACAAGGAAGCGAAATTGTTGGCTCTTTCTTGCAGCACAAGTGGCAAATACAGGAATACTGGCTGGTGAGATAATGGGGGAGGCTGAGTGTACCGATGAAAACATCTGAGAGAGGTCCTGAAATGCAGTTAGATATTTAAAGAACACGAAAATGCTCACTTCTGGAAAATGCGATGCCCCATTGTGGGATCATTTCTGTCAGTGGGGAGGTCCATTTGCATGCATTTTGTTGTGTTCTCCTCTCTCCAGGCACAGTAGACAGTAAGAGAGGTTGGGGAAGCCCTGCTCTTATCCAAAGGAGCATGTTCCACAAGGGACTGAGTGGAGTCCTCCTGGGAGCAATCCTTCCTGGGCAAGCTTCATCGTTTCCCAGCTTTTCCTCAGCCTGTTCTTCCAAAAATTAATCACGAGAGGATCATGAGGGTCCTCGTCAGCCAATCCGAGCAAAAGTGGACAGTGGGAAAGGGTGAGTTTTACATCGGGGCGGCTCCGGCTCGGACACGTTCCACAGCATCTGAAGACAAAAGTGGCTTGGGGCTTAGGCATCGTTTAAAAGCCATTCATCAAATTCCTTGTTTACTGTCAGCACCGGGAGCGGAGGACTCTGAGACTTTAGCTGTTAATGGGACTAAACACTTAGGCCAACAGATTAAGCCTTGCTGAGACATTAAGAAAATTGGCCCAGAGTTTGGGTGGATTGCTGTGTAGTGGCTGCGTCTTTCTTTTCACAGGGAGAGGGGGGTCTGGGGTGAAGTGTGGTGGTGTTTGTCCCAAGGCAATGGCTTGGGGGTCGCTTTGAAACAGTGGCGATCGTGGGAGGCTCCCCGGGTAGTTTTGCAGATATGGGAGAGAGATGATTTAAAGAGGAAACATTTCCCATCCAGTGTGGACTGACTACACAGAATTGAAAGGAGGCTTCCGAAAACTCAAATCAGCAAGGGCTTTGAGCTCGACCAACAAGCTTGGAAAGATTGTTGAAAGGCACACTTCTAGGAACCATGAAGACTCGCCTTCCTCTGGTTCTGAGGCTCCTCAGTGGAGCTGCGCCACTGACGATGGGGCGCGTTTCTGCTAGCACGTGAACTTGTAAGATTGCTCAGGCCTACGTGACTCAGCAGAGAATCAGTGCTGGTACGGGAGGCCCAGGCATCTCAAAGAGGAGTGTTCTCAAGTCTTCTAGGTGCCACCCCCACCTTCCTATAAATTCATATTTTACTTGATTTATCTTTTTGGGTGAGCATTCCTAAGGTTGCATCTATAAATCTTTACCCCAGAAAGAATGAAAAGCTATTCAACATTTCATCTGGATGCCAAGTCTTAAACCCACAGTTTAGAAACCACTATACATTAAGCATTAGAATACGGCTCTATTCTCTATTCTCACAACCAGTCATCAGAAAAGGTTTTCGAAATTCTTGCAGATTCAGGTTCTGATGGGCCAAAAACTCACTGGAGCTTTGATTCAGAGTTTGAAAATTAAGGGTTCTACACTCCGCAATGGGGTGGCCATGCGTCTGCATCCACTCAATGGTGGCGAGCTTTTGGTGTTTTGGTGTACTTACTTGTCAGACTATTCTTTGAGCATCTATGTCATGAAGCAAGAGGAGTCATAAAAGGTGTGTCATCTAGGCCACTAATCCTGCTTACATTACCTTTCGGAGCCAAGTTGTTATTCGGAATCACAAACTCCCTACACAGGATCCTGGGAACGTCTGCGATAGGAGAAGTGGGAATAGAGGGAGGCAGAGAGAGCTACATAGGGAAGGGGGAAAGAGGGTGGGGTGGGGTGGGTGGGAATTAAAGTTTTAGTGTTTTCTCTAAATACAGAGAAGCAGTGAGATTTCTGTGATTCCAATATCTTCAGAATCTTCAAACTTGACTTCTTTTTTCCCCTGCTTTCCTTTGAATGTCATTCCCCGGGCTGTACAGCCATGCCCATAATATTTGCTTTTCCTCTGAGTCAAGAAGGTGACACTAAGCAAAATAAGTGTTTAGCAGTGGATATAGGATTGAAGCAATGATAATCAAGGACCCTGGTAATTGAAGCTTCCGGGGATGGAAGAGAACCTTTCTTCTGGAATCGGCGGTCTCTTTAATAGGATAAAACCCGCTGCAGTGATTTGGTGTTTGAAGAGGCTATGATGTAATTGGAAGTGCCTCCTGGGTTCGCTTCTGGACAAAGCGCTCAGGTGGAGGCACGGGCAGCTCTGAAGTCCGAATCCCTGCTTCCGCCACCCTAATTAGCCGAAATTAGCTATGCCACTTTTCTGCTTGCTTTTGAATTTCCCTGCTAATGCTTCTTTCGAAATATGAAAGCCCACCAAGTCTCTCACGCGTAGACGAGTGCGTCCACTACTGCTGAAGGGTGGGTTTGCGTGTTAGCCGCTCACAAGAGTGAATGATGAGCAGGGATCCCGGTGGAGACTGGCGGGCACTGCCCTTTATTCCATGTGATGAATTTCCCACACATGACTGTGGCTCTCCCACCCCCACCCCCCGGGGTCACTCACCCTGACTATTTAAGTTGAGGTGAATGAGGCCAGTCTTCACAACAATGTTTCTTCTCCGATTGAATTTCAAAGGCCAGGAGGGTCAGAAGAGGCTTCACGCACGTGTGTGTGTGTTAAGGCGGGCTAGTCCCGCTTTATATCTGGTCACCTTAGTGTTGTGCCATTTTCAAATGTTCACTTCTAACCCCAATTCATTGAATCTCACTGTACCAACAGATTTACAGTACATTCAGCGTAGCTTTTGTGAATTAATTGAAATAGTCCTCAAGGAGACATAAATACATATCTCAATCCAAAAGTCAATTTTTCTTATGCCAATGACTAAGATAAATTACATTGGGCTATAAGCCAAGAAGAAACGGTAAGACTTAAGAGAGTCTTTCACTGGTCATTGTCTATAAACCCAACTAAAAGCCCACAGCCACATAGCTAAAATCAGACTCATAGCAACCCTACAGAACAGAGCAGGAGTGCCCCACAGGGTTCCCAGGCTGTAGCTCCTTTGCAGAAGCTGACTGCCACAGCTTTCTTCCATGGAGACGCTGGTGGATTTGAACCCCTGAACTTTGGGTGAGCAGATAAGCACTTAACCACTGTTGTCTCCAGGGCTCCTTTGTCTATATGCTCAGTACCATTGAGTCAATGCTGACTTATATCAGCCCTATAGAACAGGGTAGGACTGCCACTGTGAGTGTCTGAGGCTGTAGTACGTTATAGGAGTAGAAAGCCTCGTCTTTCGCAGAGCAGGTGGTAGTTTCAAACTGCTCACCGTGCAGTAACCATTATGCCATCACGGCTCCTTTATCTAAACACAGTCACCTGATAAAAGCTCAGGCCTCTCCTGCACATCCCTGTCATTGATCCCCATAGGTAGATTTTCAGTTGCTACCAAAGAGGTTTTCCAGGTAAAAATGCTGGTTTTCATTTTAAAAGAACAAACCCTGAACATGTAAGACTAGGTGTCCCAAGGGAGCATCAGACACCTCACACAAATTGCTCCCAACTGTGGATTTCATCTCGCTCATTTAATATCATGCCTCAGATGCACCTGCCAGGGGAAAGACTCTTTGGGGGGATAAGAAAAACCTCCTGGGCCATCTGTCTGTGGTTCTTTATAGAAAATGGCAGAGGGGAGCCAGAGTTTGGAAGACCTGGAAATAGATTATTTGGGGGCCTCTGTAGGCTAAAAATGCACAATGACAGCAACTTGCTAGGTCCCCTCCCAAGACCTTGGAAGGCACCATGCCAGTGAGGCCTTGAATCGCCCCCTCCATTAGCTGCAGGGCAAAACTTTCCTCTTTCCATGCTCAGAAGCACGCATTCCATTCCTTTACAGGAGAGTATGTGAACATTTATTAAAATATTCACCAGCTGCTCAGAGACACTGATCTCCTTTCAAACGAGTACCCTTATACCACAGATCCAATCACTCAAAAACAATTAGTGTCCTGGAACAACTGTGGACCAGACAAGAGATGATTTGGTTTGTGCTTGAAACATCAGCAAGCAGATCCTAAGAAACTGGGTGGCGCTCGGGCGGCAGGTGTGATCTGCAGTAGTGAACTTTGCAATTCGCCGTGGTGCAACTCGGCGCACGGTTCCGGGTAGTTGCTGTTGATGCCATTTCCGGGTTCCCTTCATCCAGAAAGCCTGGCCCCAGCAATTGGGGATGGGATTGTTGAAAGCTTTCAGTTGTGAAATTGTGTGTTTATAAGATGCCCAGAAGCCCTATGTTGAGTTAAGGTCCCATATTGTTCTGAATGAATCAGTAACGTTCAAGCTTCAGTGTAAGGGAGGGGGGTTGGTCTTGCCTCTCCACTTATCAACCCAACTGGATTCAGTCATTGGTTTTCTGGGACCAGGGCTGCTGGGACATTCTCTCCTCCCAAGAGCCCAGTGCGGTATATTCAGTCCTATCCTCCCTCTCTCCCTGCCAGAAAGGGAGAAAGATGAGGTTTCTCTACTCCCATAAGGACTTACAGTGCCACGGGCACAGTTCTGGCCTAAGGGAATAGCATACAGTTCTCCATCCAAGCTTTTATGAAATTACTCATTGATTCACTTTGGAATTCCAGTTTTAATGACTGAATTTAACCTTGTACTCATTATAGATTTTTTTTCTGAGGCATGTTCTCATTTAAATTATGCTTAAGTCTTAATTGTTAGAAAGTCCTAAGATCACGGTATCCATTGGTTCTAGGTGGCCGAACAAATTTTTCTGATGTCTGACACGATACGAACAATTGTGGACTTATTGATTCACGTACGTGCTGTTGTTCAAGCATTGTTCTTTCCCCCCAAACTCCCTGCCAGTAAGTAGATGCTGACTCGTAGTGACCCTGCCGGACAGGGTAGACCTTCCCCTGTGGGTTTCGGAGATTCTAACTCTTTATGGAAGGAGCAAGCCCTACCTTTCTCCCAGCCTTTGTCTGAGGACATGTAAATTAGCAATGATAATCCCATGTTCTGTGAGGACCCCACTGAGACACAGAAGACCACTCAACAGAACACCCTCGGCGTGACAGGGTTAGTGCTGGGTCCTGCAAATATAGACATCGATATACTAGAGGGGGTCCTGCCTTTATGGGCTTTACAGATTAGCATAAAAAGTGAATATAAAAATAAACAAGACCACTTCATAAAACATTGAGGACGATGAAAAAAAATCAGGAAGGAACCAATGTGGAGCAGCGCATAGGGCCGCAGTGGAGGAGTGCTGGCCAGGACACTAAGGGAGGAAAGGCTTTTAAGGAAGAGAGATGGTTTGTGCCTGGAACAGAGGTGAGCCATGAAGCTCGTAAGCGTACACTTCAGCCCTCTTCCCTGGTGTAAACAGTGTAGTTTATAAGTGCAATGTTTACCCTTTTCTTCAAGTTGTTGGTTGCTGAGTTACTTAATTGGGCCAGCCTGGCCGATAATCACATGTGGGGCTGGTTGAAAGGCGGAGGGATAAATGGGTGGTGAGCCTCGCCTTTCTAGTTCTCGGGTCTCTTGTTTTGTGATGGTTGCACCGGGTGCAGCTGCCTTAGCAGTTCCCTGCTTCAGCTTGCAAGATTGACTTCCTGCAAGACATCCCCAAGGAGAAGCCACATGGACCTATCCCGATGCAGCCGCCGTGTGGAGACTCCTGCTAGTGCTGAGGTGCTTATTCGTTCACTGACTCAGCTTTCCTCCTGCAGTCGGCATCATTGCCTCTGTTTTGTGAGGTGGAGGACTTTGCGGACTGGTGTTGGGTTAATGTTGGACTTGTGGGCTTGGGCAGCATTGGGTTGGGATGTTTTCGTGATGCATACTTTCTTTACATAAAACTCTCTTATACGTGAGTTGCTGTGGATTTGTTTCTCCAAAGTACCCGGGCTAATACAGTTGCCATCCACTCAGCTGACTCACGGCAACCCCAAGTCCACCAGAATACAACGTTGTCCAGTGCTGAGCCCTCTTCATGACCACGGCTCATGGGAGCCCATTGTTGCAATATTTTGCTCCATGAAGTTTTCATTGGCTAATTTTAGGGAACATTATACCAGGCCTGCCTTCCTAGTCTATTTTAGGCTGGAAGGACCAGGACTGAAATGGTATTTGAAATACCGGTCGTCTAGCTTCCAGCATCATGTCAGGGCGCAAGCCACCACCATATGACAAACTGGCAGGTGGGGGGTGGTTTTCTGGGGCCCTTAAATTATATAATTGTCAGACTCTGAAAAACTTGGATCTGCTCCTAGGGATCAACCCTATAAAATGAATCCTGAATGTTCGCATTATAGGGAAACAGACATAGTTGTGCATACAAAGGGGCTTCAAAAAGTTCTTGGAAGACAAAATGAAAAGATAGTGGGATTTTCCCAAGGACTTTCTGAGACGCTCTCCCACCCCACCCCCCATCACCACCATATGTTGTTGTTTGAGGAAATCTAACGTGCTTATTCCCCTGCAAATTGTTCCAGGCTCCTAACATCCATGCCCTGCGCGCCACCCCAGAGAAGATACAATGAAAATGCCCACGGTCCTCAGACTCACAAGCAAGTAGAGAACATGAAGGCCATGACATACCGTAACGTGTGCAGAAGCTGGAATCCCGCCAGACCAGGAAAACACAGACATTTTTCACTCGTCACGAACCAGATGCACCCTGTCAAAGGCAGAAAACTTATGAGACCTGGAACAAAACAAGGCCACGCTACCAAGTTCTTGTTCCCACAACTGCCTCTGTAGCACATTTGCCTCAACACCGCACTAGCTTGTAAATTCTGCAAAGGTGGTCCCACTGAAAATTACTGTACTTTAAAGCTACGGAGGACTTAAAAGGTCACTAAATGAAACTGTTCTTTTTATATCCACTGAAGTCAGACTCAGAGAAACTAGGAAACCTCCTGAGAATCAAGGAATTCATTCCTCAGACTCAGGACTAAAACCTGTCTATCTTATCTCATCATGCCACACTGCCTTTGTCCTTAGGCTCCTTCCTGGTCTTCTGCACCCTTTTCTGCTACATACACGTTCTAATGCAGTGTCCTGAATATGATGGGCATTTGATCAATGGGGACAGACTGTATCTGTTATTTGAACTTATAGTGACGACTCCAGAATTTCTAGCTAGGATGGCCTTTGGGATTGTTGTGTGTGTTTTCTTAGCAACTGCACTATCCTTACTTAGATAGAATGTTTATTTGGGGTGACTTGGCAGAGGCAGTTCTAAGGGAGAGTGGTAAATTTAAGACACCACCCTCATCCATTCCCCACCTTACTGTCAGCACTTGAAATACCAAAAAGTTTCTGGTGTATGCTTAACAGACCACTGCATGTTTCTAAACTTCAGTTTCCTCTTTAATAAAGCTGGAAAATAAAACTGTAACTGTCATAGGAATTAAACAAGGGACTAGACATTGCATTCTTACCATAGTGCTAAGTACATAGTAAGCACACACCCAACACCTACTGCTTGGTTCCAACTCACAGTGACACCACAGAGTCTCTGAGCCTGTGAATCTTTACAGAGGCAACAAGCCCTATCTTTCTCTGTCAAAGTGACTGGTAGGTACATCCTTATATTAATTTTTATTTTAATACTAATATTCTTTCCAGTGATGACAATAAATCTCTATGAATCTCGGTGTCTAATTAACTTCTCTAAAATCTAAGAAAACTGTAGAATGAAATACCATAGCAGCTAAACCTTACGAATAAACATTAACCATCACCCCACCACGACCACTATTTAAAAGCCACGGAGACCCATTTAAAATCACTTCCCTCCGGCTCAGGAGTCACTCAAAGAAGTGTTTTTGGAAATCACATTCCCTAGCACTTCTGGTATCAACAGCTCAGTGTTCCAGGCTGTGTTCAAGGTCGTAAGTAGACCTTAAAGGTGAAACATTGTAGGAAGGTGTGTGGACAAGAAGCAGGATCATTCTGAAGCTTTGAAAACGATTAAGGTTTTACAGCCACGATAAGGATGTGGAAGAGAATTGGCAGTTCTCGCTCCAGCATGGCCAAACTGGTTTATTTCTCATCGTGAGGACTCGCAGTGTGATGGCTGATCACTAATGCGAACATTCTATCCAACGAGAGCCATAGACATCTTGCCAGACCTATATGTTCCTTGTCCTTTTGAGCAGATGTGGAGCTTAGCAAATAGACTTCCTCAGAGGTTAGCTTTATGAGGAACACAGGCAATGGGTTGCTGTATTTCTTGTTGAGACCGGCAAAATCATTCTGAATTACATTACCTTCCTCCTAAGTTCACACAATTGCTTCCTCTGCAAGTCAGTGTTTGCCCTTGGAGTGAAGGTGACACTTGAGAGGCGTCACTGCCTGCCTGCAGTGGAGAGAGGACCGTGGAAGCATGAACTAGCACTGCTCAGAATCTTGACTGGGCTTGAGTCGACAATTATAGGCATTATGTAAAGCTGGCTGACGTATTTACAACTTTTCTTCTTGAAATATTTTCAGAGTTTTCCTTTATTCGTGCAAAACTGGGGATCAGTTTGCAGGACCGCCACAATCTGGGTAACACTACAGGTGTTTTCTCTTTTAAATATGAGGATAAAATGTGAGTTACTGGAGCAGTGACCACATTTCCACTCCCCACGTTTACGGACAAAGTAATTGAATAAAACCAGACGAGGGGCAGAAGGTAGGAACAACTGGAGGTAGTAGTTCTCAAACGTACTCTTAAATTATTTGAGCTTGTTGAAAACATATGCGGCCAAGATAATACCGTTCCCACCATTTCTACAGTCACATGGATTATACTTCATGAGTTGGACTGAGTGCAAATTTCTTTTCAGTAATTGAATATTTTTCCCATTGTTTTTAGGTGGTTTCAATAATAAAATAGATTTTCCTTCTGAAGATGACACAGAAGTTTAGTGTCAGTGAGGGCTTTCAATACATTAGATATAAAACCATGGTGAGCTCTATTACATCACCTTGTTTTATATTCTTTACAGTATTTCTCACCATCTGCTCCCTACTGGCTTGTTGGTTGATTGTCAGCCTCCCAGACTAGAAAAGAAAGGCCACGAGAGACAGACGCCAGGCTGGCCTTGCTTACCAAGAAGTCCCCACCACCTAGCACAGCAGCTAGTTCATGGTGGGCTTACCACTGTGCTCACTGATTGGATGAACCCATGCCTGTGCTCAGTAGACTCCATGGGTGAGTTGGAACCCACTTCCAGATACGTTAGAAGACAGACCTGGCAGTGTACTGTGAAAGGTCACAGCCTTGTAAACCCCGTGGTGCAGTTCTGTGCTGATACACAGGGGCACGTGAGTCAGGGTCGACCCGGCCAGCAACTAATAGCAACAGTGGTCTACTTCATAGAGCCTCACCCCTTGGCAGGACAAAAGCCGTGGGGTCATGAGTGTATGGCGATGTGTTTCATTGAGACGGTTAAAGAGAAGTTCCTTTCACTTACCCATTTGTGGGAGGGGGAAAAGTGAGTAACATTCTACCAGTTACACTACTTCTCCTTTCAATTTCTCAGGCCTTTGTAGTGCTTGTTACTGTCTGTCGATTTGCACTCAATATAAAAAGTAACAAGGAAACAAGACAATATTTTCAGAAAATGCTCTTAAAAGTCAGAATCTGCTCAATTGCCGTGGGTGTGGTTGTGATAAGGGTGCTGATAATGAGCTTCTCCATTGTGTCTTCCCACGGCGGTTTCAAACTGCCGATCATGAGGATTGCAGCTCAACACACAACCACTAAGCCACCAGAACCCCTCTCGTCTTCCCATGGACGTAGTCAGTTTGGCTGCTGGGTATGCCATCTGGGGAGGTCCATGTGCATAGTTAGCTGCCGTGGTGCTTTGCATGAGTCCTTGATTTTGAAAAATCCTATCATGGAATCTCCAGCTTCACTTTCATCACCGACTCCTTATTTTCCAACTACTGTTCCTTCCTCTTTGTTTCCAACTTTTGCATTCCAATCACCAATAACTGTCAATACATCTTGACTGTATGTTTGATCAATTTCTGACTGACGTCATTGGTAGGATTCTTCAATTAGTTCATCACCAGCTTTTGTGGTGGGTGCATAAGGTTGAGTAATAGTTGGATTGGTTGGATTTGCATTAATGCTGACAGATATAACCCTACAACAGGTAGCACTGTACTTCATGATGGATTTAGGAAGACCCTTTCTGACAACAAATGCCACGTCGTTCATCTTGACTGTGTTATTCCCGGCATAATAAATCATATGATTTTCTGATCCAAAGTGGGCACTACCAGTCGATTTCAGTTCACTAATATCTAGGATCTGGATCTTCATGTGCTCCCTGGAATTTTGACCACTCCCAATTTTCCTAAGTTCATACTTTGCACATTCCAAGTTCTAATCATTAGAAGAATTTTGCAACTGGTTCTCTTTACCTAGTCCCCATGAGCACATGAAGACCCCGAGGCTCCACGCCCACAGGCTTTACTCAACTCACATCACCATGGTCAACTCCCTCCAAGAAATCATCTCTTCAGTCACATTTCCTGTGCCCTTGGACCTGAGGGGCCCATCTGCCAGCAGTATCTCTGACAATGCCTTCCTTCTTTTGTTAAGTCTATCCATATTTGAAAATGCTTCCAAGCTCTGCAGAAGGATTCAGTGGCTTCTCCTCCAAAGTGGGGAGCCAAGTCCTTCCTAGTTGCCTGCTCTTCATCTGGAAGTTCCTCAGAAACCTCTTCATTTTGGGGGACCCCGATGGCATTTGACATACCAGTGACATAGCTTCCAGCATCACAGCAACACACACACCACCACAGCATGAGAAACTGACAGACCAGTGGTGGACTTCCCCAGATGGAACACAAAGAAATCAAATGAAGCATATCTGTTGGAAGACACATGCAGAAACTCAATAATTAGCCAAAAGCAGAACAGAAGCTGACTGTGGAACAGACCATCTATGCTCATGTGCAAGGTCAGGATAGAGCTGAAGAAAATTCAAACAAGTCCACCAGAGCCAAAATACGGCCTTGAGTCTATCCCACCTGCACTTCAAGAACATCTCAAGAATAGACTTGACCCATAAAATACTAGGGATAGAAGACCTGCCGAGCTGTGGAAGGACATCATGACCATCATTTCCTGAAGAAAGCAAAAAGCCCTTTAAAAGACAGGAAAGAAAGTAAAGATCAAAGTGCATGTAAGAGGAGACCCTGAAACGTGCTCTGAGTCGCAGAGTCCCTGAAGCAAATGGAAGGAACGATTAAGTCAAGGAGCTGAATAGAACATCTCAAAGGGCAGCTTGAGGAGACAGAGCCAAATAGCATCATGAAATGTGCGAGGACTTAGAGTTAAGAAATCACAGGGAGGTGGAACACGCTTGGCATATCTGACATGGACGAATGTCAACAGCTCCTTGTGCTACAGTCACTGTGCTATTCTTTCCATCTTTTTTGGCGCTTCCTGCATCGTTCAATACTTTGCCCCTAGGATCTTTCAATATTGCAACTTGAGACTTGAATGTTTTCCCTTTAGTGCTTTCGGTTTAAGATAATGCTGAGCGTGTTCCTCCTTTGGGGGTTTCTCGCTCTAGGCTTCTGCATGATGCGTTATAATATTTTAACCCTGTCTTCTCAAGCTGCCCTCGGAAATGCTCTCCCCTCCTCCCTGGGCTCCCTGTTTCCACTCATTCTGCTTCTGCACTCCTTCCTGACTCCTGAGCTCTGGTTCTGGGTGAAGCCATCTTGTGGGTCTTGTATGGTGGACTCGATTGAGTACACCCCCCTTGGTGTTACTGCTCCCCTTTCTAGGCTTTCCTACTAGAAAGACGATCCCTGGGGGTGGTTTCAGTTCCAGGCCCGAAGTCTATCTAAGGACCACAGATCCCAGGACTCTACTAGTCTCTGTCAGACAGGCAAATCTTGCCTTTTCTGTTTTTTAAATTATTATTTCATTCTACATTTGGGATGCTAATTTTTAAAGTTATCATTTGATTGGATTTTTCTCTCTTTTTAAATATTATTAGGAACTTATCAAACATAAAAGGAAGAAGAACAGTTTAATGAGCGTCATCACCTACATTTAACAAGCATTCCTATTTTACTGGAGTAGCCATACTAATATTTGAGACCCATGTAGTCTAATGGATTGAGGCCAAGATCATGAAGCCGAGCAGGGTTTGGTGATATAATGTTCCTCTGGAATTCAACTCAATTCCATTAGCACAGCCCTTCCCTCATGTTAACCACGTACATAGACTGTCCTATTTCCAAAGATCATTATGCCAACAATGTAATGACAATGATTTTGCAGATAAGCATTCACACTTACAACCTCTAAATTTCTCTCATATTGGGGCTGGCTTGCTTTGCTGTTAGATTGTGGCGTCTTTTGGTTTTCTTGGATTAACGGTAAATAAAAAGGAGCCAACTATCTAAGGTGGGGTGCTTCAAGTGAGACAGTTTGAGCAACCACGTTCGGCCTAGCTGCCACATTCATTGATGTTCAAAGTTTTATATTAATTTATAATTTAGTCTGGCCATAAAATAATCATTTTTATAAGTCACTCTGGCATGATGACGTTATGGCTATACATGCTGATGGGATTATTGAAAGCATCTGACTTCTGACTTGGCCTTTCCCTTTAGGGACTGTCCACTGTTGATGTGGTTAGAAAGCTGATGAGCTAAAGAGTAAAACTTGTGAAATTAATATGAAGCAGGAAAATAAGCATGATGTTCCAACTAGGAATCTAAATCATGCAATTCTAGGATTTCAGGGGAACATACAACTTGTCTGAAGTACCAATAACAAATATTCATCATTTTATATAAGGTCTCATTGACCAGAGGCAGAAATAGTACAGTAGACAAACATTGTGTTATGACATTAAACTTTTCAGTTTTCAAATCCTGATTTGGCCATTTATTGAATGAAGGCCTTGAGTATGTTGCTTAAACTTTCTCTATGCCTTGGTTTTCTCTTCTGAAAAAAATAGGTTTAAAATAGTACACCACCTCTAGTGTTATTATGAGAATTAAATGAGATACTTAGTACAGTATGTTGCACATCATGTGTGTTCAATATTAAACTCTTTGGCAAAACATAATAACCACATGTAAAAATGATGATTCTTTGAAGAACATAACACATTGGGATGGTGGAGATTGTTTCTATAACCATGATCCTCATGATCTAAAGAAGAATCACGTTCTAAAAAATTAGATATAAAAAGGAATAAGAGAAAGGTTAGGAGTATTTGTCAGCTCTTTCTACTATTTTCTGGAAGCTACTATATGTCACTTAAATATGACTTGCAACAAGCTCTGATAATCCAGAGTGTTTTCCTAAATTGTCACCCAAAAACCCACTTGAAAGCAAATCCTGGCCTGAACTGACAGGGCCTTTATTTGTCCCACTTAGAGTAAATATCATGTTTTTCAGGAGTTGATTTTATGTGGTGCCCAAAATTCCACTGGAAATATCCCATAACAAGCAGCGGATGCAACATATTGTCTTCAAAATCTGAAACATTCCAATTCCAAACTATCTGACTCCCAGGAGTTAGGATGAAGAATTTGGAATCCCTATTCATTCCATAGAACATAGGCATGTTCCCACTATGAGGGCACCTGAGAAATGCAGCTTCATCTTCACAACAATTCTATTTGTGGGGTAGGAAAGTTTAGACATTAAGACCCAGCCAAAATCATATCAATGTGAAAGGGGGAGCGATGAGTGGAGATGCAAAGCTCATCTGTAGACAATTGGACATCCCCTTACAGAAGGGACACAAGGAGGAGATGAGCCAGTCAAGGAGCAGGATAGTACCAATAAAACATACAACTTTTCTTTAGTTCTGTAATGCTTCCTCCTCCCCCACCCTCCATCATGACCTCAATTCTACCTTACAAATCCAGCTAGACCAGATCATGTACACTGGTACCGATAAGAGCTCACAACACAGGGGATCCAGGACAGACCCAGCACTGACTTCTAATGACCCAGGCATGGCTATTTCAAACAAAATGAGTTTAAACATATCTTTATCGTGACCAGTGGATGGATGGATAGAAATACATTTTCTTGCTAACACACTTAACAATGTCTCCCCAGGATGCCTTCAACAGCATGCTCCATTGAAATGGTGGCTTCATTTAGGGCAAATCAACCCAAATAGCAGGAGGAACTCCAGCCCGCCCTCAGTGCTGAATACCACAGAAGGCAGCTGGGACAAACATCTACATCGTGCTGCGAGCTCATCCACTAGGGCAATACTTCCCAGCACCACTGAGTCCCTGCATCAAAAGAGCACACCAACCTTTAGCTCCACATACAAGTAATCAGGGATCAGCTATCTCTTTATTATTTCCCCCTTCTCGCTCTTCTCCCTCTTTACTATCACAGACAATCTTAGAGAACACAATGGGGTGTTTTTTTCTCTTTCCCCTTCCTTCTCCTTTTTCTTTCTTTGTTCTCTTCGCTTCTCTCACTGCTTGTATGATTCTCTCTTCTCCCTCTCATTCCCTTTACATGCCACTGCTGGTTCCCAGACCCTTACACTCTGCCTAGGGCAACCCTGTCCTCCCAGTGGGCAGCCTGACTCCTAAGACAGTGCTCCACACAGGACGAGTCAGTGCTGCACACAGCACAGCATGGGGTCAGCTATTTCTTTATCAATTTTGTCAGTTCTGTCTCCCTCTCCTTCCTTTTCTTTTTTAACTTTATTTATGTTCTTCCACTTTTTCTTCTTTTCTCCTCTTATTCTAACTCTTCTCTCTATCCTACCACAGCCTCCGCAGATTAAGTTCTCCTTTCTTGTTATTTCTTCCTTTCTTTCTTTTCTTTTTTCCCCAACTGTTTTCACTTTTGTTTACTCTGTGCATACTAGTGGAGTGTGGGTGAGGGGGTGTCAGTTTGCTAGACATTGTTGCTCCAGTCTGTGTCTTCCTCTTTCTCCCTTTCTCCTCTCCTGTCACTCTCTTTCCTGTCACAAGCCATAGCGGCCACTTCCCTCTGAAGGCCCAAGTGGGGGAGCTCCCACCCGCATTCATATGCCTGACAAGCAGCTGGGGAATTCAAGCCGGTCCTTTTCCACACACAAAGCAGCAGGGGGTTCTCCCCTACAAAAAGTGGGAGCATCCCCAACCTAAATCCCGAGGCCCTACAAGTGACTGGGGGAAACGCCTGGCCACCACTGGTGGGGCTCCACGCTACTGCGGGAACATCCACCTAATCTCCAAGGTGATCTCTCTGTCTAAAGTAATCCCCCTAGCAGCTACAGAGCACTACACCAAGGTGGGTATACACACGGTCCCCTCAGCATTCCAGTCGCAGAGGAAAACACCACAGGGCAGCTGAGGTTCTCCAAGAACTGTGAAGCCTACTTAGAGATCGGCAGGGAAGGAAGGCCCTCGTGGGCCCACAACAACCTGACCATTGTCACATGAGAGGAATATCCAACACACATTCCAACTGACAGAATACTGGATGGCCAGGACAAGAGTGAAACCAAAGGAAGATATAGCGATAGCCAGACCCCTCAGTATAGCTACTGGCAGGTAGTTCATAGAAGAACTCATACAAATCCCCCAAGAGAGAGCCCAGGGCTCTTTGACTCAGGAAGATGGCTCCAGGCTCCTCTAAAACAACATGTAAAAAGCAATCAGTTCTAACAGCTCCAACAAAAAATCAGGAGAAACAGAAGACAATGCCAGAAGAAGTCATGAACCTAACAATGGGCATAGAAGAAG
>NW_022103915.1:49411726-49416421 GCF_000313985.2 Echinops telfairi
GGCCAACTACCTCAGAAGCAACAAAGCCCACATGGAAGAAGCACACCAGCATGTGTGACCATGAGCTGTCGAAGGGATCAGGTATCAAGCATCAAAGAACAAAAAATCATATCATTGTAAAGGTGAGTCAGTGCAGAGTGGAGACTCAAAGTCCATTGGTAGGCAACTGAACACCCCCTTACTGAAGGGTTGTGGGGAGGAGATGAGCCAATCAGGGTGCAGGTAGCAACGATAAAACATATAATTTTCCTCTAGTTCTCCAATGGTTCATTCCCCCCACTATTATGATCCCAATTCTACCTTACAAATCTGGCTAGACCAGAGGATGTACATTGGTACAGATAGCAACTAGAAACACAGGGAATCCAGGACGGATGACTCCTTCAGGACCAGTGGTGAGAGGGGCGATGCCTGGAGGGTGAAGGGAATGTGGGGTAGAAAGGGGGAACCGATTACAAGAATCTAAGTATTGCCTCCTTCCTGGGGGGTGGACAGAGAAGAGGGCGGAGGGAGACATCAATGTAACTTATGACAAAATTATAATAATTTATGAATTATGAAGGGTTCATGAGGGAGGGGGAGGGGGGAGGGATGAGCAACTGATATTAAGGGCTAAAGCAGAAGGCAAATGTTTTGAGAACGATGAGGGCAACAAATGTGCATTGTGTGCTTGACACTATGGATGTATATATGGATTGTGATAAGAATTGTACGAGCCCCCAATAAAATACTTTTTTAAAATAAATTAAAATAATAAAATGGTGGCTTCAGAGAAGAGCTACTGGGTAAGTCCAGTTCAGGGCAGAGAGGTCAGCTCAGAAAGTTTCCAAACTCATAATCAAACTCATTACCATAGAGTCGATACCCACTCTTGGTGACCCTATAGAACAGGGTGGTTGCTGTGCCCCAGGGAGGTTCTGAACTCTGTAACTCTTTATAGGAAAAGAAAGCCCTGTCTCCCATAGAGCAGCTAGTGGTTTTGAACTGCTGACCTTGGCGTGAGCAGCCCAACACATAAACACTATGCCAACAGGGCTCCTTTCAGAAGGTTTTGGCTGCTGTTTTGGAAATTCCAAATGGGTGCTCTTGATAGATGTTTTTTCTCAAAGGACACAGGATGGTCATGGACTTATTAGGAAGAAGATGTTGTTGGTTTTCATTGAAAACTACATTGGTGAGTGTGGTAGTTACATAATCTAGTGTCAATTTGAGAATTAAGTGTGTAGGGGTGGAGTCTAGCCTATCAATCAGGATATAGCCAATGAGGCTTTTGTGTGGGCATGGCCTTCTCCTGAAGATTCTGGGAACTCCTGTATTTCCTCCTTGCAGGCAGGAGACACTCACTATCTCTGCTCACTCCCTGTGAGACATCCTTGTGGAGAAGACACATGGAAAATGGCCAATGGAGCCACAGCTGCACTATGTGGAGACCCCTACCAGCGAGATGCTTATGCCGCCACTGGATCCACAAGACCTTCCACCCACTGGCCTGCGATCTTTCTGCATTTGGCATCATTGCATGATTTTCGTGAGTCTGAAAATGACTTTATAGATTAGTATTGGAAATATGGGCTAATATCAGACTTATAGACTTGATCTGGACTGGGCTGGGATATTTTCTCAATATTCAACTGCTCTTGTATGTAAACCTCTTTCTTATACACGAGTGTCTATGAATTTGTTTCTCTAGTCTACCCAGACACACCGTGAGGAAAAGTTGCACAGTGGAAAGTTTTCACATCACAGGGGAAGTTCTGCAGAAATTTCAGTGGAAAACCTGATCCTATCCACCTACAGCTCTGACCTTGTCTTTCAGAAAAATTTTTCATGAACACAACTCAAGTCTATTAAGAATGTCCAAACTGCTGCCTGGACAGCATGTGGATCCAAGAGCACAGAATTGGTCAGGGAAGGGTTGGCGGGATGGACACACCGCCTTCAGAAGGGCACAGGCCTGGATAAAGGGCATGTGGAGAAACAACAGCTTCACCTTTGGATGCTTTGATCCAATAAGATTTCTACGATTTTGTAGCCCCACTTTGTTACTTAGCATACCTCAGGATGTTACATTATATTACATCATGGAGACTGGGAGATGAGTGGTTTCCTCTGTTGGTTACAAGCAGACACAAAAGGATGCATCTTTGCGGTGAGTGTTGAAAGAAGGAAAATAATTTTAAAATGGATGTAATTTTTCATTCAGGGGCTAAAGAAATTCAGATTATGGTACATGTTTTAAGAGAATGGGTGGGATGGTATTGTGGGAACCCAAACCTGCCAGTTCTGAAGCCTTGTTCCTAGTCATTGGAAAAATCTAATTTTTCCCAGACATAATTGAAATGCAAGATAAGCAAGAAAGAGATCGCCACAGACAATAACAAGAAATGAAAAAGAAAAAAGCAAAACTCAGCCTTTGGCCTGGGTGCAGAGATCAGTGCTTTACAGTTGTATGAGGGTCGCCTCGTGGGTCTCTGGACTCCTCCTTCATTTTATGCATTCCTTGTGGATGCCTATAAGAATGTGTCTTTCAATGTCTAATAGTTAAATCGCCGAACACAGATGCTGAACTTGGAGAATTCCATGGATTCCTTTTTTCACTTTTGAAATGGTGGTTTGTGCAATGGTTCCAATAAAGTTAAACAGGTCAGTATTCTGGGGAGTGTCAATATTATTCAGGCTAAAGGTAAATGTAACATCAATGGAACAAAACCAGACTGTACGTCGTGAATTGTCATACATTTTAATGGTTAGTTTCCATCGATTGCGATATATGTATATATTTATATATATTTTTTGCAAGGAAAGGGAAAAAAATCAGACCATACATTGTATATTTCCCTGCAATGCAAAACTCTTTTGATAACACCTTTAAAATTATCCATACCGATATTAAGTTTACTGTCCTGGGAAGACGAGGAGCGAACGTAATTTGAATTTAGAAAGTCGCTACATGATAATTGAATCACAAGTCTGGATTCTAATTCTAGGAGCAACACTTGACTTGGTCAAAATCACTGTTATGAAGAGATGCAATTTTTACACAGTACTTCACATTGATTAAGTAATGTGTGAAAATGGAAAAAATAAGTATTTGAATCTTAATCACAGTCATTTGCATGAAATAAAAGTATGTGTCAGGGGAATGCACATTATAATAACTCTTGGGTGTTTTGGTTGCCTCAGTGAGCAAAGAAGTTGTATGCATTTTTTTCATGCTGATGTACAAGAATTCCTTTTCTATTTATTGTATCTTTGATTGTACGGGAATTCAGCAATATAGGATTTTGGCTGGTGAGAGACGACAACTGATTAACTACCTTAACAATAGCTGTAATTAAAACAGATGTTTGATAATGCATGTGCCCAAATTAAACTGAGTACATTCAAAGAGAGAAAAGAAAAAAAATAAGAATTTGATATGAACCTCATTCTCCGGCAGCCCTTTCCATTAGACAGAAAGGTAATAGATGGGGGATGGGGGAATGAACTTCAAAAATCCTGCAAGTCACTCTTGTAAATACCCTTCCTGCTTGCAGCTCCTTGCTTGCGGTGCAACCAGACAAAGGAGGCACTGAGTTTCTTGCTCAGGTGGTTTCCCCCTAAATCATCACTGGGTCTGAGCTCCTGACCTTCATCATCTTCTGAACTCACTGTCAAGGGCAGAAGTACCCGTGTGGGTTTCCAAGACTACAACTCTTTATGGGAATAGACAGCCTCGTTTTCCTCCCATGGAGCGGCTGGTGGCTTCAAACTGCTGACCAGTGCGTAATCAACTATACCACGTGGGCTCCTTTGACTGCTCTAGCAAGTGCGTTCACCCTCCCAACATCACCTCTCTGTTGGGGTGTCAGAGATCAGACAGTGTCTCCGAACATTGGGGCTAGTATGTCTCCTGCACCAGGAACCAGAAGCAATCTTCTGGTAACTCCGACTGAACCGGTAGGGATTTCTTGTGATGTTGAGTGGGGTTTGGGTTGTTTTGATGACTCTTGTTATTTTGTTTGTTTGTTTGCTCTGTTGTTCTTATTTTGATTGTCTAAAGAGCTTCAGTCTCAGAACCCCATGGGGGCAGTTTTACCCTGTCATATAGGGTTGCTACGAGTCACCATGAACTTGATGACAGTGGGAAGTTTACTCCTACTTCGTTGGAATAGAGGAGATTTCAGCTTCTGGCGTTTCAGTTGTCTTCCCTGATAGGTGGAGGGAAAGAACTGAAAGTACACAAAGTGTTTTATACCTGGAGATGTTGAAATTTCCATAAGGCATCAATTAAAAAACCCAACTTTCGGCTACGGAATCGATGCTGACTCACAGTGACCCTAGGGCCAGGGTAGAAGTGTTCTAATAGATTTCTGAAGCTGTCACTTTTTACAGGATTAGAAAGCCTCATCTTTCTCCTGTGAAAAGTTCCAAACTGCTGACCTTGTGGTTAGCAGCCCAGTGTGTAACCACTACAATCCCAGGGCTCTTTCAAGGCAGCAATAGCTCTTTTAAAAATGGACATGGGAAAGGGGGAGGTGGGCAGAAAGGTAGTGGTGTTAACAAACTCAGGGACAAGGGAACATGTGATCCAAATCGGTGGTGAGGAGGGTGTGGAGGCCTGGTAGAGCATGATCAAGGGTAATGTAACAAACAGGAATTCCTGAAACCCTGGTGGGGACTGAGCATGATAGTGGGACAAGAGGAAAGTCAAAG
>NW_022103915.1:49419813-49425781 GCF_000313985.2 Echinops telfairi
TAATAATTTATGAATTATCAAGGGTTCATGAGGGAGGAGGCAGCAGGGAGGGAGGGGAAATGAGGAGCTGATGCCAGGGGCTTAGGTGGAGAGCAAATGTTTTCAGAATGATGAAGGTAACGAATGTACAAATGTGCTTTATACAATTGATGTATGTATGGATTGTGATAAGAGTTGTATGAGCTCCCAGTAAAATGATTAATTAAAGAAAAGAAAGTGTACTTAATTATAACTGAACAATTTATCATTAATAATAATAATATATACTTCACTGAAACTGAGTCCAAAAATGCAGGACTAGTGGGAAGACTACCTTTTCAGAAATAACCAAACATGAGTGCCCTCTCCCCTGTAAGAGAGGCGAGCACTCCGTGCCAGCTCCATCCACATCTGCTGAGACTAGTGCTCTGAAGTTAGGACGCACTCAAAAAATTAACAATACCCCCAATACACACTTTTCTTCTTGACAGCCACACCTCCCCAATCTTCAAACTCCAGGAGTTGGCTTTAATTCTTGCCTTTTCATCTTCTGGCAGATCACAAGCACTCCACAAATGCCCAGTGAAGGGAGCAATCTCTCTCTCCAATCTCACAAAATCGACTTCTTCAAAAAAACAAACAAACACACAAGTCTTGAGGGCAATGCTTCTTTTGAATATCCTGTGCTACCAGCTTCACCCTGACCCTTGACATTCCCAAAATACCACTTCTTTCTGAGAACCTTCTTGTCCAGACTCTCTCTCCCCTCTCCCCAAGTCTCATTCAGATACCATCTCTTGCAAGAAGATTTCTTTTTCTTTCTTTCTTTTTTAAATAAATCATTTGATTTGGGGCTCTTACAGCTCTTGTCACAATCCATACATCAATTGTATCAAGCACATTTGTGCATGTGCTGCCATCATCATTTCCAAAACATTTTCTTTCTACTTGAGCCCTTGGTCTTGCAAGAAGGTTTCTATCCTGGCCTGGGCCAGGTGCTTTATCCTTTCCTCTAGTTGAGTGCATGACATTCCTGATCATTTGTTGTCCAGTCTTGGAATTTTGCTACCTCCACTTCTCATCTTCAAATTGTAAGCTCCTTTAAGATGGGAACTGTATCTAATCTTCCTTCTTCCCTTCACCCCTTTCTTCCTCAAAAAATATTTCTTTAGCACCTACTGTGTTCCGAGTGAACACAGTAACATTGGTGGCATAATGGGCTACACATTGTACTGCTTACCTCAAGATCCTCAGTTCGAAGCCACCAGTCACACCTCAGGAGAAAGATGAGGCTTTCTACTCCTGTAAAGATTTACAGTTTTGGAAACCCACAAGGGCAGTTCTACTCTGTCCTGTAGGGTGGCTATGAGTCAGATTTGACTCTATGGTGTTCCCAGTGAAGGATCCCTAGTGAAGCACTCGACTGCTAAGCCAAAAGGCAGCAGTTCGAACCCTCTACCTTCTCTGTGTCAGAAAGCTAGGGTAGTCTGCTTCATACAGCTGTACAGCACTGAAAGCCCTATGGGGCAGCTGGACTCGCTCCTTCCAGGGTCACTATGAATGCAAATGGACACAGCAGCGGTGAGTGGGGTATGGATGAGCCAAGTGGCATGTTCTTGGATTACTCCAGCAACTTAGAGAGTATTGCACCAGGTAACATGAGACACATAGGCACTGTCTGAAGCGGTTTATTGCACAACCTTTATCACACTGGATGCTCTGAATTAGCTCACCTCCACTTTCCTCCTGCAATGTATTAACCAATTCTGTTAACAAAAGACCAGACCTCTCGTGCCGCCAAGTTCACGCCATGCTTTCTGATAAAGAGGGAAGCCGTTCATGACAAAGCAACAAAACCTCACTGGTGAAACCCGTTTCCTTTACTGATGTATCTGACTCCGTGTGTACCACTGCTCAAATGCCTTAACTTCCTTGTACTCTCATAGCCCCTTCTGTAAAATCAAGATAATAACATACACCATCCACTCCCAGCCCTCCCTAGGGTGAGGGTGAGTAAGATAATAGCTCATCCAAAGAAAGGTGCCACACTGTATTAAAATGGAAAGAGTGACTATGCAACTAATCAGATTCAAAGTACAGGTTGCAGGTGGACCTGTGGCGTGTTAAAATGAAGCCTCGGGAGAGATGCTAATGCTTAACTTGCCCTGCACGTCAAGGCAGCGTCTCTGGAACTTTCTCTTACTTGAATGAACATCAGAAAATAAATTTTAAATCCATTCTTTAAAGAAGGATGGGGAGGTGAGGCGAGCCAAAGAAAGGTAAACTCCAACCGTCAGAGTTCAAGTCCCTGCCTTTTGCTCCCATTTCTGGAATCACCACCCTTTCCATCACAAATGACTAGAACTCACACTTCTCTGTGCAGATAGAAGAAGAATGAAGAACAATGCTACCCTTTAGTCCAGCAGCTCCAGGCAGGCAGGAACTGATTTCTTGTTCACACAGTAGGACCACTGCCTCAAACAATTACTTTGCAAACAGAGCTTAATGAGCATGCCATGCAGTCTCATCGCATGAATGAGGTCTGACTTTCCAGCCTCCAAAAAGAGAGAGAGGAGACAAAATTCATTGAGCACTAATAGGCCCAATCCTTACTTATTTGAAGAAGGTGCTAGGACATTACATCACTCTCTGGGCTGGTCGGGTGGGCATAGTGTGGGCATTCTGCCTAGTTCCCTGAGTGCACAGTCTGCTGGAGTGTGTGTGCATGGTATAAATAGGAATTAGCCAGAACTCAGAGCATAGAGGTAATGTGAGGAGTTACCTGTTACTGATTTTCCAAACACGTTTGCACCATTAGTGCTAGCAGAGAAAGCTGATTAGCCTAAATAGTTAGAGGACCCCACAGGAAGAAAAGGGGTGGTGGAATTCAGACTATCAGATGAAGGACCGGTTAGGTTAAGCGGTGCCTGGTAGCGCCTGCGTGCCCATGGCTGAGGCCAGGCTCCACAAACAGGAGGACTGCTGAGAGGCAACGCGCCGCCGTGGGGAGGAAGGAGGTGATGCAGTGGCCAGATTGGACCCAGGGCCCAGGAGTCCTCAGGCTGGTGCTGGTTTCCCCTGTACGGCGGAAGCTGGAGCACACAAGGGGCTACTCCCCCAACCCCCCCAAAATGGGGGGAAAGTTCCTCTGGGCCGAGCTTTCGTAGTCTGTATTTTCCACTCGGCGAGCATCCAGCCACTCACTCTGAGTTAGTGCACCCAGGGGCACAAAACTGGGAAGGTTCTCTTTGGTCGCAGTGAATTTTTTTCATAAAAGCAGTTTCACTCAATCTCGTTTTTGGGGATGGCCGATTTAAGACATCAGCATGCGGCTGTGAAATTTTGCTTCCTGCTGGGAAAAATGCCGCAGAAACTGTTGTGATGTTGAACACCACCTACAAGGACAGCGCTATGGGAAAAACTCAAGTGTATGAATGGTTTTCTTGTTTCAAAAAAGATGAAATGTCAATTGATGATAAATCTCATTCTGGATGTCTATCAACTTCCCAAGTGGGTGGAAATGTTGACAAAACTCATGCACTTGTGCTCAAAGACCAATGATGGAGCACTGTGGAAACTGGAAAGTTCTCTGGACTGTCTTGGAGCTGGGTTCAGGGAATTTTAATGGGGAATTTGGGATGGGAAGGGTCGCTGTGAAATGTGCGCCTCAGGTTCTGGCTGACCAGGAAAAAGAGTGTCGAGGAGAAACATGCTGTCCTGTGAAAGAACAGCTCATAAGTGACCCGGACTTTTTCCACGGTCATTATTGGTGAGGAGCCATGGTGCTCTTCTTACGAACCGAAAGCACACATCAATCAAGCCAGTGGAAGACACCATCGGCACCTCGTCCCCCCAAAAACATGTCAAGTGAAATCAGACTCACACCATCACAAGCAATGATGCAGAATGCAGGAATATCATCTGCTGGTGGGTGCAAAGCCTTGTGGATCCAATGGCGGTAGACGCATCTCCAGGGCTCTGGCAGGTCTCAGAGTGGCTTGCCAGCATGAAGGTGAAGGCAGAGAGAGAGAAGTTCCCAGGACCCTCCTCGTGAGAAGGCCATGCCCACAAGGAGGTCCCATCAGGCTGTGTCCTGATTGACAGGTTAGACCCCACTCCTACACTTTTATAAATCTTCCAGTTGACATGAAATTATGTAACTACCACACCTGAGGTAGAAGATGAATAATCAGGGAGGGGGAAGCTATGTGAACTATGCAATGATTAATCAGTTAAAAAAAGAGGGGTGGCAGGAAGTGAGAGAGAAAGGAAGCAACGATTGAAGACAAAAGAAGAAGAAAGAGGAAGAGAAAGAAGGCAAAAAAGAAAGGCTCCATTTGAAGAGACACATTTAAAGAAAAATAGGAAATAAGATATTTGATAAAACAAACGACCTGAGCAGACAAAGTAAAGGTCAGGAGGCAAACACCAGCTTCAGCTCAGACTAGTCCACAGCACCATTTCAGGCCAGAGGAAGGGGGAGCAATGGTAGAGGAATGATGAGACGAAAATCGCATGACCCAAAGAAGCTGTTGCTTAACGTGTAAGAAGAGCGGTCAAGTTCTGAAACATGCAAAGACGTGTCACGGGATGCAGTCCAGTCGGTTCTGGCTCAGAGCGACCCGAGACACAAAAGCACAAGCCACCACCCAGTCCAGCGCGATCGTCACAACTGCTCTGCGTTTGCATAAGCAGAAAAGCCCGTCGCCGTAGTCCCTGGGTCAGTCCACCTTGCAGAGCCCTGCCTCTGTTTTGCTGATGCTCTACGTGACAAGCACAATGTCCTTTTCTAGGGACTGGCCGCTCCTGACAACATGTCCAAAGTACGGAAGAAGTCTCGCCATCCTTGCCTCTGTGGAGCAGTCTGGCTCTTCTTTTCCAAGACAGACTTGTTTGCTCTTTTCGCAGGAGACATGCTACCTACAACTCCTTCCCGAACAACTTGTTTCATGGGAAAATCTATCCAACCAAAAAACAACTCCAAAATGGAGACGTTTGGCATATCAGGACTTGGTAAATATTAAATAACTGCAAACATGAGGCTGTCTAAGTAATGGTGACTATTATACCAATTTAATTATTATAAAATATAAGAGCTAAAAATCTTTAAATAAACGTCAAATTATATACATGGATGTATCGACATGTGTTCACATATTGTATAGTGTATCATTGAACCATTAATACCTCACGAAGAAAGCTGGTATACATTTATATATATATCACACAAAGGACCTCACAGTTATTAACAGAAGCAGCTTGGCTACAAAGGAAAAAATGAAAAGAAATATAGTGAGCAAATTTTCTTATTGTTAATAAGCATTAATAGACATTTTAATTTTTGAATTGATAACTGGAAAATATAAACGTATTCATATTATCTAAAGTTATTGCTTTCACTGCTGGTAGAATGAAATGCAGCATATCCCTTTGTGATGTACTGCTGGCAGAGCAGGTACAAGTGAGGCTGAAGGTAAACATTCAAGCGAGTTACAGAACAAGACACATTAACCACAAAGTAATGTCACTTTACCTATGTAAACGCCACTGGAGGTGAGTAGTGTAGAATAAATTTTAGCACAGAAATATTATATGTAATATGTAAAAAAGTTAAGAGAGAAATTCTTTTAAAATATGTATGCCTTGAATATTTTTATTATAAGTATATAATGCAAAAAATCTGAATATTCTATCATCTGTCATCATTGTACATCATTTGCAACCATCTAGGCTTATATAAATGCAGGAAATGTAAGTTTAAGTAACAGTCTAAAATGTTAGTCCTGCCAGACTTCAACCCAGTGCTCCAAGATGTGAATGCAACATGCTGGCGTGGAGTAGGGAACCAGTGGAGAAGTCTGCGGGGTGGCCCCAATCCCAACTACTAAGTGGACACCTGCCCCTACCCCCAGATGAATTTATTTCAAAGGACGCCATTGAATCTGCAGTTCCGGGGAAAGGGACATATGTGATTGGAGCACATGGGTGC
>NW_022103915.1:49428600-49430673 GCF_000313985.2 Echinops telfairi
CTCCATGGGAGAAAGATATATCTGTCTGCTTTTGTGACGGCTCAGCAAGCAAAAGCCAAAACAAACACGTTCTTCTATTCCAACTAGGAAAACCATCTAGGACAAAGGAAAACTGTCCAGTAGAGTTCCTAAGGTTCTCATTCTTATGGAAGCAGACTGCATCTTTCTCCTTCAGAAGGGCTATTGGCTTTAAAGTACCCTCCTTTGGGTTAGCTGCTAAGCACTTAGACACTTGGCCACCAGGGCTGCTCCTGTGGAGATGACAGGGTGATGAGTCAGAATCCACTCAATGGAAATGGGCGTGGAGGAGGGGGCCACAAGGCAAGATCTATTCCTAGAACTTAATGTGTTAATGGAGGGTATTGGTGGTTCAGTGAGATCATCCTTGCCTTCTGTGTTGGAGACCAGAGTTTGATTCTTGGCAATTCATTTGCCGTGTAGCCGTCCCCCATCTGCCTTTGTGGCTATGGTGTCAAATAGGTTTCGGTAGAGCTTTCAGACTAAGCTGTAGTAAGAAGAAAGGCTTGATCATCTGGTTCTGAAAACCATCCAGTGGAAACCCTAGCACCACAGTGGTGAGGCCTGCTGCAGATCATCGGGGTGACCCAGGACGGGGCAGCATTTAATTCAGTGTGCCTGCAATCAACTCACTAGCCACCATCACCAGCAGCCATGTTTATTAATAGATCAGAGAATTCAAAGCAGATGGTTACCAAATATTTGACAAAAAGTTCTTGAAGCTCTAATAGAGGATCTATTTTTTAATGATGTACTTTGTAATATATAGGTGGCCTGGTGGTGTAGTGGTTATGTGTCGGGCTGTTAACCACAAGGTCAGCAGTTAGAAACCACCAGCTGCTCCTTGGGAGAAAGATAAGGCTTTCTAACCCTGTAAAGAGTGACAGTCTCAGAAAATACACTGAACCACAAACTAACCACAGGTCAGCCCAGCTCTAATCTGATGCACGTGGACTCGCCGTGAATCAAAGTCAGCTTTATGGCACGGTTTTTAATTACTCCACAGGATTTGCTGTGATAGGATTTGCTGGGGTAAATTTACTTTGACACTGAATTTTCCCCTCTTAAATCCAAATAGATTTTTTTTTTTAAATTCTTAGGCATTTGATATATATTGTCGCTGTACCATTGTACTGAGTGGTTAACCACTTTTCCTAATCTTGGCTGAGTGAGACCCATCTGCAAACTGGATCTTAGTCTCTCAACTAATGATTTAACTCACCTGAAAATGAAAGCTGTGGGTATAATTATAAAACATCTTATTGCAGTAACTCTACATAATAACAAACCATATCAAACTCTCCCCCATCGAGTCAATTCCGACTCGTAGCAAGCCTACAGGACAGGGTAGAGCTGCCCCTGTGGGTTTCCAAAACTACATCCTCTCAGAAGCAGCGAGCTTCATCTTCCCTCTGAGTAGTGGCTGCTGGTTTCAAACTGCTGACCTTGAGGTAAACAGCCCAGCATGTAACCCACTACCCCAACACTGTGTCGCCAGTGAGATATATAACACAACCCCCCAAAATGACATTTTAATCATTTTGAAGTATATAATTCAGGGACCTTAATTACATTTGCCAAGGAACCTGGATGGCAGTTTGTTGAGCTGCTAACCCCAGGTAGGCAGTTGGAAACCTCACAAGAAAGATGAGGCTTTCTTCCCGGGAAAGTTTTAGTCTTAGAAACCCGCGGGGACGTTCTACTCTGTCCTACAGGGGTCACTATGTGTCAGAATTGACTGGGTGACAGTGTGTGCGTGCGTGCGTGCGTGCGTGAGTGAGTACTACATTTGCCATGTAGTGCAATTGCTGTTGTCGGGTACTATCAAGTCAGTTCTAACTCCTAGCAACACCGCCCAGTCGTGTTTCATTCTCACAGTTGTTGTGATGTTTGGCTGTTGTTGCAGCCACTGTGTCAATGTAGCTCCTGGATGAGCTTCCTCCTGGCTTTCCTTTCTTGTTGCGGCTCTCTGCTTGACCCTGCCCGGGGTCCTTTCCAGGAGCTGGTCCCTCTTGAGAACATGCTGTGGGAGTCTGGGGAGACTAGCGAAACAAA
>NW_022103915.1:49431566-49445595 GCF_000313985.2 Echinops telfairi
ATGCACTACATGGCTTGATTTCCTAATCACTGCTTCTATGTTTTGACTGTGAATTCAAGTACAATGAAATCTCTGAAAACTTCCATCTCTTCTCCTTTTATCAAGATGTTGCTTATTGATCCTGTTGTGAGAATTTTTGTTTTCTCTATGTTGAGGTATAATCTATTCTGAAGGCTGTAGCCTTTGATCTTTATCAGTCAGCAAGGTTGTGTTATCTGCATATCATTACCACTATCTAGTTCCAAAGCTTTTCATCATCCCAAACAGAAACTCCCTTAAGCACTAACTTCCCCACGCTCCCCTACTCTGTGTGTCCCCACTAAATGTATTGCCTACTCTCGGAATTTTGTGTAAGTGGAATCTTATATATTTGCCCTTTTGTGTATGAGTTCTTCACTAGCATAATGTTCTCAGGGTTCCTGTATATCACAGTGTGTATCAGAATTTCATTTTCATTTATGGCTGAGTAATACTGTCCATGCAGCTTAAAGCAAATAATAGATGCTTGGAAGTTAAAGAGCAAAGGGGTTTTTTGTTGTTGTTGTTGTTTAATGATTTTAGTATTTGAAGAGTGTAATCAGCATCACTGGATTGTACATGCATATGCTCCATAACTAAAATACAATAAATCATTAAAATGTTAAATGTCTCTCAAGAGATACAAGGGTGTTAGAGTTAACCTTCCAAGTGCTTAGTTGTTTATCCTGCTCCCCGCTCCCACCACACGGGAGACCTGGAAATTGTTCTTCTTTTTCTCCAATGTCCCATCTCCTACTTGAAGGACTGAAGAGTATTTGAACAGTGTTCTATTTCTCCAATTAGAGCTGAGTTCCATCGAAAGTTTATTTCATACTATTATTGTTAGTGCCATTGTTGACCCAATGTGCCCTTCTTGACTTTTAAGTTTATTTCATACTTAGTTAGTGCCATTGTTGACCCAACGTGCCCTTCTTGACTTAGCCAGGCCTGCATTCAATCACTGGCAGGGGGCTCGAGAAAACTGGTCCTCAAGACTACAACACACGTGAGCAAGCACTTCTGGAAGCGTCTCCCAAACTCTCCGAGTGCTGTCAGGCAACAGGGTAGAGATGAAGGCGAAAGGATGCCAAAGGGTGGTGATGGATAACTTATGCATCTAGAATCCCTGGCCATTTAAAAAGTATGCTACATCTCAACATACTCATTTCCTGATGCTCACTCTATCACAAAAGAGGAGGAAGAAGAGAAAAAGGACCAAAAAAATAAAAAAAGAGACAGGAGATGAAGAATCATATTTATTGAGTGATTTATTTGAGCTTGGTAGAGCCCTGGTGGCAGAGTGAGTTTGAAACGACCTTGAAACGACCAGCCAATCCTCAGTAGACAGATGGCCGCTTTCTGCGAGCATCAAGATTACACTCTCAGAGACCCACAGGGACAGTTCGGTAGGGTAGCTTTGAGTCTGAAATAACTTGATGGCAATGATTTTGTTGGGGGTGGGGTTATTTTATTTGTTTAAGGTGGCACTGGTGGCACCTTCAGCTAAGCATTGGACTGCTCACCATCAGGTCAGCAGTTCAAACCCACCAGTCTCTCCACAGGAGAAAGATGAGGCTGTCTGCTCCTATCGAGATTTATAGCCTTGGAAACCCTATATGGATTGCCCTGAGTCAGAATCAACTCGACGGAAGTGGTTTTCGTTTGGGCTCTCTTTAAGCTAGGCAGTACTCTGTTTTAATATAGTAACTCTTTCATCTCTGCCAAAGTAGAACTCTATGGCATTTTCCCCAGATGAGGAATCAAGTTGCAGATGGGTTCAGTGATTTGCCAAGAACACACAGTTAGAAGGTGGAAGAGATGGAAGGGAATAAGTCTGCAGCAGAACCCTCGTAGCCACTTACACCCACTCCCCCCGCCCCCCGCCCAAATTATAAAATTTCAAATCCTAATTAATTGCATAGCTAAGGTGAAGAATTCGGGGGAGGGAAGAAAGATCACTGTGTGCTTTATTTGACGTAATCAATGAGTATTTGTTCATTTACTTTAAAACCTTTAAGGACTACCGTTTCCGTTGGCGCTCTCATACTGAATACAGTAAGAAATGGAAATGAGAAGTCATTTAATTCATTTAGCAGATGTCTATGGGGCAATTTCTATCTCCTTTGCACTCTGTAGAGCTCGGGGGGATACAACTGTGATCTCCTCCCCTGAAGAGCTAACAGAGGAGAGTGAAGACAAGTGTCTACTGCAGGGTGTGATGTGCTCCCACGGGGGCAGCTTATAATCCAAACCATGAAAAAGCAGTGTTACTGGGTGGATTGTAATAAGTATCACAAGAGTGGAGGGGGGGGGGCGACTATTGTTGATCCTTAAAGAAGAGAGAGATGACTTATGCACTGCAGTATGAATGTCATCTCTCGACGGGTCAGATTTGGGGGCTTATATTGGCGTTACTAAAGAGTATTCTATTCCTTTAAAGGGTAGCCAAGTTTTAGGAGCCAATGGGACAAATAAGGATGTTCTTGCATCTGGAAAGGTGCGTATTCAGTCCTCTATTGGGAAGACTAGTGGCGCGGTCATGTGCAGAATGTGCTTGGAATGGAAAACAAAAGGAAGGGGATTGAGAGCCATTCATGAAGCTTTTGTGGTAAGCCAGCCTCCAGCCAGAGATAGAGAACATAGTCGTGGAAGGGAAAGGGAGACCCAGGGAACATTGAGGAAAACATGCAATTCTTGAAGGAACACAGGTGGGAAAGCAGAGTGGATGAGCACTCCCTCTCGACCAATGACTTATAAGGGATAAAGGTGGCCTCAGATGTCCTGTGAATTGAGGGCACTCAAAAGGGCATTAATCCTCCTCTCCTCCTTAATTCGGAACCAACTGAGAAATAGGCAAAAGAGTAGAATAAACCAAAGCTCACCACCGTGGTATAGATTCCAACTCACGGCAGCTCTTCAGGACAGGGCAGAACTGTCCTGTTTCTAAGATTGTAACTCTTTATGGGAGTAGAAAACCTCATCTTTTCCCTAAGGAGTGCCTGGTGAGTTTTGAACTGCTCACCTTGCAGTTAGCAGCCCAATGTGTAATCTACTATGCTATCGCGGCTCCTGAGTACAGCGGAGAGAGACTAAGGTAGTACCTCTATCCCTGAGAGAGCTGATGCTGGAGAACATCACTGTATCTTCTGACATGAGGGATTCTTAAGACTGAGCCCGAGAGATACAGAGACTTTGAACACACACAACTCAGTTTTATGAAGAGGCACATGACCCTGCTTAGTCTATCCCTTCTAGAGGTGTAAGTCCTGGCAATGAAAAAACACCTGAACAACTCAAGAAGAAAAATTAGCAATATCGTTTCACTAACAAAGTGACTCAGTTTACACTACTACCTGACTCCTGGGCACATTTTTGCTAATTCTCCTTCAAAAGCTGCACTGCCGCCTAAAAGGTCTGGCTGCAGGAACTTCGACACTTGACGTAGAAATCTCTGAGCTCCCATTTCCCCAAATGAGTAGCAAGACGTTCACTGTCACAGCTCAGTGTTGGCCAGGGCACTAAGTGAGCTGCATCGCGGGAAGCAGCTACCGCCTAGAAACCGCTTGGGGAAATTATGTGTGCGTTGCATTTACATCGAGATCAGCAGCAGCATCTGGGACTTAGGCCCACAACATTGGGGCTGCAGAGGGCCAGATGTTTAGTCCCATCAAAGCAATTTGCTAATGGCAGATGCTTCCTTCTGCTTAATGTTTCATGTGCAAGATTAGGTGGTTGATTTAACTGGTTCATAGAGTCTGGTTTATCTCATTAGCTATCTTTAAAGGAAATCAAATCATGCTAAATATAGAATGAGGACACTAATTATATAGACAACACAACAGAATACTCTATATACCAGGGTATGAGTAAGATGGCTGAAGTCATTGCTCATGCCTTAGCATTTTAAGTATGCAAGAACACATTTTATTTGCATCTAGGTACACAAACACACACACATACACACATTCATACCTGGAAATGCCCCGTTTATGTTTGTATTACACATGTGTGCCAATCACAATACATGTACTCAACATATATTGCATTAAAATGTATGCTCTTTAGGATCAATAAATAGAAGAGTAGATGATTTATAAGTCAAACTTGGAATTCCAAAGCTCCAGGTTATTCCCATGATGCTTTTCTCGTCTCTTAAATCCTTAGCACAGTTTCAACCATAATTCTAGTGAAACATGCTCATATATTAGATTTAAGACTGTTCCAACAGTCTTTTGATCCAAAATGTTCCTGGTCCAAACTTTCTTGTCACGGACCCTTAACTAACCTTTTATCTAGTGTGAGCATAAAATGGAAACATTCAAAACTGGCAAAAGCAACGTTGTCATATCTGAGAGAGAAACAGGCAGTTACAACATGTCAGAGGGAAAACAAAGTCATAAAACCCTCTGTTTAAAAATTCTCCTGTGACATTAGAATAATCATCTTTGCATGTGTTCAGCGTGACACGCCTAAGTCTAGCATCGGGTGAGCCAACCGTAAGGACCGCTCCCTGTACGATTTACCCTGCTCCGCCACCACAGATGCCATGGTAGCCAATCACGACTCCAGGGCGTGTTTATTCTGTCACTGAGCTTTGGCGTCCCCTGAGCTTGACCGACCGAGTGTATCGGTCACTGAGAACTCCTAAGGAAGAAATTCATCATTGAAATGCCCCCCACGGTTTGTCATGATAGATTATAACCAACTCTATATCCTATAGGGCTTTACTGGCGGGAGGGTGGTTGTCTGTTTGTTTTGGGTTTGAGGTGTCTGTAAAATAAATGAAGCAGATACAAACAAGGAGTCTACGACACTTCTCCCTCCTCCTGGGTCTCCCACTCCAACCACCAAAAGAGTGAGTTGTTTCAGAACCTGGGCTTCTTACCCAAGGGCTGTGTGGGTTGTGTTTGTTTTTGTCTTAGTAGTGGTCTCAACAGCATTAGATGGACACGGGTGACACCCTGGTTCACGGGGACAGACCATGTGTTCCTTGACTCATTGCCACGAGGATTAAACCAGACTGCACAGATACTGGTATGTTAAATCAGTTCCCTAACAAACAAGAGAGACAAGTAGGGACATTCTCAGTGCTTCTCTCTTGCAATGGATTTTTTTTCCCCCATGAGACCAAACATAGTGTCCTTTTCAGATATCCATCCATTTTGGAAACCACCCTGATAGACCCTTACGAAGTATGAAGCCATAGACCAGCAGTCCTCAACCTGTGGGTCGCGACCCTTTGGGGGTCGAACAACCCTTTCACAGGGGCTACTGGATTCATAACAGTAACAAAATTGCAGTTATGAAGTAGCAACGAAAATCATTTTATGGCTGGGGGGTCACCACCACATGAGGAACTGTATGAAAGGGTCACAGCATTAGGAAGGTTGAGAAGCCCTGCCCTGGCCTGTAAATGGGGCTTATATCCATTTGGTTCTAGACCATATTGACATAAAAGTGGCTTATCTTTCTTTCCGTCAGAAACGATCTGCTCCTCAGAGGACAAAGGTAATAGCTCGTCTAGCAAGTCATCCGTTCAACGAGGTTCCCTTCCCACCCAGAGGGACCAGTTCCCCAAACATCCTCCCCCCTGCGAAATCACAGCCCTGTTAATCACCTTCAGCCCCGGCCCCATAAAGTAACTCTTGCAATTGCACCACGCCTGGCAGAACAGATTTTGAAGATCCTAACCTCTTTTTAAGAGTTAAAAAAAAAAAAAAAAAATCAAAGGTACTTTAGCTACTTAACGCTCCCAGCCATTTTTGGTGCCACGGTTTTCCTCGTTTTTTCTTCCTTTGTGCTCATCGAGGTTTCCCTGCACTGAGACAGTCTTGTAGTTTCCCCCCTTCTTCTGCCTGCATCAAAGTTGGGACTTTGTTAGGGATGCTTTGCTATCGGCATCTGCTACCTCTTTTTCTTAGGGGCGAAGGAGGAGGCTGCTGTGTGGCTGAAAAAGACTCTCATTCAGTTCGGAATGGCCTCCCTGGGCTTTCCTGTCACACTGTCAAGCTCAATCAGAACGCGACGAACGTGATCCGGAGGCAAGGGCTTGCTGGCGAGAGTTGGAACAAAGACGGCTCCATAGCCTCGTACAGATTTCACATCCAATTTAACTCTTTGGAAAAGGATTTCAGGAAATACATAGTCAGGAGTTGAAAAAATGGAGTTGGGTCTACTATAAAGGCTAAAAGTATTATCCTGGCTTAGATAAGCTACAAAGATAGGTTGATACTATTTTCCAGCATAAACCATATTAGCTGGCATTACGCGTGGAGCTTTCTTTACTCGTTAAGTTGCAAGGAGATTTGAGAGGAATTTAGCAGCTCCATAAAATGACTCTTTCAGGATTCTCGCTTTACCAGTCATTTTCGTTGTCCAAGGTGCATGAATAGCAAGGACCCAAATCATGTTGTTCAACAAATCTGGTATTAGAGGGTTAGTCTCAGTTTACTTATTAAGAACTTAGTTGAGTAAAGGATTTTAGGACTCGGTTCTTTGTGTAGATGACAAGGAGCAGGCCGACGCTTGTGTTTTGGGGGAAACATACGTCAGCTCCATGTTTTGAACTGTGCTGTTGGGCCCATAACTAATGTTTTGCATTGAATATGTTTTTCTATGGCGAACTCACTGTAAAAAGGGAAATTCGTAGAGAAGGAACACAGGCCAATGGTGACGTCAGTGGCCTCGGCCGCTACTCTCTTTCTGAAGCTCAGTTGCCACTTGTTCTTTATCTCATGTGAGACCTGGTTTAAATCTTGGAACTGTCGCAGACTTACGTCATGGCAAGAAGCAAGTCTTCTTAGACTAACGATTCTGTTCTGCAATCTCATGGTCCCTGTTTTCCCTTCGAGTGTTTGATGCCTGTTACGGGTCAGTGCACACGGCACATGCCAGTGGCGAAGCTTAAGCATGACAGTGCAGCAGCACGAAGCCTACTGTGTGCTGAGGAGACCCTCACACAGTTTCAACGGACTATTCTTTTAAACAACTTTTTTAAAGAGCTATTATCATAGACATCGAGACCCAAAATGCCAATGACTACTATGTAGGCAATAACAAGGGTTTTTTCTTCCTTTTTCATTTATGTACTTCAAAAATAGAAAACATTTAAGTAAATTTTATATGCGCTCTGTATGTATGAACTGAAGTCACTTAATAGGCACACTTGCATTTAAGGGGAGTATATTTCAAATAATTGGTGCCACATCATCATATTAAAGAAGAGATCTCTTTGGAAATGCTTCCATGAACAAGAGATGATTAGAAGCAAGCATACGCTAGACACCAACATTTCATCTCTGCATGCAATTATGGTACAAATTAGAAATGCTATTATGTTGGTGCGCCATAATTAAGTAAGCAATTAGAAACAAAAACAGTTCATTAACAAATTGTCACAGCTATGCTGACAAGTGCCCAGCGAGGTCACAGACATAGCAATTGCATGAGACGATGACGAAGTCTTCCCAAGACCAACAATTCCAGCCAACAGCCATGGTTCCATTTAGAACGCACGTGTTATGGAACTAGAAATGTGGGGTGGGAAACTGCAAAATCACTGAAAGCAAGTTGGGGTAGGAGGACAGTTCTTGGTGGTAAGTTGCCATTTGCTCGAGTTTGGTTGCATGCCTACATACACTGTTCATTTCATTCAAGAATAAAAATCAAATCTCTTTTATAATATTTAATACAGCCCTGGTTGCTTTCTGGCAGCTTTTTGACCCCTTTGGCTCCTTTTGTCTCTTGCCCTGAGAGAACCTATGCTTAAGAACCTACGCTTCTTACTGAATACAGTGCCTAGGCATTAGTGAGAAAGCAGTGACTGGTACTATCTGTACGAGCCTGGCATTTATACAGATTTCTTTACCAGCTGTCCATTCCTAAGCATTTTCACTTTTGAGTGAAAAAAATATTTTCTATTATTTTGAGAAACCATGTAATGCCACACACACACACACACAAAGTTATATCCAGAATGAATGCCGATGAAAAATAAGAATAAAATAAAAAGCAAAAGAGTTAATCCACGTACTAATTATTTGTCCCATTTTTGTTAATACAAATTAAATGTTTCACTTGGTTAATGACAAGTTTGATCAAACAGTTCATAAACTGATGGATTGACTTTGAAATGAATTCAAGGGGAAAAAAAACACGAGGAGGAGTTGGCAAAGGGCCGCCTCTAGTGGGAACAGATGCCCAACAAACTTGGCGAGTAGTTTTGTTCTCGTCTATCTGTTGCAGTTCACAATCCTAATGAATGTTATGTTTAAATAACATGAATAAAGATAAAGTGAAAATGAATTCAACTCCAGTTTGAGCAGCAGAATAAAAATGAGCAAACTGTATTATCTTCTGCCACCTAATCTGGGTTGAATTTCCTCTGTATCTTTTTTGTTTGTTGAAGAATCCTTTTCTTGAGTCTCCTTGGCCATTGACAAGGTCTTTTGAGATGAATATGAAAAGATAGATTTAAAGGTTAAGGCCAGGGTCAGATGGTTGCAGCTGTTTTGTGAGAGATTGTGCGGTTCGGTTGGTGGTACTTCTCCTGACTAAGGTATTTCAAACAGGCAGACTCATGGCTAGCAACTGTCAATGGATGTTGTTTGTCTCACAATTGATCCATGCAAACACAAACACAGAGATGGGGACTGTTTGTTTTTTCTAAGGCAGATAATATTCCCCAGCCCAAAGACTTTGTCTAAAGGCAGAGAAGATACTCTTTTTGTTTCTAGAAAGTGAGATATTTCGGGTTTGGCTCTTCAGATAATCATCTGAGACCCTTTTTTAAGGAACAAATCATGATACCATGTGACAGAAATTCATTAGGCTATAAAAGATGGCAAACATTTTGAAAGGGAAGAGAAATAAAGAAGAGTATAGACATTAAAAAAGAATAAATGAACTAATCGCTTAACTCCTGCGGTCAAATTCTAATTAACAGATAATGTTGAAATAAAAGAATATGTCATAGAGAACATGTTAAAACTTCATTTTTTATTTATTTAAATCAAACCATCTCTCCCCACAAGGGAGGTTGTGCATGTGTATATATGTGTGTGTGATATACACATATGATATATACACACATATTATATATACACGCATATATGATATACACACATATATGATATACATATGCATATGAGCATGTGCACATATAGATTGTCATCAGAGTCAGCATTAGTTGTGACATTGCCCTCCAATATCGTCTTAGGGGTTTTCATAGCAAGGATGTATATATATACTAGCTCCAAAATTTATAACATAAATAAAACATGCCCATGGGCTATTTCCCATTTCCCCCCTCGAATGTTTTCACTTTAGGAGTATGCTTTAAGATCTTGCAGTTAATTGACTAAAGGCAATGGGCTAGTTCTTCTCTACAACACAACAACACAGACCCGACAAGACCCTCCTAGATTTGGCTTTTCTTGAAATAGGGTTTGCATTGCACGCCTTAAACATATTTTTGGGGAATCCTTCGTAAAAAAATATCTAGAATCTTGAAAAGCTCAAAAGACTGCATATTTGGGGCAACAGACGGATAGAAAGCTTTCTAGCATTTACTTTGCTATTGATTCCACATCAGTTATTTTTTACATTCACAGTCTCCTGAATTTTATCCTGCATGATGCTGCTGGGAAGGCTGCCTGTCTTATTCAGACATGATTCTTCATAAAATAGGTGTTTGACAAGGATTATTCTTAAAGGCCCCAAAGCCCCTCAAGTTGCTACTCTCCCAAACTACTTGTAAGTAAGGATAGGCAGGGATCCTCACCTCCACCCAAGGCCAATCTAAAAATGTTCCCAATTGTTCAAACACTTGCATGCCACAGGATAAAATCAACTTAATTTTTTTGCTAATGTGAAAAATCAGATTATTTTTTCATTCTGAGGCATGTTATCACTTTTGAACGCTTAGTCACAATTACGTAGGGTAACTGTGCATCAGAAGCAGCTCAAAGATACCTCACAAAAATCATTACATTTTGAGAATTAAAACAACAACTTTTTTAATGTAGTGAATTTCCTAATTATTCTTATCTATGAAGGAGCTTCAAAAAGCTTATGGAAACTTTTCATTATTGTTCAATTCAATTTTTCCACCAACTTTTTTAAGCCCCCTCATATTTTAATCACATGAGAATGCAAAAGGAGGTTTATAAAACTGGTGAACAAAATTAGTCTCATGCCCTCCATGTAATAATGAATGTCCTTGAAAATTACCTTTTGAACCCTATTTTTTGTTATTGACACATAAGGTCAGAAATATTCCCTCATAAGGATTCATGGATGTGCATTTCACTTTTTCCTGTAGTAGGGAAATGATTCTCTTTTGATAGTCATCATCTCACACCCTTATGCACACAAGGCATTTCGTTAGAGGCACCAGGTGTTTGCGCGTGGCATTTTGGGTGGAGTGAATGCTGTCCCTCCCACTCGTGTCTATGCGTGAAGTGCCACCTGTTGAGCATGTGTCGCTGTCCTGGAGTCCCCTCCTCCCCCTCCAAGTTTTTCTTCAAGGAATTTATACACACACTGAAAAACAAACCCCCAAAACACAATCAAAACAAAGAAACCCTGATGTGAGCTATGGGTAGATGCCAGTTTAAAAGACTTTAAAGCTGCCTTGTCATATTTTTGTGATACGTCAACATTTTCTAAAGCACATTTGCCACTTCTATTTTCATTCACACTGTGCCATCATTCTGTTTTACATATGTTAGTGTAAGAAAGATTTGCCAACATAAAGACGAGCAATTACAGAATTGCGGAGTAGGATTGCTTCTGAACTAGAAGGAAACAAACGATGACCACCAGCTGCATTCTCATCAGCAATCCTCGCTGACGTCACCATTAAGAAAGGTCTCCGGGTTGTCTATGGGGTGAAGAGAGCAGGTGTGTGCTGTCATTTTGATATGGGAGCTGCATTCGAGTTATTCTCTGTGGTACAATAGACTTCACCTAGCTTTATCTTCACAGGAAGCTGCTTTCAGTTGAAAAGCAGAAGTGAATAGAAGTGTCACGACATGGGATTGACAATACGACCGGTTAGTAAATCAGATGTTGGAGGTGAAGAAAGTGGAGTGAGGCGCACAGCAGCGGCACGGACCGGCAGGATTTCATGGAGACAAGTGAAAAGAACATTGTCCACCACTGGTTGATGCCCCTGATCGCTGCACAATTTTGAAAGTGCACGGGCCGTCTAACGAGTCAGTCACAGTCACGAGTCCACGTGCGTTGTGATGACAATCCCAGCACTGTTAGTTCTTATGGAAGCGATCATCAAAGAAGAAAAGAAAACAACCAGGTTTTTCCCAGATAGGAAGAAAACCTGGTGTTCAAGATGGGAACACGGGCTCACCTCTGAGAGGCCAACATGTCTGGAAGAAGCCTCCATGCAGGCGCCCCGCTCCATGCATGGCCTCGTTAAATCCACTGACGAGACTGACCCTGAACACGCCACTCCTCAGTGATTGGCATGGATGTCGACTGGTGACAGGGCTCAGGGTGCAGATTTGAAAGTGTTGAGAGTCAGCTCTCAGGGCTTTAAACAGACCCAAGCAATCCTGGAACACTTTAAAGGGGCTTAAAGAGCCCTTCATTTCTTTTTTCAGTTCTTAGTGCTTATTAAATGTTTTCATCTAACTGTGTGTACCTACGGATGTTATGTTAAATTCCTATCAAGCATGTCAGTAATCTTTCATCTTGCTGGCTTAAAGAAAATTGGGGTTATTCATCTGTATGGCAGCACACCACACGTGTGTTTTTGTTCTGCTGATGTACTCATCAAGAGCACTGGTGGCATTGCGGGTGAGGCACTGGGCTTCTAACTGCAAGGTCCATGGTTTAAAGCCACCACCAGAGAAAGATGAGGCTATTTGCTCCAATTAAGAGTCACAGACTTGGAAAGCCTATGTAAGTCATGAGGAGTCAGAATTGACTCCATGACGGTGGATTTGGATTGTTGGTAATGTACTCAGAGGAATGGAGCCCGGGTGGTGTAGTGGTTACGCACTGGGCTGTGATCCACATGGTAGGCAGTTCAAAACCACCAGCAGCTCTGCAGGAGAAAGATTGGGCTTTCTACTCCCATAAACAGTTCCAGTCGCAGAAAGCCGCAGTGGGTTGCTATGAGTTGACATTGACTCAATGGCAGCAAGAGACTCATACAAATGTATAAAAACATAAATTAAACTGGATAATGCTTCAAGATTTAGCTGAGTGGTTTGTGTGATGGCTGAAAATGTTCATTTAAAGGCTTAATAAAAGATACGCAATGTCAACATTTTGTGTTTTCCTAGGGAAGGCTTTTCAAATTCCACACTGTTTAGCATTCGCTCCATACCTCCATAGCTTTTAGTCTCCATTTTTTACCAAAGCAAAAGTTTACCCAAGAATACCGCAGAAACGGTTACATGCCTGATGTTTACTTAAAACTTTGTAAAAAAAAATTTTAAATGCACTCAAAAACCCATTAAATATTCACACTTTAATATATGTTCCTCAGAAACCAATGTACAGTTAGATAACACATAAAGAATTATGAATGACTAATTATAGTTTGCATATTTACAGCAAAGACAATTAGCAAATAGCTTTTATATGCAAAATAAATGAAAAAGTAATTAAGATGCACTAACCAGAGCAGCAATATCAAGTCTGTTGTCTTGTGATGCATTCCTACCAAACATAATAATTATGCATTCATTGTCATATAATTAAAACAGCTCTGTCCTTTAGAAAAATGGTTATTTATTGTATAATAACCTGAAGAGTGGCAGAAGTTCCTCATAATGGTGAGCGGGATAATTAAATATTTCTTCTTAGGAAACGCTCGCCCTCGTTTAGTTTATTATCATAAACTTCTACCAGCAAGCAGCTGCTCCTCAGGCATGCCAAGTATTTCTATGTAGTCTGGGAAACTTATTTTCCATGTTGAGCAAGACCGTTCCTGAACTACCTTCCGCCTTTCGAAGGTCAGTCCCTCTAGAGGTCATCCCGGATTCTAGAGGCCTTCCGGAAAGAACTTCAAGTGTCTGGGGCTAGCGAGGTCTGCGTTTAGTGGTGCACACGCATCATGTCTGCTTCTCTGGCACATTGTCTTCTCTTTTGGAAGCTGTCCTCAGACATTGACTTCCTAAGCACTAGTAATGGGCCTACATGTTAACTTGATCCATAAGCAATGTTGAAAAACAAAATAGAGCACTGAGGATATTAGATATGACACCTGCATTTCAGAAAAACAGCAACCAATTTCAAAATGCCTAATGCTTTTGGAATCTAAGCTAATTGAAGTGGTACAGATTGTCCTGTGAATTCCCCACAAATAGATTGTAGGTGCCGTCTTGTGTCTCCAAAGCTGAGAATGAACATCACTCTCTGTGTGTCTATCAATTGAATTTTTGCCTTTGTACATCCTCCACCTATCTGAACATCGGAAGTATATAGCGTAATGCAATCAGAAAGTATTTAAGCTTGAGCTATAAACTAGTTTGTGCCTATTTGGTATGTTATTTTTATATAATCATACTACTCATGTTGTCATATATGGATAGTCAATTAAATTACTTTACATAATAAAGAGAGAGTGCAAGGTCAATTGGAGAGAGTCAAGGTTAGTTTATCCTCTATTACTTTGCCAAGTTAAATATTCATATCATCATCAATATTAGAAAAAGAGAAATATTAAGAAAAAGGGTATTAAATTATTTGCTTAAATTTCCCTATCAATAAAAATGTCCTTTTGCCATTTGATCATATTTATCATATTGCTTTTAAATAATACTAACTAGAAAGCTTCACCTCAGAGAAGAAGAAAATAAATGCACTTGGTTATGATTCAGGATTTGACTTCATTGAACATTTACCCCCATTATTCACTTCATTCATTGCTGAGCTATCATTCCTTTGGAAGTGCAAGAAACCAATGGCAAATAGTACGCACCGAGTCTGGTTTCGTTCAGCGAAGCAAATCACCGTTTGGGAAGGACCTGGTTACCAAAGA
>NW_022103915.1:49445695-49449966 GCF_000313985.2 Echinops telfairi
CCCCCCTCTGATGCACTGTTGGGCCTGCTCTGGTTTTCAACACTTTCTGCAATTTTTTTGTCTTGTTCATATGGGGGTTTATCTCAGATGGATTTTGTCATTGGGAGTGACCCGCTTGGATTTTTGTTATATGATTTTCTGTTTTCCAGAAATACCCAGGATGAATCAACCTGTAAAGATAGCAAGTAGAATAAGGGTTGGTGGGGGGCCGGGGGGTATGTGTCTGAGGGCAGAGGGGTGCTACAGTCACACGGGTGGAGTTGGGGGCAAAAAGGAGCTGATGCCAAGGAGTTTAAGAAGGAAAACAACATTTTGAAACTGATTGTGGGAACAATTGTGATTGAACTAGGGAATGATATGATATCTGTATTAGCTCCCAATAAAATGGTTTGGGAAATAAATAAATAAATCACATGGCCTTAATTTGAACCGTTGACTTCAATGATTTAGATATTTTCTGGATATTCTGCACTGCAAGCTTCTTTATGTATGAAAAAAAATGATGTGGGCCAAAAAGAACCCATGGAGAAAATATATGTCCCTTTTTCCCATGCTAAACTTGGTAGACTTTAGCCATAACTTAGAATCCTAAAAAGAAATAGTAGCCCTTATTAGCTCTGAAGTCAAATTGTTTAAGCATGTAATTGGAGATTCTCGATGCTAACAACAGAATTTAGGAAAAAGAACTTGAATTCATAACAGGGTATTATAATTCCTAATTTTTTTCAGAACAAGATAGAAGAGAAAAACAATTTGATTACATCTTGAATTTTGATGCAAAGGCAACACAGGATTATCTATGACCAGCACACCAGAGGTACCAAGAAAACAAATTATTTATAGAATTTAAAGTTGATATTTCAAGGGATCTCAGTAATGCCAAAATAATTCTAAATGCTCAATGCTGGGAGGAAAATCCATTTATCTTGACTCCTCCTTACAATTATTCATGGCTTAGCTTTGTTCTATATTTAGTTGCTTGGAGAGGGAAGAAGGCAAGGAGAACCATAATTTTTTCAGTTATTAACGTGTCTCAGAAGTTTTTGTCTAAATACATATACACATCCTTTCATCGAAGTTGAGTTCCTAGCATGTCAGCAATTTTTCATCTTGCTGCCTTAAAGAGAACTGAGGCTGAGAGAACCGAGGAACCCCAGTGGCTCGGTGGGTCAGGTGCTGTGCTGCTGAATGCAAAGAACAATGAGGCCATTCCCCCTACAGCAGGGCTAAGCGTTTATGTATCTATTCGGATGGCGAGCGAAAACAATCAAACATTACATGAACTCTTCTTACTGAGCTTGTTCTTCCCACAAAGTTCATTAAGTGGCGAATGAGAAGGGGCCAAAATGCAAGCCGCTATTGGCGCACCTCTTCTTAGCCTTCTTTCTCAGTCTACATTCTCAGCGAAACAAGAAATAGGACAGCCAAGTTTCAACTTTCGGGCAGTCCACTTGGAGTACATCATAAAAATTGTGATGATTAAAAACGGACCATTCATCTTGTGGTTATTATCAGTACTTTCCCATTTGGAGCCAGGTCCTCAAACTTTGTACTGTGTTTGTGTGTGTGTAACATGTGTGTAGCATGTGTTCCTAGACAAATTGCTGACTGGATGATGCCCAGAGGAAGGGACAATGCCCCATTTTGTGTAAATAGTCATATTCCAAATGACACCTGGTCTGTGCTTGATGGGCACTTGTTGAATGACTATTTCCAGTGTACATTCATGTCCCCTCTGAACGATATCTACTAAGATGCCCCTTTGAAAAAGAGTGTTGAAGCAGGAATAGGTTCCTCTTCCATATCATCTAGCCCCACCCTATTCTTTGCTACTCTCCCCTCCATGTATTCTTGATCCCCACCTACCTGACAAAAATACACACAACCCTTACTATGTCTGTGTAGATCCCAATTAGTCTTTGAATGACAAATTGGCAGATTAAAGAAGTGAAAGGAAAAAAAGAGTGAATGAATAATATAAATATTGGTTGACTATGATGTTAGACATGCAGAAATGCTTCTTCCAACAGATGTAAGTGTCTTTGCTCAGCCCCCACACTGGCTGGTGTGAACTCCCACACCAGGATTATCAACCCTTCCTACAGATGTTCAATGGTGTGACATTTAGTGTCAACTAGACACTCCCGGGTAAGGGCACCAACAGAGCTTAGCCTATCAATTACATCAAAGCCTGATGTACCTCCTTAGTCTCATAAGCCTTTTTGTATGAGAGAGAGAGAGAAACCCAGAAGAGTCTAAATGTCTTTGGCCCTTCCCCTTCTGCTGGAGCTGAAACTTGCATCTGATTCCTTGGTCTCCTGTTGCGTAGCCTGCCTATCCCAGGAGCTATCAATGGAGCCAAATGGTGGATTCATTTGACTGACTTCAAACTTCTGCCTCCACCAGCCTGTGCCCCTGCTGTCTCTGCTTCATCCTCCATGCATCAGGAGAAGCCTGACTTGAACCAGACTGAACTTATCTATTTACCCAACGATGTAAGCCATTTCTTGATATAATTCTCTTTTTATGTGAAACACATACAAGCGTCACTGGTTTTGTTTCTCTAGAGAAACCAACCAAATACACAGGGTAAGTCTAAAAGGATTGCCACTAGGGTTTTGGTTCCTACGTATGTACCCAGATTTACTCCATACAAAACGTGTTTAAACATGTCTCTGTGATCATTGGATGGCTGCAGACAAGATCTCTCATGATGACTCTTAAAAAAAAAAAGAGTCCAAGCAAACTAGCGACTTGTCAGAATCTGTTGATTCACTTAAATTCGAGCAGAGAGGTCAGCTCTGAAGGTTATGAGGACTCCAAAGGGATAATCGTGACAGATTTTCTCAAAGGGCACAGGACAATCACAAGGGGCTTATTAGGAAGAAGCTTTGATAGAATCGAAAACTGTATGGGTGAGAAAAAGGTCAGGAGAGGAATTTTTGCACGGCCAACAAAGCATCACTGCTCATTCTCCAAGGAGAGCACGGGCCGCCAGAGGGGCACTTCTCCTGAAGAGCGCGCTTCACCCATCCTGCAATCTTGATCCGGCCCCTTCAGACTTCTTTTGTTCCCAGTTCTCCAAAATATCTAAAAGGAACATCATTTGAGTGCCAAATTGAGGATGCCCAGATTGCTGTTTTGATGTGGTAGACATTCAGGGAAGAACGAGCGAGCTGGAAGCATTGCCTTCAGAAATGTATAGACCGAGATGTCAAGAAACAAGATCTTCCCATTTGGATACTTTTGTTTAATAAAGGTTTCTATGATTTCTATAGTGATACTTCTTACCTTATCTTGTGTTGAAAGTAAATGTTCTGCATTAAAGGGTTTCTAAAAGGGGCTATTAGAAAAATAATTGTTCCTATTGCCAATGTCAGTTTTTCCATGTGAAACCCTCATTTGGCTCTTAGGTCAGTCTATGCTATAATTTTTTTTAAGAGGGGGTCTATGTTCTGTGGGAAAAAGATGAGGTGGTCTGATTCCATAAAGATGAACAGCCCTGGAAACCCTGTATAGCACTCCTCTCTCGCCGAGTCAGCTCACTGGCAGTGGGATGTTTTGTCAAAAGCTCATGTGCAGTGCTGCACAGCACACTTTGAAGGATTATCCCTTGCCTTGGGTGCAGCCCAAACAACTGGACTACAGAAAACCTTAGTGAGGAGAGGCCAAATGAAAGATTTTGAAAAGTGATAGCTTTATTAGAAGGCTTTCTTTTGCAAAGACTTTCTTCACCTTTTCCTATATACTTTACAAAATATCTTATAAAAATACTCATAAGCATGGTTAACTCATAAGACTAAGGACCTACTGTGGGGCCAATCTCAATCCCAACTATGTGAACACACACAGACACCAGAAGAATGCACTTCAGAGGACAGCACTGAAGCTACAGCTTGGGGAGAGGGGCATGTCTGATTAGAGCACACAGGAGAAACAAAGAGGGATGGAGAGGGCGGGGAACACATCCTGGCCCACAAGCCCCAAGGATGATATTCCTGCTCAGAGCAGACAATGCAGAGAGAGGACCATATGGCGGGCCCCACCACAGAACACGACATCCCTCACTGAACCATAGCACTATGGGGGACAACACTGGAGACACAGTGTGGGAATTGTGCCCAATCTGACCCCATCACAGTGGGGAGAAACACTAAGGGCATCCAGTAGGGCAGAAAGGGGAGCAAAGTGATGAAATCCCCAGAGAATACCAAAAATAGACTTTGGAGACAGAGTGTGGGACCCCATTTCTACTGGAAACCACTCCTAAC
>NW_022103915.1:49451465-49452901 GCF_000313985.2 Echinops telfairi
GTACAGATAAGAGCTGGAAACACAGGGAATCCAGGACAGATACACCCCTCAGGACCAATAATGAGAGTAGCGATACCAGGAAGGGAAGAGGAAGGTGAGGGAGAAAGGGGGAACTGATCGAAATAATGTACATATAACCCCTCCCTGGGGAATGGACAACAGAAAGGTGGGTGAAGGGAGACATCGGACACTGTAAGACATGACAAAATAATAATAGTTTATAAATTATCAAGGGTTCATGAGGGAGGGAGGGAGGGAGGGAGGGAGGCGGGGGGAGAGGGAGAGGGCAAATCAGGAGTTGATACCAAGGGCTCAAGTAGAAAGAAAACGCTTTGAGAATGATGATGGCAGCAAATGTACAAATGTGCTTGACACAATGGATGGATGGATGCATTGTGATAGGAGATGTAAAAGTATTTAATTAAAAAAAAGGAGACTAAGGACCTAGAGCAAAAAGGAAGAGTTGGTTTTTTTTAAAAATTATATCCAAAAGCATAACACAAAGAAAGATCCTAGGAATGGACCGTGAAAACCACCTTAAGGTACGCTCGTCCAGCCCACAGTAGGGCTTAATAACATACACGGTGGTCAAGAACGTAGACACAGAAGGGCTACTATGGTTTGCAACCTTCATTTCTGACTTTTGATTTTCTTTGGCTTAGTGGCTCTCCTAAGGAACAAAAGAAGGCCGAGCGTCAAGCTGACTTGGGATGTTTGAGCAGTAGACAGGTGTGCCCCAGGGATTACATATAAACCCTTCAAGTCCCTCTTTTCCCAATAAGTCTAGGAGCATCTTCTTGATACCGATACCCCCATGTCTGCATATTAAAACCCTCCTGAGAGACTGGTTTAATTTGGAAAGTGGCAGGATGGGTTCTAAGGTCTAAGGTGCTAGGCTGTCATCTGGGGAAGAGGAGCCCTGGCGATGCAGTGGTTCCATGTGGGGCTGCCACCCACGGTGAGCGGTTTGAAGCCATCCGTCACTATGAGGTTTTCTCCTAGAGTCACAGTCTGAGGAATCACAGGGCAGCTCCGCCCTGTCCTATGGGGTGGCTATGAGTGCACCCCGACTTGATGGCAGGGGGTTTGGTTTGGGTTGGGATCTCTAGATGATTGCCCGTGGAGCAGCGGGGTGGGTTCCACTGCTTAGTTACCAATCAAGCACTTACCCATTGTACCACCAGGGGTCTTGGAAGAATGGCACAGTCAAGCAAATCCCCCAAACGTGCACAAACATAAACAAACAACAAACAAGATCAGACTGGAATGTTGTGGTGAGACCCAAGGTTAATGGGGAAGAGTTCAATGAAAACCATTTTGTTCTATTTTTATTTCTCTGTGTGGCTGTGTGCTTGTATGTGTGTATGAGAGAGAGCGAGCGAGAGAGAGAGAGAGAGAGAGAGAGAGAGCGAGAGAGCGAGAGAGAGAGAGAGAGA
>NW_022103915.1:49453001-49467738 GCF_000313985.2 Echinops telfairi
GGTCTTTGAAGAATGGCACAGTCAAGCAAATCCCCCAAACGTGCACAAACATAAACAAACAACAAACAAGATCAGACTGGAATGTTGTGGTGAGATCCAAGGTTAATGGGGAAGAGTTCAATGAAAACCATTTGGTTCTATTTTTATTTCTCTGTGTGGCTGTGTGCTTGTATGTATGAGCGAGAGAGAGAGAGAGAGAGAGAGAGAGAGAGAGAGAGCGCGCGCGAGCGTACACTGAGTGGTGTGTGGTGGAAGGAAAGGGCGTTCTTCATGATCATCACTTCCAAATACCTACCCATAAGGAGGTAGGTGAGTTTGTCTCTTCCTCGTCTCCAGATGTAGATGCTCTGTCCAATGGGCTCTATGCTGGATAGTCCTAATCTTCTTAAACGTCTGGGTTCTGGGACAGACTCCCCACTGCGGTTCATCGTGTCCCAGCTCCAGCGTGCGTGTCAAGTCACCTGCTAACCAGGTGCATTAGTTCATCGTGAGGAGGTAACCGTGCTGGGCCATTTCGGGCAGGCGTGAAAAACAGCACAAGAGCAGGGTACCTTTCTGGGGAACGCTGGCAAGCACATCCAGGAAGACACCCTTTCCGCCGGCTAAAGGTTCCCCCGGTGTAGAATGAATCAAATGCTACCAGCTTCAACCCGGCTGCATTATATTTGGATAATAACCCTGCAATGCACATTGACATGACGAAGGAGCTTCTTCAAAACTTTAAGGCAACAATTAAGTATTCCATTGTCATGGCTCAATTAAATGGTTTGGCCTGAGAAAATTGGGGCTTGTAAAGTGAGGATGGAATGTGCTTTGATCCTCTTTCCAGGGTTATTGTTTCATTAATAAATGAACATGTCATTTGTCTCACCAGAGGGAGCTCATGCCCTCCAGGCTTTTTTCCCTTTTTTGTTCAGGTTTTATAAAGATGAATTTCCAGTGCTCTGAAATACCATGGATTAGTAGTTAAGCCTGACAGCACTTCGGGGAGTAGCGAGCTTAAAGTGCCTCACACAGGTCTCCAAAGTACTTGTTTACTAATAGAGGAAATCAGCGACCGTCTGCAACCGCTGATATCGCATTACCATTTGGAAAGACAGTAGCTGAGATAACAAATCACACAGTTTTAATAATTACTCCTGAATCCCCCCCCCTTTTTTTTGTTTCCTGCATAACTGTAAAGGCTGGATTTCTTCCAAATAAACAGATAAAAACAGTATGGAACTTTTATCTTTTAATGATAATGACAACACATCCTGTTTCACTAAAAGTTTCCTGCTGAATTTTTTCTGATTTCTGGAGTTTCAATAAAATGTAATTATACTTTATAATTCCACTCTTTTAATCTTCACTTCAAATAAAACTAGCCACAGTGAGCAAGCTTGCTAGGCACGAGCGGGTACAAACCGCCTGGACTTACCCATGTTGACTTGTTCCTACATTCTGTCTTGGGGCAAACCTGTCATTGAAACTGCAGCCCGTCCATGGAGCTACTTTGCATTCAAATTAATAGCCAGTTTAATCTGAATGTAAAATAGCTCCGTGTATGCCATCATTAAAAAAAGAAAGTAAGTAAGGCATTTGGTAATGAATGGGTGTTTAAGATATGATACATGTGCAACATATTTTAAATCCTAAATTGAACCTATATTAGGATGAGGACATTTTAATATCAATTGGTAACTCATAAAAGAAGTCTTTTAAAAAAAAAGAAGCCTTTTAAAATCTGCATAGTAAATACGTGAGCTTTGGGGGTCAAAACGACACTATTGTACAGATACGATACAGGGTTTAGCTCATATGGTTGGCAGTGGGCATTTTCCAGCAAATCTTTGCATTGTTGCATTTCTATAGTCCAAGAATGGCAATTGATTTTTAAAACGCATGCTGCAACTTTATTTGCTCAGTAATTACTTGGACTTTATTTGGAGGTCAGAGACGGAACAACTAAACAGGAAAACGAAGTCTGGCTCCCGTGTGCGATGAAACCATACAAGCTGGCAGGCAGAAAGGAATGCTACGCTTTTTCCCAGCGCTCCTCTGAGTTCGCTTTCCACTGCTCCATGTTCCATTGGGTGATTAGAGAACGCTTTCTTAAAGCCTTGCTGCAGAATGATCTTAATTGGTGCAAGGTTGAGCCCTTTCTAGGAGGGGAGGGAAAAGGTTGAATAGCCTTTTCAAGTCACATGAAAGTTTCTAGAATGAATGTACGATAATTAGATTAATAAGTAGCTTAATTTATCACAGCTGAGGATTTCAACAGCCACACATTAGAGGAAGAAAAAAGATTAGTGTGATTCCAGTTGGTTAAAAAAAAATTGTTCTGAAACTTGATTAACCTTAAACACAGAATGCCTTTCTTTCTGAGTCTAAATGTCGGGGATTGGGGCGAGGGTGGGAGGTGTGGAGCGGGGACGTTGGGAGAGAGGACCTGAAGGAATCAGACAAATCTTTTCTGTCTCCCAGTTAATGAGCGGTGTCAGGATTGCTTGGCCAACTTTCCCCTTTACTGTTTCTGCTCTCTAACGTCGTAAAGGAGGGGCCATCAGCTTGTAGACTCTTAAATGATGTGGCCCACCCACAGCATAGGGCTGCGTCTTTTCTGACGTGCACTTTGTCATAAGCAGGCTCTCTTGTCTTCGTGTGAAAAAGAAAGGGAAGTCATGTGATTGAAGGAGAATGAGATTTGGAAGCGACCACCATTTCAGTTCAGAGATGGTAGAGACACTGTGGTTTATCTGATTGGATAATGTTTCAAACAGCTATCTCCAAGCTATGAAGGCTGGACTGGAAGTCACACATTGGCCAAACAAGGAACGGCAGTAAGACGAGATGAATGGCACTCATTGATAAAATGTGCAAAGCCCAGACAACTGGTATAGCCGGAAGAACCGTTTATGCACCAATCCCCATTGTCGTTCATTGGGAGTCTTCTCCGCCTCCTTCAGAAACACATAGGAAATATCCTGCTACGAGTGGAATCTCCTGGATCAGCGGCTGATCAGATCCATCAGGGTTGGACTAATGTCAAAGTTGATTAAACTTAAACTTCCTCCTAACTCTTGACTGGCTGCAAACAAAATCGCAGCCCTGTGTTGAACAAAACCCCTGGCGTGGGTTGGGTTTCCTTATGGAAGAGCCTGGCACACGGCTCTCTAGTACCTGTCAGCAGTCCACGGGCATCATCTTTGCGAGCCCACTGGTGGGAAACAGTATGGCCATTGCTGGCGTTCTGTGACAAAGGTGTGCAGCTGAATGGGAGTAGGCAGGTGGTAGCCTCTCTGGCTGGAAGGGGGAAATGCATGGGAATATATCAGGCAGCCTTGGTGACACCACTCCCACCCTGACAATCAAATTCACAGAGCATCTCTTGAGTCACCAAGGCTTACTTAAAGTTGTGGCTGGAGCTAAAATATTAGTCTTATCAGTGACCTAGGTAGATCCACAATGGCAAGAACCCATGCACCCACCTATGTGGTAAATCCAGTACCTACAGCCATTTCCACTCTGAGGTCTCCCCTCCAAACACAGTTTTTTTCTTTTGTTTGGTTAAAGGGGCGGTTTCACCACCAGGCTTTTTTTTTTATTCTTTTATTGAAAAAAAAGACATCATATTATGAATGAACTGTAGCTTAAAATATTGACATTTTAAAAAAATTCATGTAATTATGACCTCTGGATCAACTTGGAAAGCTAAGACAGAGTTCAACCAGCCGCCTAACCTGAAAGTATGCTTATAATCTAAAATGGATATCTCATTACTGGTTAATATTATTTATTTAGGAGGTGCTATGACCCCTAATTTGCCTTTAAATGATTAATTTGGTGTTTAAATAAGTGCCTTTTATTTAATAATGTTGTCTTCAGCCAATTCACTTATGTCAATAACCTCTTTGTTTAACCTTCTTAAAGGAAACATTTTCTCTGCTCTGAGGCAATTAACAGGCTGTGGCATAAATAGGTACAGGAAAATGAACTAAAATTCAGGGCTGGTCAGGACAGTGAATGTGTGTTCCTGTAAACCAGGGCCTGGGCAGAGTCTCCATCCCCACCACCTTCTCCAAAGAACCTTCTCTCTGTCAGCATTCTTGGTGCAGAGCCAGCCACAGAAAAACTCCCATACACAACGTGAGGCACTTTCTCTTGATTGGCGGCTCTTAACTTTTAGAAAAGTTGATTATGACGCTCTAAGTTGGAAATGAGCTGTCATTTTAAAAAAGGATATCGAGGGGGAAATGAATGCATGCAATATTAATATCAGATGTTGATATTTGATCTTGACAATATCAATAGAAATGTGTTGGAAAATTATCTTATTCTTGCTGTTTTTGTTACTTCGGAAGTCAGTTCGGGTTGGGGGGTTGGTAGAGGGAGGGGAAAAAAAGAGGAGCTGATACCAAGGGCTCTATAGAAAGTAAATGTCTAGAAAAGAATGATGGCAACATATGGACAAATATGCGTGATACAGTTGATGTATGGATTGTTATAAGAGTTGTAAGCGCCCCCAATAAAATGATCTTTCAATTAAAAAAAAAAGTCAGTTCTGACTCATGGTGCCCGTGTGTTATAGACTAGAACTGTGCCACGGGGTTGCCTAACTGTCACCTTGTGCTGTTAGGTGCCATCAGGTCCAATCTGATTCATAGGGGACCCTGTGTACAACAGAACAACGCCCTGCTTAGTGCGGTGCCATCCTGACAACTGTTCTTAAGTTTAAGTGCATCGTTTCAGGCACCATTTTCAATCCGTCTCATCAAGGGTTTTCCTCTTTGACGTGGACCTTCTGCGTCGTCACCAGTCACGATGTCCTTTCCCAAGGACGAGGCGCTCTTGGGAGCATTTTCAAGAAATGCAAGATGAAGTCTTACCACCCTCCATTTGGAGGAGCATTCTGGTTGCAAATCACTAGCCCTTTCCTTCTCGGCACCCTCGGGTGGGTTCAAACTGGCGACCTTTAGGTTAACAGTCGTGTACAAACTGTGCTACCAAGGGAACATAGGGACATAAAAGTGTAGCACGTAAACTTAGTTTATCTTTTTTTTCCGGGTATTTCATTTATTCTTTAAATATAGTTTTCCAAGACAGTTATGATCAATAAGATTAGAATGGTTTGCTCTCTCACGCGTGTTCGCTCTTTTGCCCTTAACAGTTTTAACTTGCCAAATTTCATTTCCTTTTTAAAATAACATGTGAAGAACAAAGCAAGTTTTACAAGTTTAGCCAGTAATAGCCATCAATATTATTTTTTAATTAATAGGAGTAAATTAGCCCCAGAAATTGTTCATTATCAGAAAATAATCCCACTGACTACGACAGAGACTTTTTCTACTTCTGACAGCCATGTCCCCCTTTTTCCTAGCGTTTCCTTTTCAGCTCGCTGCTCACCGCCATCCAACTAAGCCCAACCAAGGTAAGTATGAGCAACCTCCTAGCGGCATCCTTAAGGGGCAGGTCTAGGTTTCCCTCTTTAACTTAAAATACAAAGAGCTGGCATCCCAGCTCAACTTTCACACAAAAAAGAAACAAGCTTCTATCTTGCTTGAGGATCTTGTATTTTCAAGCAAATCAACAGTCTAATTAGCATGTTTACTAAAAAGAGATTAAAAAATAAATCCAAATTCACGTACCACACACACCAGACTACATTGCTAATACATGCATCTCTTTCTTTTTTGTTTTTCTTTTGACCTATGAATATGAATGATTTCTGCTCTTTTCCTTATGCTTCCTTCTGAAACAATGACCTTCTGCTTGAGAATCCATAGAAAACTTTGTGATGATTCCCTGAAGTGTTCTGAATTAAGAGACCCCCTTGCTTTGGCGTTCAGCACACTACAATTGTTCTAAACTCTCCTATTTGCATTCTCCTTCCATACAAATCTACCTACCTTCTCTGATTACAGCAGACATGGTACGTGGGGGACATACCCGTGCTTCTTCTTTGACTATGTAAGCCCTATTTGTTGTTGTTGTTCATTGCTGACAAGTTGATTTCAACTCATGGCGATCTCATGTGGGAGTAGAACTGCTCCCCAGGGTCCTCCAGGCTCAGAACATTGGAAGCAGATCACCACACCTGTCTTCCAAGGTACCCATGGGTGAGCTCAAAGTTCCAGCTTTTCAGCTAAGAGTTGTGTACTTAACCATTCTTAACACAGCCCACATAGAAGAAGCACACCAGCGTGGGTGATCATGAGGTGCAGACAGGATCTGGTATCAGGTACCAAAATATCCAAAACAAACAATTATATTGATGCGAATGAGGGGAGTTGGAGTGGAGACCCAATGCCCATCTGTAGACAATTGGACATCCCCTCACAGAAGGGTCACAAGGAAGGGATGAGTCAGCCAACGTGTAGTAAAGCACCAACAAAACACACAACATTCCTCTAGGTCCTGAATGCTTCCTTCCCCTTACTATCATGACCCAGTTCTACCTTACAAATCTGGCTAGACCAGAGCATGTACATTGGTACAGATAAGAGTCCTTGACTCATGGAATCCTGGACAGATAAACCCTCAGGAACAGTAGTGAGAGTAGCAATGCCATGAGGGTAGGAGTGGGGGGAGGGGGGAGAGAATAGATCATAAGGTTAGATATATAGCCCCCTGAGGGGGACAAATAATAGAAATGTGGGGTGAAGGTAGACAACGGATGGTGTAAGATACAAAATACCAATAATAATATATAATTGATTAAGGATACATAAAGGGGAGAGGGTGGGGAGGGAGGGGAAAAAGAGGAGCCAATACCAAGGGCTCAAGTAGAAAGAAACTGTTTGGAAATGATAATGGCAGTGTATGTACAAGTGTTTTTAATACAATTGAGTTATGTATTGTTATAAGATCTGTAAGAGCCTCCCAATAAAATGATTACCGTATATACGCAAGTATAAGCCGACCAAATATCAGCTGAGGCACCTAATTTTACCACAAAAACTGCATTAAAATGTGCTGAAAAACTTGGCTTATACACAGGTATATATGGTAATAATAAAAAAATCATGTGCTGGAATATAGTGGAGAACAAATCAGAGAAGACTATGGGGTACACTAAATGAAATCTATAGCCTACTGAGGTAGACAATGAGTAAACATGCAAGTAAATGTAAAAATATGAGCTGTAAGTAACTGCCAAGAAAGAAAAGGACAGATTGCTGTAGGAATCATTGAGGGCAGGAATTTGAAGCAGAATCTGTTCTTCACAACTTAGAGCAAATGAGAACAATGAGTCCTTGTTTTCCCATTTCTCCCAACTAGTTTATCCATCACTGGAATCTTACGGCATAGCATATTTTCAGTATAGCATTTTCTTACCAACTACAAACATCAAGAACCAATGGTATTCAGGAGGATAAGGGGGAAAGAGGGAATCAATCACAAGGACCAACATATAACCCCCTCCCAGGGGGCTAAACAACAGAAAGTGGGTGAAGGATGACAGAAGACGATGTAAGATATGAAAATAATAATCTATAACTTATCAAGGATTCATGAGGGAAGGAGGGAGGGTAGGGGAGGCAGGAGGAAAATGAGGAACTGACATCAAGGGCTCCAGTAGAAAGAAAATGCTTTGAAAATGATGATGGCAGCATATGTTCCAATGTGCTTGACACAATGGATGATTGTATGGATTGTGATAAGAGAAGAGCCCCCAATAAAAGTATTTAATTATTTTTTTAAAAAGTGATTTCCTGGTTTGGGGTGCACACATTCATGTAAATGCCGAGCTACAATAAACTCCCCCTCAGGAAAAGTTTTAAAAGAGCCAATGGTATTGAAGGAAGAAGTTCAAGCTGTGCCAAAGGCACTAGGGGGAAATTGACAGCATACCCAATGAAATGTTTCAACAAACAGATACAGTACTGTGTGGTAGTTAACATAATCTGGTGTCAATTTGAGACTTGAGAGGATTAAGAGTGAAGGAGTGGAATCTAGTCTGTCACTGGGTTCATAGCCAATGAGGCCTCAGTGTGGGCATGGCTTTCCCCTGAGAATTCTGGGAATTCCGGTGCTTCCTTGCTTGGAGGCAGGAGACAGGCTCTTTGTGCTCACTCCCTGGGAGACATTGCAGCTGACAAGACACATGGAACTACACTAGTGCCCTGCGCTGGAGAAGCCACATGGGCCTACCCTGATGCAGCTAGAACCCTGGACCTGGAGAAGCCACATGGAGAACCCTGCCAGCACTGAGATGCTTACAATGCCCCTGGATCTCTAAGACTTCCCACCCACTGGCCTGTGATCCTCCTGCATTTGGCATCATTGCCTGTATTTGTGAGTCTGAAGAGGAGGACCTTATAGATTGGTATCGGACATATGGACTAATATTGGACTTATGGACTTGGACTGGATTGGGTTGGGATGCTTTGTTAATTTACTAAGACCCTTTATATAAAACTCTCTCTTAAACACATATGATTGTCTATGAATTTGTTTCTCTAGTCTACCCAGACTAACACAGTACTGGGAGCATTAATGCATCTATGCCAAGACATTTGGAAGGCAGCTACTTGGTCAACTGACTGGAAGAGATCCATATGCATACCCATTCCCAAAAAAAGGTGCTATAACAGAATATGGAAGTTATCAAACAATATCAGTATTATCACACACAAGTAATACTTTGCTGAAGATAACTCAAAAGCATTTACAGCAACACAGCAATAAGGAATTGTCAAAAATTCAAGTTGAGTTCAGGAGAGGACACAGAATGAGAAATATCATTTCCAATGTCAGATGAATCTTGATGATGGGTATTAGAAAGATGCTTCTCTAAGCTTATTGACTCTGCAAAGGCATTCACCTATAAAGAATATAACAAATTATGGGTAATATAAAAAAATGGGAATTCTGGAACACTTACTGTGCTCATAAGGAACCTGTACACCAACCAAGAGGAGTCTTCCAAGCAGAACAAGAGGGAAGTACATGGTTTAGAATCAGGAAAGGTCTGTGTCAAAGTTGTATAATTTCATCATACTTATTCTATCTGTGTGCTGAGCAAATAGTCTGAGAAGTCAGACTAAGCGACAGGAGGAGGAGAAGACTCATGAACTGCCTGCAACCTACAGATGACACAGACTTGCTTGCTGAGAGTGAAGAGGCCGAGAGGCACTTGCTGATGAAGGTCAAAAACAGATCGCACTTCAACATAAAGAAAACAAAAACCTCACAAATGGACCAATGAGCAACAGCATCATAAGTGGAGAAATGGTTGAAGTGGTCATGAAGCCACAACCAATGTCCACAGAAGCAGTTAAGAAATTACATTGGGCAAATCTAAGCAAAAGTTATCTTCAAAATATTAAAAAGCAAAGACGTCACTTTGACCTTGAGGTACACCTGGGCCAAGCCACAGCATTTTCTTTTATTACAAAAAATGCTTGTTGCTGCCAGGTGTCATTGAGCCCATTGCCACTCAGGTGGACCTGTGTACAACAGAGTGACACACTGCCTGGCCTGTGCACCGTGCTCACACTCCTGTTTCATAGGAGCTTTTTGTTGCAGCCACTGTCAGTTCATCTTGTTCAAGGTCCTCTCCTTCACGCTCCCTCTCATTGCAAGCTCCAATTACTAACAGATGTTGTCAGCTGTTCCTGCTCATTTTGAGCCATGCCCCATCAGCAAATGAAGGTCCTGAAGGCCTTCCTCCGTCTTCGTCATTACGCTCAACTCACTTTGGGAAGGCAGCGCTAAGTGCCTTTTGACCGGAGAGGCTCACCTTCTGACACTGTCTTACACACTATTTCCCTGTTATTCATAAGGTTTTCAGGGCTAATTCCTCAGAAGCGGACAGCTTATTCCTTCTTTGTAGTCTATTCTCACTCTAGTGAAACCCATTCACTTTGGGTGATGCTGTGGGCATTTGAAATACCAGTGACATAGCTTCCAGCATCACAGCAACACACAAGCCACCACGGTACAACAAACTGACAGCAAAGTTGTAGGGGAAAAAACTTTATAAGGGACAACTTTTTTTTTTAATAAATCACCTTCTTGGGGGCTCATACAACTCTTATCCCAATCCATACATACATCAACTGTGTAAAGCATATTTGTACATTCATTGCCCTCATCATTCTCAAAACATTTGCTCTCCACTTAAGCCCCTGGCATCAGCTCCTCGTTTTCCCTTCCCTCCCTGCTGCCCCCTCCCTCATGAACCCTTGATAATTTAAAAATTATTATTACACTGTGTGACGTCTCCCTTCACCCACTTTTCTATTGTCCTTCCCCGAGGGAGGAGGTTATATGTAGATCCCTGTAATCGGTTCCCCGTTTCCACCCCACCCTCCCGGTATCGCCACTCTCACCACTGGTCCTGAAGAGATCATCCACACTGGATTCCGTGTTTCCAGTTCCTATCTATACCAGTGTACATCCTCTGGTCTCACCAGATTTGTAAGTTAGAATTAGGATCATGATAGTTAGGGGGAAGAAGCATTTAAGAATTAGAGGAAAGTTGTATGTTTCATTGTTGCTACACTGCACTCTGATTGGCTCATCTCCTCCCCGTGACCCTTCTATAAGGGGATGTCCAGTTGCCTACAGATGGGTTTTAGGTCCCCAATCTGTACTTAAGGACTATTTATTAATTCTTAAATCGGACAAAGAAAAAGACAAATTATATGACTAAGGGAGACCAGAATGGTACTGGAAGAGTCACAGTCAGGTGACTTTAGTAGAACATGGACCACAAAGGGAACAGCCACAAATTCATAATCAGCAACAGATCAATTCATCACAAGATCATGATTGGGATACACACCACTGCAGATGAGAAGAGATTAGAAGTGTCCAGGGCCCAGTGACCACCACGGTTGGGGTATGCCTCATGACTATGTGGCCTTAGTACTCCATTGTCCATGGAGACACATTGAAACAGTTTCCTAAGGGTGAGACTAACCCTTCCTGTCAGGCTATGGTGTTTTTATGCAAAAGCTGGATAGTGCATAAGGAAAACCAGAGAAGACTTGATACAATCTGATTATGGTGTTGGAGAAGAATATGGCATTGACCACGTGCTTCCAAGAACAAGTCAGTCAGTATTGGAAGAAGTGTAACAATGTGCTCCTTAGAAGCGAAGAATCCAAGATTTTTATCTCATGTACTTTGGACATATGACCAGGAGTGACCAGTACCCGAAGGAGGGCATTATGATGGGCAAAGCAGAAAGTCAGCGAGAAAGAAGAGGACCTTCCACAAGATGGATCAACAGTGGTGAATTCATAAACAGGTTCAAACATAATAATGATCGTGAGGCTGGCACAGAACCGGACAGTGCTTTGTTCTGTTGTGTGGAGGGTAGCTATGAATTAGAACCAACTCAACAGCATCTGGGAACCACCAGAATGGCAACTCGAACTATCTATTCTTAATAATCACACTAAAGGCCTTGTGGTCATTACATCTGTGTCAACTAGACACTCCTGGCTAAGGGTGGAGTCAACCCCATCACTCAGGTCACAGCCTGATGCTGTGTCCTTGGGGTATGGCCTTCTTATAAGCTGAGGCCCTCCATGTCTCTCTCTCCCCCTTCTCCTTCCTGTTGGCTGGCCACCCTGAAAGCCGCCAAAGTCCTGCCATGTTTCCACTGACCTTGGATCCACAGGACCCTGCACCCACCGGCCTGTGATCTTCCTGCATTCTGCATCATTGAATGTGGCTGTGTGAGTCTGAAGAGGGACTTATGGACTAGTATTAGACCCATGGACTTGAGTTGGACTGGGAAGGGATGCTTTCTTGATATATAATTACTTCTTGATATAAAGCTCTTTCTTATATTTAGATGAGGAGCACTGAGGGTGCAGTGGTTATGGGTTGGACTGTGATACCCTTGGTTGGAAGTTCGAAATCACCAGCAGCTTTGAGGGAGAAAGACTGGGCTTTCTACACCTGTAAACCCACAGGGGGTTGCTATGAGTCAGCATCGACTTGATGGCAGTGAATTGAATTATACATATGTGAGTGTCACTGGATTTGTTTCTCTAGGCAACCTGGCCTAACACAGCCCTTAATCTAATCTTTGTGACATTGGATATATTCTTTCTTTTCTTTAGCAAAAACGATGAAAGTTACATTGGTAATGAGCTTAAATTGGTACAACCTTTCTGTAAAGATTAGCAGGTACATCCATAGGATTCTTTTTTTTTTTCTTAATCGTTTTATTGGGGGCTCTTACAGCCCTTATAACAATCCATACCTCAATTGTGTCAAGTACATGTGTACATATGTTGCCATCACCTTTCTCATGGATGTATTCTTGAAGGCATAGACTGTTTTACCTTTGTTCCCCCTCGCTGTCTGGCACAGCTAAGGGCTACAGGAAGATTTGTGAAATAGAAATAAAGTTTCCCTCTTCTTTGACATTATGAAAAATGAATCTTCTTTTTTTTTTTTAATATGGAACGCTTCACGAATTTGCGTGTCATCCTTGCGCAGGGGCCATGCTAATCTTCTCTGTATCGTTCCAATTTTAGCACATGTGTTGCCGAAGCAAACACGAATCTTACTTCTAATGAACCCCTTTGACCTTTACATATTAAGCTATTTATTTATTAAATTTTATAATACAATTATTTTCATGTGTTATATCTACTGCCATTAAGTTAATTCTGACTCGTATTGACTATGTAGGATTTCTGAGGTTGTGAGAGCAGAGACCACATCTTTTACCCTTGGAGAGGCTGCTGGGTTTGAACTCCCCACTTTGTGATTAGTAGTCTAACGCTTACCCGGCAACTCTACCAGTCCCCCTCCCCACATAGCTTCTAGATGATGAGTAAATAAAAAACAAGTTAGAAGACTCAGAATGTAATCATGAAAGAACTTTGACATTCTATGTGTGGCATCAGGGATATTCTTGGAAGAATCCCAGGCTGAATCTCCAGACCAACCTCTGATGATATGCTGTTTTCTACAACATTTGAAAGTACCTTCCCAACATAAAATCCTCTTTTTTGATCTTGTCCAAAAGAATAGTCTTCATTACCTACAACTGACATCACCCTAATTGCTCCTTCTTGCAGCAATTACTGCATTTACTGAAAGGAAAAAATTTAGGCTAATAATACAGTTAAAAAAAAAGTATCAGCTCACATAACTAAAATTTTCAGAGATAGGGATGCGTTTAGATGAGGTTTGATCCAATGCCTCAAGGGTATCCGAAAGTTCTGGGTTCTTTCCATCTCTCATGTCAGCTTCCTCCTTAGGCTGGCTCCAATCCTGCTCCCAAGATGGCTACTCACAGCTTCTGGGGCCATATGCTTCCTTTTTGTGTGTCAGAGAGAGCAACTTTGTTCCAGCATTCCTAGAAACCCTCAATAATCACAGTATGATCTGCTTAATGCATATGCCTACCCTTGAATCAATTGCTACAGTCAAGGGTATGGAATATACTGTTTGGCTTTGTCTAGATCATTTATTCCAATCTTGAATGGGAAGCAGGAAGTCATTTTCCACAAAATCACAGATTTCCTCCAAAGGAAACCGTATGGTTAAGATAAGAGAAGTGGAACGTTGATGCTGGCAAGACAGCGAAATATTGAGTATAGAAGGTAGAGCTGGGGTAAGGTAGAGCTGGGTAAGGTAGAGCTGGGTAAAGACTAGGTAAACCTCAGTCTGTGAAGGCCGCCTCAGCAGGAGGAGAAGAACACTTGTACATATCAGTAAGAGAAAAAGGAAAAAGACATGGATTTATTCCCTCTCTTCTGAAAATGGCATCCTAATCTGGGACGAAAAATGAGCTTTACTTTTGTATTAATGCTGCTCAGGAGAAATTGTCATGGCTTAAAATCATTGGCTTACCATTTCTGTTAGTGGGTGGCACTATAGTGGCTAATGTGCTGCTATAATGCTCAAAGCTATGCCACTCATATTTCATTGGTCATTTATGGGGACATTGGTCAGTGGAACTTCTAGACTAAGGCAAACTAAGAAGGATCTGGCTATCAACTTGTGGGCAAACAACGGATCACAGCAGAATAGTGTCTGATCATTGCGTTGGACAATGAGCCCATTAGGTTGAAAGGCACTCAGAATATGCCTGATGAAGATCTACCGCCTCAAAGCAGAGTTGGCATTTATGACATAATTGGAGTACAGCGTCTAGGGCCTTTATTCCCCCGTGTGGCATGAGTCAAAAAGAAGCAACAGCTAATATCCCTTAGTAATCAGAAGGTGGAGTGTACACAGTATGAATAAAGGACAGTTGGAAGTTGTCAAAAATTAAATGGAACTCTTAAGACACATAGAGTAGGTTTAAGTGAACTGGTATTGGTCATTTTGAACTGGAGAGTCACTTAGTCCACTATGCCAGAAAGGACATATTGAAAAGTAATGACTATCACATTCAATTTCCAAATTAAAAAAGAAAAAAAAATATCTAGAGGAAAGAAGTAGGAAGCAAAAGATATTTATAGAGGTATAAATATAAGTATGTATATTTAAAAATATATTAATATATAATGATAGGGATATAGGTCTTTGTGCATATATTTATATGTTAAGTATTAAGGTACAAGACAGATATTGGGCCTCCGCTCAAATTCTCCCTCAGTGCAAGAACACTTTGTTCTAATAACCTGGCATTCTGTGATGTTCACCTTCCCAATACGATTGCTGAAGACAAAATGGGTGGGTGCGTAAGCAAATGTGGTGAAGAAACCTCAACAGTTTTATTCAGATGGTGCCTGGCTATCAAAAGATGCAGGGTCTGTAATCTTAAAGGCTTGAA
>NW_022103915.1:49468102-49470859 GCF_000313985.2 Echinops telfairi
ATGTACATTGATACAGATAACAGCTCTCAACACACAGTATCCAGGACAGATTAAATCCCTCAGGAACAGTAATGGGAGAAGTGATACCATGAAGGTAGATGGAAGATGGGGGGCAGAAGGGGGAGAAAAGGGGAAACCAATCATAAGGATCGACATATAGCACCCTCCTTCAAGGGGGATGAACAATAGAAACATGGTTGAAAGGAACAATGGATGGTGGAAGATACGAAAATAATGCTAATTTATAATTTATCAAGGAGTAATGAGGTTGGGAAGGTGGAGGAGGGAGAGAAAACGAAGAGCTGCTACCAAGGGCTCAGGTAGAAAGGAAATGTTTTGAAAATGATTATGGCAACATATGGACAAATATGCTGGATACAATTGATGTCTGGATTGTTATAAGAGCTGTAAGAGCCCCAATAAAATTATTTATCTTTTTAAAAAAGAGAGAAAGAATCAAAGAACATGTCGGCTGTGTCTGGCTTGGACCTCCTTTGTGTCTACATGGCTGAGTATACCAAGAAAATCAGCATCATCGGTAAATCTGGGCTTACTTTGGTACCTCCCTAAGAAAAATGGTTAAGGAAACTGAAATGGGTTAGCCTGGCTAGTATACTGCTTATTCTGTAGCACAATTGAAGTAACGATAGACACTGTGGGCATTTAACAATTTGACACTCTAGCTCCTGTTTGAAAACGCTTGCCCCTGTCCCTCCAACAACACCTGTGCAGGCACAGGGACGTCTCTCAGGAGAGGACTGGAGGGGTCGCGAGACCAGTAGAAGCTCTACCATTTGAAATAGCTCTGGCCTGTCATACACTGGTTAGAGGAAGTAAATAAACAGACACATAAAAGGACTTTTCAGAGCTATCGGTGAGAGAATAATATCCAGACACTTATAAAAAATGGTTGACATAATTATATTCTAATTTATGCATGAGCCACTAATGCCAAAGAAGAATAAATTAAAGGTTTTTACTAACTTCTGCAGTCTAAAACTGATCAAATCCATCAATGAGATGCATTGATAATTACTGGTGATTGGAATGTGAAAATTGTAAGCAAAGAAGAGAGACCAGTAGTTAAAGAAAATATGATGTGTGGTGATAGAAATGATGGCAGAAATGTCAGGGCCAGGGGTGTGAGTGGGGATACTGGGAGGGTAGAGGGAGAGTGGGTAGGAAAGAGGGAACCAATTACAAGGATCTACATGTGACCTCCTCCCTGGGGGATGGACAACAGACAAGTTGGTGAAGGGAGACATCAGACAGGGCAAGATATGACAAAATAATAATTTATAAATTATCAAGGGCTCATGAGGGAAGGGGGAGTGGGGAGGGAAGGGTAAAAATGAGGACCTGATGCCGGGGGCTTAAGTGGAGAGCAAATGTTTTGAGAATGATGAGGGCAATGAATGTATAAATGTGCTTTACACAATTGATGTGTGTATGGATTGTGATAAGAGTTGTATGAGCCCCTAACAAAATGATTAAAATAGAAAAAAGAAATTTTCAAGAACAACAGTATACTCATTGCAAATAACTTTTTTCAGTAAGTGATTATAGTGAACTTACCCAGATGTATTACACAGGAATCAAATAGACTACATTTCTGAAAACAGATAATGGAAAATTTGGATATTATCAGTCAGCATAGGTCAGACCCTACTGCGGAATAGACCATCAATTACTCATACACAAATTTACGTTGAAGCTGAAGAAAATTGCAAATACACTAGGGTCAAAAGTACAACTTGGAGTACATTCCATTTGAATTTAGAATCCATCTCAAGAACAGATTCGAACATTAAGGACTCAAAATCAGAAGAGTTGTGAGAGGACACCAAGAATATCACACAATGATCATGAGGTGTCGATGGCGTCAGGCATCAAAGACCCAAAACAAAGCACACAAACCAAAAACAGCATATCAATGGGAATGAGGGAGAGGGCAGAGTGCAGACCGGAGCCTATTGGTAGTCAACTGGACACTCCGTCAGAAGAAGGACCACAAGGAAGAGAACAGCCAGTATAGCACCAACAAAACACACAACCTTCCTCTACTTCTTTATTGCTTCCTACCCCACCCCACCCCTGCCTGCTAATCATGACCCCAATTCTATCTGACAAATCTAGTTAGACCAGAACATGTACGCTGGTACAGATAAGAGCTTGCAACACAGGGAATCCAGAACAGATAAACCCCTCAGGACCAATAAGGGGAGCAGCAATACTAGGAGGGTAAGGGAGGGGGTGTAAGGGAAAACCGATCACAATAAGAGACATATGGCCCCCCCTCCCAGGGGGACGGACGAAGAGCAGAAAGTTGGGTGAAGGGAGACAGCGGTTGGTGTAAGGCATAAAAAAAAAAAAAGAATTGATAAATTATCAAGGGCACATGGAGGAGGGAGGACAAATAATAATGAGGAGCTGATACCACAGGCTCACGTAGAAAGAAAATGTTTTAAAAAAGATGATGACAACATATGTACAAATGTGTTTGACACAATGGATATATGTATGGATTGTGATAAGAGCTGTCTGAGCCCCCAATAAAATAAAATTAAACAAACAAAAAAAGACTATCACACAAGAAAGCAAAGGGTGGTTATGAGTTCTGGAAAGGAAGGAAAGAACAAAATTCATGTGAGAAGAGACTGGAACTTGCTCTTGAATGCATGGTGACTAATTGGACTGGAAGATATTATGACCTAGAAGAGCTAACAGAAGCTGTCAAAGGTTGGCTTGAGAAGACAA
>NW_022103915.1:49472302-49473789 GCF_000313985.2 Echinops telfairi
CACACACACACACACACACACACACACACACACACACACACACTGCTTTTTCTTCCTTCCAATTTCCTTTTCCTCTACACCAGCAGTTCTCAACCTGTGGCTCGTGACCCCTTTGGGGGATGAATGACCCTTTCACAGTGGTTGCCCGATTCATATGAGTAGCAAAATTACCGTTATGAAGTAACAAAAAAATAATTTTATGATTAGGGGGGGTCACCACAACATGAGGAACTGTATGAAAGGGTCGCGGCATTAGGAAGGTTGAAAAACACTGTCTACACCCTCTCAGTTTTCTTTCCTGGAATTTTCTTTCTGTTTTTGTCTTTTCTCTATCTTTTCTCTCATGTTCTCTCTCTCTTTCACCACCCAACAGAAAACTTACAGTATACGTCGATTAATTTTATAGGAGAAAACCAGTTTTTGTTTTCTTTCTCCAATGTCATGTCAATAAATGTGAAGCATGGAGCCATGGTTAAGTCTGCTTTGAGGAGAGCTAATCACACCTCTCTGTAGCCTCCCAGCTGCATCAGAGGACAAAGTCTCATCTTCCTGACAAGAAATATGCTGGGTTCACCAAAATATTCTGCATTAGCCAATAAAAGCGAGAACTCCAATCTGTTTACTGGTGAGCTCCACAGTCGAACCCTTATCTCCCTAATCCTCACACCACCCTTGACAGCTAGGCAAGCAGCTTAGGCTTCCCACCCCCTTTTCAGTCTTGAAGGACCAGTAAGGACAGGCACTAACAGTGAGATAAAATGACCAGATTTTTAGGCTTACGGTATTATTATCTTTACTTCTGACTGATTTTTCAACTCTGACATTTTCTGAGAGCAGCATAAAATCTCTTTCCCAAATAACTTTATCCATTAAGCATTAGCGTTCTCAAGAATAGCTCACAACCAAGAGACAATGGCTTTAAAGTAAAGTAAAATGCAGTACCTCTTGTTTAAAAAATAAAGACATAGTACTTCGGGGTCAACCTGCTCTAAATATAGTCCCTTAATGCATAAAGGGAATATATTGTCTGTTTCTTTAAGGAGCTGATACCCCCCCAAAAAGTTTTGCTTTGCAGTTTTAAAATGGCAATTTGTAGTTTTTTAAATGCTCTGATTCAGAGGGAAAACAGAGATGAAGATGAAAGTGCATATAGGATATATAGCATGAAGATTTGGATCACCATTTTATAAGGCCAGACATTCATCCATTTTGATAAAGGGGGAAAAAAGCTGCCCCTGGTCTGCTTTAATATCGAGACTTTCTTAGAAAAGATCGAAGACTAATGAAAATTTATGTTGCTTTATATCTAATTTTAGGAGACCTCCTGATGACAAGCTAATATGCTATTTTCTGATGATAAACTATTTGCATATAACCATGTTTGCCCAAGACAACGTGAGGTGAAATCTCCCGTCATTGTTTCCGGGAGCATTCAGGCTGTACTTGTTCCTTCTACTTGAAGTCCTCTTACATTCAACATTCTTCGC
>NW_022103915.1:49474810-49476481 GCF_000313985.2 Echinops telfairi
CCAAGGCTACAATTCACATGGGACCAAATCATCAAGTCTTTCTCCCATGGAGCTACTAGTGGATTTGAACTACTGACTTTTCATTTAGCAACCAAGGCTTACCACTGCTCTACCAGGGGTCCTTCATGCCCACTAGAATGGTCTTAATGGAAACACTTTAAGAGACAATAACAAGTCTTGACTAGAATGTGGAGAAACTACAAGTCCTCATTCCTTATTAGTGCGAATACGAACTGGTGCGATCACTGTGGAAAAGAGTTTGGTACTTCCTTCATAAGGTGAATTACCACATAACCCATCCATTTCCTAAGAGAAATAAAAGCCAGTGTTCAGAATAAACCTTGTACATAAATAATCATAGAAGCTCTATTATCAGTAACCCAAAGTGGAAAGCAATCAGATGCCCATCAGCAAATGCTTAGATAGAATGTTGTCTATCTATACAATGGAATATTATCCAGCTATTAAAAGGGGGGATGGTGTATTACACTGTTTCAACACGGAGAAACCTTGAGAACAATACAGTAAGTAAAGTCAGACACAAAAGGCCACATAGGCCACATACTATAGTATTCTTCTTATATGAACTATTCAGAAGAGGCAGATCTAGAGGCAAAAGCAGATCACTGGCTTCCAGGAGCTGGAGGGGGGGAGGGGGGAGGTGTTTGGAGAAGGTGACTGATGTGGTTCTGTTTGGGGTGATGACAATTTTCCTAAACAAGCTGGAGGTCATGATGACGCAGCACTGTGACTGTACCTAGTGCTACTGACGATCTCTAGCCCTCTGCTGTGGAGCCGATTCAGACCCCATCCTGTCGGACAGGACAGCACTGCCCTGTGCGCCCGGCTCTCACACTGGAACTCTGCACGGGAGCAGAGTTTCATCTTTCTCCCAAGCAGCAGCTGGCGGTTTCCAATGGCTGGCCTGGCAGTGGTCAGCCCAACAAGTAACCAGCCACTGCACCACCCAAGCTCCTTTGCACTTTAACATGGTTAAGCTGGCAAACTATGTCCTGAGTGTTTTACCACAATAAAAATAGAGTGTGGTTAGCATGGTCTAGTTAGGTCAAAGCTATAAAGTCGCAGCCCCTAATGACATTGCTGAAAGCAGTTTCAGGGGAATAAGAACAGTGCTGGGGTGCAGCGGGAGGGGGAGTAAGTAAGACGTGGGCTAGGAGGGCAGTGGGTGAAGACAGCTATTTCTTTCTCGAAGTTGAACTATGGACTGAACACTGAAACTAGAAGATGATACATCAATCAGTGCTTCATCTGCTAATACTCAAATGGGAAGATGCAATTTGGTTTGGGTTTTAGGGGTGTGTGTGTGTGTGTGTGTGTGTGTGTGTACATGCACATGTTAGGATATGAGTAGCTTGAATCCATCTGTTTCCTGGAAGGAGGATGCCCCAGAAGGAAAATAGATAAAGATAAAGGAAGAAAGGTGTTTGGAACTTGACCCTCTGGAAGGCAAGGCACAAAGATCTGCCAGGGGAAAGACGCTGCACGCTCAGAGAAGAGGGTGGCTGTATGTAAAGAGGTTCCCAGGTAAGAGACCAGAGGTTGAAGGATTTGTCCCCTGAGGATTTCTATCGAGATGCCTAAACCCCACCCTTGAGTCAAGTCCCCCTCAGCAATAAGTACACACTCAAATCATTTAGAGGAGCCTTTAAA
>NW_022103915.1:49478323-49479194 GCF_000313985.2 Echinops telfairi
CAAAGAAGTAATCTATTAATTGAGGGACTAAGTGAGTGGTTAATAAAAGTCTGACTTAAGAAGCATTCATTATAAGCCAGATATAATGCTAAACACGTTTTTTTACTCTTAGTTGTTTGGCATCTTTTCTTAGACATCATAACTGTCTAATATGGTCAATACCACTTAATGTCTAATTTCTCAACAAAGCATTAAACCGGTAGGCATTTGCTCAAGCTCACAAAGTGAGCGTGTGACGAAGGCAAGCCAATCCGATACGGGAGCACTGGCGGTTCATCACTATGTTCACTCTGTTATGTAGACTACTTACTGTTAACTCTGGAAATGAAGGAGGGCTTAAGCCAGTTGCATTTTGCATTTTCAACACCAGACTAGAGCTTTTATTAAAATATGGAAACTATCTAATAACTTGTCATTCTGTGATGCTCATCTTCCCGACACAATTGCTGAAGACAAAGTGGGTGGATGGACAAGCAAATGTGAAGAAAGCTGATCGTGCCCGGCTATTAAAAGATAATGTGTCTGGGGGTCTTAAAGGCTTGAAGTTAAACAAGTGGCCATCTAGCAGGGAAGCAACAAAGCCCACATGGAAGAAGCACACCAAGCTGTGTGATCACGGGGTGTTGATGGGATCATGTATCAGGCATCAGAAGACCTGAAACAAACAATCATATCGATGCAAAAAAGGGTGGGCCAGAGTGGAGACCCAAAGCCCATCTGTAGACTATTGGACAGCCCTCACAGAAGGGTTACAAGGAAGGGACAAGCCAGCTAGAGTGCAGTATAGCACTGACAAAAACACTCATCATTCTCTAGTTCTTTAATGCTTTCTCCCCCCCTCCCTCCCCCGCACCCCACTATCATGACCCCA
>NW_022103915.1:49480819-49482383 GCF_000313985.2 Echinops telfairi
GCAGGGCCATGATATATGACTATAACCTTTCGTGTCTCTCCTTTTATTAAAAAAGCAAGGGTTCAGTTACCTTATCTTGATCTGTTTGTGCTGCAAATAATTGTAGGCTAAAAATATCCTAATGCTAATATATCAAATTTCATCTTCCATAAGTTATGTTGACTCTTCTGTCAACTATGAGAGAATTCATGGTAGAGTGACATAAAGAATGCGCTTTGATATCCAATAGATGACTTTGAACCAAACTCTAGTATATACTAATTATACGGACCTTGAATATTTGCAAATCCTCAACTTCCGCAATTGTAAGATAATAATAATAACAATCCCTCAGACACAATGTTGATAGTAAGAGATTAGAACATGCCTGTCTTATTGTAAAAAGCAAAGCAAGTACCTGGTAGTAGTCTGAGTATTCCTGGAGTGCTCGTGGTCCTCCTCGCTATCGCCGTCACCCTTACGGTCAATCAGGAGCTTCGTGACGGTCATCAGTGGGAGCTCTCTGGGGTGCCTCTTCCACTGGTCGTGATGATTCTCCAGACCAGAGCTGTCCAATCAAGCTTTCTGTGAAATAACGACAACAAAGTGCTCTAATGTGTGCTGTCCATGATGCTAACCTCTAATATGTGACTATGGAGAAGTTGAAACCTCCTTGTGACCAAACATCTAAATTCTTCATTTAATTGCATTTGACTTAAAATTAAGTTTAATCGTCACATGTGGCTAGCAGCTACCTTACCGGACAGTGCAGCTGTCCTTTGAACCATACCTGAGCAAACGTTATCATATTTAAGTGCACAGGAATAAAGTCATAAGATTTATGTAAGTTTACAGGAGACGTCATTAATATCCTCACTTAAGAACTCACTGTGGCCACGTTGATGCTGACTCAATGATGACCCTATAGGACAGGGTAGAACTGTCCCCATAGGTTTCTGAGATTGTAACTCTTTGTGGGAGTAGAAAGCCTGGTCTTTCTCCCAAGAAGCTGCTGGTGATTTCGAACTGCTGACCTTGTGGTTAACAGCCCAACACCTAAGGATTATGCTACCGAGGCTCCTCACTCATATGCTAGGAGGTGGGGATTTTAGATAGAGCTTCACTTCCCCAAGATTGCCAGGATCTGATTGTGCAGAGCCGATGAGCAAATGGCATGCAATTATCCCGTAACCAGGATATTGGAGCCTATTTAAGAGCACGTTGTATCATGACATTCCTGGGTTTGATTAACACATCTTTTTGGAAGGGCTAGGACAACTGCCAAGTGAAACTCTGACTCTCTGGTTAGGTTCTTTCTAACGGGAAGAAGTTACCAAAAATCTAACATTTTTTACAAGAAGTTATCTATGAAATCTGGCTTTAACTATCAAAAATTTAAAAACTGACCTTCTAGTAGTTTCCTTTTTTTTTCTTAATCATTTTATTGGGGGCTCTTACAACTCTTGTTACAGTCCATACAGTCCGGTCCAATATGTTGTACCCAACATATTCATACATATATTCCATCATTCTTTTCTAGACATCTACTTTCCATTGAGCCCTTGGGATAGATTGTAATTTTTTT
>NW_022103915.1:49482752-49485457 GCF_000313985.2 Echinops telfairi
GCGAGCCTAAACGTGAAAGCGTGGCAGGACCCAACAGTGCAGCATGAGGAGGCAAACATATAAATTACAGAAGTGAGAGAATAATTGTTTCGATCTGTAGAATGCAAAGAAAACCTGTAGCTTTGAGGGATAATGCAAATAAAGTTATGAAAGACAAGTTATTTTTCCCTGGATCATCTTTGAGTAGGTATCAGTCACATAATTCACAAATAAAATCATATGAAAGCATTATTCTCCATAAGTAGAGAACTAGTTAATAAATTAAGTGACATCACCTAATGAATATAATGAAAATGAATGAAAAATTGCCTTATATACTCCCACTTTTATGGGTATATTCTTCAGTTTAAAAAATAGGCAAGGGGATAAAGGGGGTGATGTAATGCTTTTTTGAAGAAAGGGTATGTGTATGTGTAATCTGCTTGAACTTCCTCACACAAATATTTAACAAGAAGAAGATGCAAGTAATACAAATAGTAACTAGACTTATCTGAATATACCTGGTGTATTAGATATACTGTTGGAACCATTCAAAATTAAAATGCAAAACACTCACAAAAAATAAAAAGTCGCATAAATATGTTAATGAGTTTAACTATATACCCAGTCTTTAGTGGGACTAAAATAAGCATAAAAAAGGAGTTTTAAATCCTTCACAGTAATCACATGGAGAGTAGCAGTGTTAGCGCTATTACCCTTTGTGATGTCTAATAAAGCAAATGAGAAATTTTGCAATAGCCTAATTCATCTTTGGTGCCCTTGAAACCCAGAATTCGTGGTGAGAGAAAAAGAAGATGAAGATGTATGATAGAAGAGTTTGAATAGCAAAACCTGTAGTCTTGAATTTGAATTAGAAATATCAGTATGGATTCACTTATCTCTTAAAAAAATATTTCCTAACTCTATCCACTGAAAAGGATTAGAGAAGCCTTATTATGATAATAATAAGCATCTTTAGTGACCAGATAGTCAACTTGAAATTCTGTTTCTCCCTAAAAGAAAGAAGAATGTTGTAAGAAAATGGCTGGCTTCATATTTGGGTGAGAAAATGTACAAGATTAGCCTGAAATATTTTGTCATCCTACCAGGTGTCAAGGAAAATATCAACGATGATTAAGGTCACATCCAAAGGACCTAGAAGCCCACTCAGACACACGTTCCCTCTTGCTAAACAGGGCACAATTTGAGCATCAAAAAGAAAATGGTTTGAAGCCCATCAACTGTATTCAAATTCATGAATTCACAATGGTACTAAGGCAAACTAATTGGTCACTTTTAGAAGATGCTCATGAACCAACTCATTATACCTACCCTGCCTTTCCTACACAGAGCATACTCGTTGGCAGTATTCCAATGAATAAATGAAAAAGAAGAATATAATTTAATATGCCCATTTTGCAATCCCCTAGTTACAGGAAGTGCATGGACCTAGACACTGAACATCAGTGATTGAACATCAACATTGCAAAGACAGACAGACAACCAGATACAGTGGTTATTTTACGGGCCTCCTGATAAAAAAATACAAGCCATTACAGTACAAGAAACTGACAGACAAGTGGTGGAAAAGAATACAACAAGCTCTTAGAAAGCAGCTTGGCCAAAAATTCAGATCTGGTCAAGCCTAATCGGATTCAAGTACTGAATCGGATCCAAGCACCAATTTACAGGAAGTACTGGGGTGGGGGGGGCGGGGAATAGAACTAAGGACCCGTTATTCTTTAACAAATTTTCAGAATAAAAGAGATAGAAGAAACGGTCCTACTAAGCTAAATTAAGAGACTTGAAAGACCACCCAGCCACGATGTGGGGCCTTACCTGCATCTTGGTACAAATAAGAAGACTGTTGGAAATGTGATACTGACTATATCTGTCGCATGTTTTTAATTGTGGCAATGGTATTTAAAATCAAGAAATAAAAACTCACTACCCTCAAGTGGAGGCTGACTCACAGCGACCCCATAGGACGGGTAGAACTGCTCTTGTGGGGGCTCAGACCGCAGCTGTTTGAGGCAGTGAAATGTTTCCTCTTTCTCTCAGGTAATGTTATTGGGGTTATGTTACAAATGAGTTCTTATCTCTTAGGGATACATATTGAAAGTTTCAAGATGCGCTAATACATCTTGGACTCACTTCAAAATAGTATGTGGAAATGAGACTATTAAGACTAGCCACGGAATGTTAATTGTGTAAATTGCTTGAGAGTCTTATGGGGGCTGATGGTACTATTCTGCCTAGTTTTAAATGTTTCTATTTTCTGTAATACATTTTTTTCTGAGTGTTTTCTATAGTTAACGTATTCAAGTGATTCAAAAACAAAAGTGACTTAAAAAGAGGTCTAGTCTCATCACCGTGTGTTCTTGTCCCTGCTGCCGTGGGTGGCAATGTGCTGGTCTGCCTGGGACTGGCGAAGGACCTCCCGTGTGGTCAAAGGAAGACCTTCAGTGACATGGACTAACACAGTACTACGACGATGGGCGCAAACGGAACAAGTATGAGCACGAACAAGGACTGGGCGGATTTTCGTGTTTCTGTATTAGAGTTAATATGGGTCAGAGCTGACTCCACAGCACTTAACAATGGCAGGGACTTTTCATATCTAAACCAGGACATTCTCAGGCACACCAGGATGGTTAGCAATTCAACCCTTTCTTCCTATTTCATCTTGTTATTCTTCCCTGATCTATTTATACAAACAAAGTAAA
>NW_022103915.1:49487026-49493156 GCF_000313985.2 Echinops telfairi
CCCTGGTATTCTTATCAAGGCTATCCATATCTGTATAGTCCACACTGTTTAATATCTTTGCATAGTCAGTAAAACACTAAGTAAACATCTTCCTGGCATTGTGTTTCAGCCTAGAGTCATCGGACATTAACAATGATATCCCTTGTTCCAAGTCTTCTTCCGAACCCAGTCTGAATTTTGGACAGCTCCCTGTCCATGCACTGCTACAACCATTGTTGGATGATCTGCAGCACAATTTTACTTGCCTGTGCTATTAATAATATTGTTCTTTAATTGACACATTCTGTTAATCATGTTATTTCTGTTTGCAGACTTTTAAAACTTTCTATTGTGAATTGGATGAAGATTTACAAAGCAGATCAGTTTTCTATTCAACAATTCACACGCATTTTGATTTATTTCATTGATTGCAAGCCTTTCAACATAATAACACTTATCTCATTCTTCCTTCTTTCCTAACCCTTCTGAGCCCTCTCTCTGGGCTAGTGCTGCCCCTTTATTTTAAATCGCTCATTATTCCAAGGTGTTCATACTTTCCAAGTGCTATTTTCCCCCTATAGACTTGTCAATTGTTTGTCTGAAAATTGAACCACAGGAGTGAGTTCATTTCCAGACCTAAACAGTGACTAAGGCCACAGCCTCAGAGGGCTATCAGCCTCTAGACGACCAGCAGCCTGGGTTTCTTCGGGATTTTGAGTTTGTTCCACATTTTTCTCCTACTCACACAGAACTGTCCAGTGCGATCCTTTCAGAGCTATTGGTAGTGTAGTATAATTCTGGTCTCAGGGTGGTGGATGGTATTGTTCACCTGGCTCATTAGTTCGTGTTCAGGCATAGCTTAAAAATATATTTCCAGAGTGGAGATTGCTGAGCTGAAGGATAAATGGACTTTCATTCTGATAGCTTTATCAAATTCCCTCCATAAAGGCTATACTGTATTTCAATTCTTTCTAGCCATTTATAAAATATCTGTTTCTCTAATGTTTAAAAAGCAAAGATTGCTAATGCTTTCTAAAGGTTTCAGTTTTTTAGTTTAAGTAAACCTTTTTAAGCATACAGAGAAGTCCTTCTTGTAAATTTACAATATGGCAGATATTTACATATGAATATACCAAGGTTAGGAAATACTACATCACCAAGACCCCGAGTCTTCTGTTAATTACTCTCACCCACCCTCCTCAGTCCTGCCCTCCACCACAGAGATACATATGCGCATGTGTGTGTATCATAATTGTCTTTAAAAAGGGAGACTAATTAGCTAAAATAGCATAGCACAAAAATCAAAGATTAGATCTCTCAAGCATCAGTTATGAGTGGACTGTAGAGTTATCATTTTGAAAAGCTGAGAAGCGGAAAGGAAGAATAAGAATAAAAATAAAACTATTGCTCCAACTTGAGAAACACCCAACGGGAAAAAAGTTTTATAAAGAAATACTTGACCATATTTCAAAAGTAGGAATTCTGTAGCCATTTGGTCATATCTATATACATTTTTAAATTCCAGCAGTTTTCACTTTAAGTAAGCACTCGATAAAATTTCAAGCACAAGCAAAAGGAGATATGCACAAGCATGTCCCATAATATTATTTGCCATGTTGTTGTTGTTGTAGTTTGGTGCCCCCAAGTCAGCTCTGACACGTAGGGACCCTCGGCACAACAGAGTGAAGCACTGCGTGGTCCTTTGCCAGCCTCATAATTGCGCCCGTGCTTGAGCCTCTGGTGCAGCGACTGTGCCAGCCCATCTCACGGAGGGCCTTCCTCTTTTTCGCTGCTCCTCCCCTGTACCAAACATGATGCCATAGGCAAATCAAATTAGAAACAAGCAAAGTGATTCTAAGCAAACTAGAAACAGGCCAAATTAGAGATCGGTGAGGAAGCCCTGGTGACACGGTGTGCTAAATGTTGAGTTCCTAACTCTTCAAAGCCACCAGCCACTCCACAGAAGAAAAGTGTCTACTTCCAGAAAGATTGACAGCCATAGAGCCCCGAGCAACTAGGTCTACTTTGTCTCATAAGGTTGCTACAAGTCTGAAGGAAACTATTAGCAATGGGTTTGGATTTGGGGACTCACATGGAGTAAATAAGTAAAATGTGATTTATTTATCCTTAAATAGTTCACTACTGCATCCCAGTTAAAAATGAACTATACTAATTCCCTTAAGAAATACGTACTGTAAAAATATTTTAAGCAAAAATTTAAAAATAAAGAAATATGTATTGAGTGGCTACTATATACCAAATACTGTTCTAAATGCTAAGGAGCCAGTCATGAGTAAGACAAAATACTTGCCCTTGAGAAGTTTGTTAACAGCACTACATGTAAAAGGCAGAAACATCATACTAAAGAAAAAAGTAAATTGCAAGATATTACATATATACATTATTTCCACTAAACAATCCTACCTCTTAAGTATGCATACAATGTGTAAATGTATTCCTTAATGGTCTTCAGTAATGCATGTAAACAATCATAACAAGGTTGCCTCGAGAGGGGAGAAGAGAATAAGACTAGGAAAGGAATAGGTCCAAAGGAACTTCAGCAATTTTGTCATTTTTTCTTCATTTATTAGAAAAAAAGCCAATGCATCACAATATTGACAATGGCCAATTCTGAGTACTAGAAACATTGATATTTGTTATAATAATATCTGGTTTTTCTTTATTACTTTCTCTAAACTAAAGAACCTATAACAAGGGAGCTTAGGGTTTCAAGAAACATGAACAAGCTATAGGGGAAAGTTCTAGGTGAGTGAGTTCCTCTTAGAAATAAGATGGATGCCTCTTCTCTGAGACAGAGGGTAGAAGACATGATGGATAGAGGGAAATAAAAAAAGATTAAAGGGAAAGAAAATGAATTTGAAGAAGATTACAGATGGCCCTGAACTTCTCCATACAGCAGGAACAAGATTAGCTTCTGAGAGTAAGGGAACAGAAGATCAAGCAGTGGGTTTCACAGTATATGAAACAGGTCTTTCAACAACCAATCTAGGGAGCTCATTACTGAGTCAACAAGAGATTAATAAAAGGGTCATAGACTAGCAATAAGAGCCATGGGAAGTTTGTAACATGAATTTCCGATGACTGGAATCAAATGGGTTACATGTCTTTCTCCAGCAAAACTTAGTAGCCTAGAAAAAGAAAAGAAGGAATGAATTGGTAGTAAACCTAAGTTTGCAAAATGACTTGATGGTGCATAATTGGTGCCAATGTAAAGGGGTGAAGAATACTAGAATGATAATTAAATAATCATTAGAATACCTTAACTTGAAAGTCAGACGTAGAGAGGGAACAGTGGGTGAAGGGAGACGTCGGACAGGGCAAGATATGACAAAATAACAATTTATAAACTATCAAGGGCTCATGAGGGAGGGGGCAGCGGGGAGGGAGAGGGAAAATGAGGACCTAATGCTGGGGGTTTAAGTGGAGAGAAAATGTTTTGAGAATGATGTACAAATGCGCTTTACACAATTGATGTGTGTATGGATTGTGATAAGAGTTGTATGAGCCCCTAATAAAATGATTTAAAAAAAAGAGAGAGAGGGGAAACGAACGTGGAAAAGCTCTGACCTTCCTGGACAAAGGGTTGGCAGAGATGTGGTACATAAACCAACTACCTGGCTTTTGGTCCATTAATAGACTTCACTAAACAAACTTGATACCCTTTCCTTCTTTCTTAAATCACTTTATTGGGGGCTCACACAACTCTTATCACAATCCATACAAACATCCATTGTGTTGAGCACATTTGTACATTTGTTGCCATCATCATTCTCCAAACATTTTCTTTCTACTTGAGTTCCTTGGTATCAGCTCCGCATTTTTTCCCCTCACTCCTTGCACCACCACCTCTCCCTCATGAACCCTTGATAATTTATAAATTATTATTTTGTCATGTCTTACACTGTCCAATGTCTCCCTTCACCTACTTTTCTGTTGTCCATCCTCCTGGGAGGGGATTATATGTAGATCCTTGTGATCAGTTCCCCCTTTCTTGCCCACCTTACCCTTACCCTCTTGGTATCACTACTCTCATTATTGGTCCTGAGAGGATCACCTGTCCTGGATTCCCTGTGTTTCCAGTTCTTATCTGTACCAGTGTAGATCCTCTGGTCTAGCCAGATTTTTAAGGTAGAATTGGAATCATGACAGTGGTGGGGGCGGGGACAGGGGAGAAAATTGAACTAGAGGAAAGTCGTATGTTTCATTGTTGCTATACTGCACCCTGACTGGCTCTTCTCTTCCTTGTGACCCTTCTGTAAGGGGCTTTGGGTCTCTACGCTGTACTCTCTCTCATTCACAATGATATGATTTTTTGTTCTTTGATGCCTGATGCCTGATACCTGATCCCATCGACACCTAGTGATCACACAGGCTGGTGTGCTTCTTCCATGTGGGCTTTGCTGCTTTTCAGCTAGATGACCGCTTGTTTATCTTCAAGCTTTTAAGACCCCAGATGCTATATCTTTTGATAGACGGGCACCATCAGGTTTCTTCACCACATTTGCTTATGCACTCGCTTTGTCTTCAGTGATCGTCGGGAAGGTGAGCATCATGGAATGCCAGTTTAATAGAACAAAGTTTTCTTATGTTGAGGGAGTACTTGAGTGGAGGCCCAATGTCCATCTGCTACCTTAATACTAAACCTATAAATATATGCACATAGATCTATTTCCCCATCGCCATATATAAATATATTTACATATGTCCATGCCTGTATTTAGACCTCTATAAATGCTCTTTGCCTCCTAGCTCTTTCCTCTATTTCCTTTTACTTTCCTCTTGTCTCACTAACATGCTTAGCCTTCATTTGGGTTTCAGTAATTCCTTTGTTACATTGCTCTTGATCAAGCCCTTACCAGGCCTCCTACATCCCCCTCACCATCGATTTTCTTTCTTACCAAAACTAAACATGAACCCCAAACCTCCTTAATTTAGCACTCCATGAATCTAGTGTCAATCCATTCATTAGAGTGGGCACACACATAATGTAAAACCACTGTGCACACTTACACTCATGCACCCAACTGGAGTTCCTTCAAGGTAGGAAGAATGTCATATGAACCTTTGATTTTCCCAATGTTGTCCCTGGCATATAATAAACTGTTCTTCAATAAATGAGTGCATTAATTCTAGCCCCAATGTAAGGACAATTAGTTCTTACGATATGGCCCTGCTTGATGCTTGACCTCATGAAGAGATCACTGAAAATATGAGTGCTACAGAAAAGTGTGTTGAAGAAATTAAATGGTGGTGGTCGGTGTAAGATATGAAAATAATAATAACTTATCATTTATCAAGAGATCACAAGGGTGGGAGGGAGGTGGATTGTTAAAATGAGGAGCTAATACCAAGGTCTCAAATAGAATGTTTAGAAAAGAATGATGACAACAAATGTAAAAATATGCTTGATACAATGGATATATGGATTGCTATAAGAGCTGCAAGAGCCCCCAACAAAATAATCTTAGAAAGAAAGAAAGAACTAAACGGTGCCCCACTATTAGAAAGAATAGCATCTGGGGTTTTAAAGGCTTATTTTCAAACAAGCAGCCATTTAAGTGAGGCATCAACTATGTCAACATGGAAGAAGCACACCAGCCTGTGTGAGCCAAAGATTGTAAATAACATAATCCAAATCTAAAGGAGGGAATGGCATCAGAGCTTAAAATGTGGACACCCATTTTGCAGAAGGCTGTGGATGCCAAAGGAAGCCCAAAATTCACTTGCACAGTCCACACATGGATTAAGTCTGTGCTGAAGCCACTCTGATCATTGTTGAGGGATGCGAATCACCCTGTTATCACATGGAGAGCATTGGACAGTCAATTATGGCAGATGTAGTTGGGTCAAAATGTAATGCCTTATCATTTGATCTCCCTTTGGACCCCTTTTAAAGCTGTTTTATTAAAAAAAAAAAAAAGTGCTCCCGGTGAATCACGTCTGACCATGGACCAGGGATGTAAATAATGCTATTAATATGCAGGATGCATGGAAAGCGGATTGTTGTAGATGTAGTTAGATTAACATTCAGCACCCTATCATTTGATCTTCCTTATGATCCCTTCTAGTTTTTAACATTTTCTGCTTTCTTCTAGATTGAGGTTTTTATCCATTTTACTTTGTTACTCTT
>NW_022103915.1:49494096-49496132 GCF_000313985.2 Echinops telfairi
TCGCAATTGCCATGGTTGAGCCTATTGTGGCAGCCACGGGGTCAAGGTCAACCCAGCTCATCCAGGAGGAAGAGCTTCCTCTCTTTCATTGCTCCTCCACATTACTAAGCATGATGTCCTTCTTCCACTTCCTCCACATTACTAAGCATGATGGCCTCTCCTGATGACATGTTAAAAGTCCCTGAGAGAAAGTCTATGCATCCCTGCTTCTAAGGAGCATTCTGGCTGTACTTCTTCCAAGGCAGATTTGTTTGGTCTTTTTGCAGTTCATGGTAATTGCACTATCCTTCACCAACGCCACATTACAAATACATTGATTTTTCTTCTGTCTTCCTTATTCAATGTCTAATTTTCTCATCCATGTGAGGCCACTGAAAATACCATGACTTGGATCAGACACACCATAGTCCTCAAAGTAACATTTTTGCTTTTCACCATTTGAAAGAGATTTCATGCAACAGATTTACCCCGTGCAATGTGTTGCTTTGATCTCTTGCCTATTTATTCCATGAACAATAATTGTGGATCCAAGCAAGATGAAATCATTGACAACTTCAATATTTTTTCTGTTTATCACCATGTTACTTATTAGATCAGTTCTGAGGATTTTAGTTTTCTTTACATTGAGTCATACTGAATGAAGGCTGCAATCCTTGATCTTCATCAGCAAGTGCATCAAGTCCTCCTCACTTTCAGCAAGCACGTTTGTATCATCTGCATAGGAGGAGGTTTTAATAAGCTTCCTCCAATCCTAATACCACATTCTTCTTCATATTATTTAGCATCTCTGATTATTACCCAGCATACAGATTGAATAATATGGTGAGAGGATACAACCCTAAAACATGCCTTTCCTGATTTTAAAACATGTAGTATGCCATATTCTGGTCACGCACCTGCTTCTTGATCCGTGTACATTTTGTTACAATCCACACTGTTGAATGCCATTGCATAGTCAAAACACACACACACACACAAATAAACATCTTTCTAGTACTCTACTTTAAGCCAAGATCCATCTGCCATCAGCAATGATATCCATTGTCTGACATCCTCTTCTTAATCTGGCTTAACTTTCTGGCAGCCCCCTGTCAATGTGCTGCTGCAATCATTGCTGAATAATCTTCAGCAAAATTTTACTTGCAGGTGACATTAATGATACCCTTGTTCTACAGTTTGCACCTTCTTTGTTTGGAAGGGATACACATAAGGGTCTTTCCAGTCAGTTGGCCAAGTAGCTGTCGCCCAAATTTGTTGGCGTAGATAAGTGAGTGCTTCACCAGCTTACTGAAACCTTACCATTGGTATCCTAGAATTCCTGGAGCCTTGTTTTAAGCTAATGCCTGCAGCACAGCTTGGAACTCTTTATTTCTTACTTTAGTATCACTGGTTCTTAATCATATGCTACCTCTTGAAACAGTTGGATGTCAGCTAGGTTTTGTTTCTTGTCTTTGGGGTGTGTGTGTGTGTGTGTGTGTGTGTGTGTGTGTGTTGGTGTTTTGTTTTGTTTTTCAGTACAGTGACTCCATGTAGTCTTTCCATCTTCTTTTGATGCTTCCAACACAATTGAGCATTTTGCTCATAGAATCTTTCGATATTGCAACTGGGGCTTGAATGTTCCTTCATTTCTTTCAGAGGATGCTGCATGTGCCCCTCCTTTTTGCTTTTCTAATCCAGATCTTTGCGTACTGTACTTCAATAGAACGTTGGTCTTCTCTAGCTGTGCTTTGACATTTTCTATTCAGCTCTTTGGCTTTGTCATTTCTTTCATTTGCTTTAGCTCCTCTATGATTAAGAGCGAGTTTCAGAGTCTCTTCTGACATCCATGCTGATCTTCTCTTTTTTTCCTGTCTTTTTAATGACCTTTCACTTTCTTCATGCATGATATTACTGACATTACCCCCCACCTCATCAGGTCTTCTGTCCTTAGTGTGCAATGTGTCAAATCTAGTCTTGAAATGCTCTCAAATTCAGGTGAGATAGACCCAAGGTCACATTTTGACTCTCGTGGACGTGTTTTCATTTTCTTCAGCTTC
>NW_022103915.1:49496898-49503872 GCF_000313985.2 Echinops telfairi
TACAGGAATAGAAGGCGTCATCCGTCTCCCTTGGAGCTGCTGGTGGTTTTGAACTGCTGACCTTGTGGTTCACGGCCCAACTCATAACTACTACACCCCTAGGGCTCCTGCTGTGTTACAGAAATACTAGGAAACTAAGACAACGTTGAATAAAGAAACGGAATTTGATTCTGAAATCAAGAGGGACAATGATGATGCTCATCTTATCTCCAACAATGTATTATTTTGTGGGGTCAGAACATTTATTGGAAAGAATTAGATTTGTGCTATATTACCTTTAGCTTGAGAGACAGAGAGAGAGAGAGAGAGCAAGCACACACATTTTTTAAACATCTGTCTTGCTCACTAGAAAAACGAAACACTAATTAATGGTAAACATTTTTTAAGAACTTTTAAATTTGAATATGATTGAGACATGCCAGTGTAATACATTTAGGTAAAGATTTTAAAAAGTAAATTATATTCATGTGCTTCAAGTTCCCAAACTGCTTTTGTTGCCTAAAATCATTTTCAATAATGTCAAATGACTATGTAGGAAACTGATAACTGTTCTGCATCCCACCCCTCCCTCCACCCCCACCAAATCTAAAATGAACCCCGAGCCACTGGGCTGTGCCCTGCTCTCCGCAGCTTTGTTTCCCAGGGGAATGGAGAGGGTCGCAGGAAATTCTCCTGTAATGAGCAATCCTGGCAGATCCTAAAAATGGAATCAAAATGCCACCCTTGACTTTTCCATGGCAGTAAATTAAAGCCTAATGTATAGTTGTATAGTTCTAATTGCTGACATTTTCTCTCTAATTATGGTTCAGTTTGGCTAGGGTTTCCAACAATCCCCTTGTTCCCCTAAAGCAAACACCAGAGAATGTTCTAGCCCCACTGGTGGCATTTATTAATAACCCCCTTGACAGATGAAAAAAAATCATTGTTCTATATTAGAAAAAGATTTTCCCAGCAAAAGCTAATTGATAAAAACCCATTCAGAGGCTACAGAGGAATTAATTTGAGAGAGGGAAAGAAATAGAATGGTGTCAAGTAAAACCAGACTCGGCCTCATCGAAGGCTGTGCGGGTACCATTTGGGGCACCAGCTAGAAGAAATAAAAGCCCTGGTCAATGTATTTTTAAAGAAACACGCGGGCGTATTATTTACTGAAGTGAAGAAAGAAGAGAAAGATAGCTCTTCTGTGAAGGGTTCTTCCTTTATACCGCCATGAAAGAGATAGAATACGATAAGTCGGTTTCTATGGATGGCAAATACAATCACACATTAACAAAACATTGTTGGGAATGGTGCCATGTTCTTCAACCTAATCTCTTTCATTCTCATTTAAAAAGGAAAAAAAGAGACATTACTCCTTTTAGACTAATGTACAAACGCATGCCAAATTCCAATCAGTATTTATCTATAAGTCTAGTTCTCATCAAACAAAATACCACTTTGGGTGACAATAATTAGTAAATGCTAAAAAACAAGTAATTAAAAATAAAAAGCAAAAAGAAATGGCTGGTATACTAAGGATGCTTGATAGAAAAGGGTACCCCCAAAAAGTAATAGATTCTTTATGAAAGCTATACTCCAAAGTACACCAGTAGGAAATAGAAACGCAATTCAGTAGGAAATAGAAGTACAACTGTATGAGGCATAGATGCGCTCAGCCAGAAGGTGGGATGGTGGAGCACTGCACCCCAGGTATAAGTAATAAAGAGGTGCAGCGAGCCAAATCAGAGTTAAAAATAATATTAAAACTGACTATGAATGACTAATAACGAAAGTGACCATTCTGACAATGTCATGAATAAAGTACTCCTTCCCAAAATACATATTTTTCTAAATTCTAAACAATTTCTATGGTTACTGATATAATATAATGAAATAGGTATACACTTACCATTGGCACACCTTAATTACTTAGGCTTTATGAGCAATATAAGCTAATTTGGGAAATTACCACACACACTGTCAGCTACAGTCATTTTAAAAGACAGATCAAAATCATGAGAACTGGCAAGTTTGACTTGGGAGCCGTTTCTATCTCTCATCTCTGTGACACTATATATTTTTGTATATAACACAATCAATAGTTTTGAAATATATAATGAGACTATAATAATTGTCAAAGTGCAGAAATAGAACTAGCGTTGCTTCCATGCAATTATCCTGTATACTCCCTTGGAATTTTTATTTGTAGTTAATTTTTTCCACTCCAGAGACTTGTGAAAGGTGTTAGAATCAATCCTGAAGAAATGAAGACATGGGACTTATTGCAAAATGTCTTTTCAAATGTTGCCACTGAATTTATCCTATGTTTGAGACTTCCTCTTTGTGTATATTATTTCATGTAAAATAATTCTTTTAAAATTAAAATTAATTTAAAGTGCTCTTTGCTTACCAAAGGGGAGAGAGAGGTTGGTACATTTGCCTATATTATTGATTGAATATTACTATGCAAAGAGAAACTTTGACCAAATCATTGACACTTTTGCAGAAGCACAGCTCAAAAATGAAAACCATAGCCTTACTATTTATTCTTACACAGACCAATCTGTAGGTATCAGTTTTTCTCTTAAAAAAAAACAAATGCTAATGCATTTTAAAAGGAGTAGACAATGTTTTCCATCTTGTGCTGTAATCTTGGTATTATTGATCATTTTTTGTTTTTCTTTTATTTGCATGCTCATAGATACAAAGATAATAAGAAAAGATGTTTAGGGTCTGCATTTCTTTTCTGGACATTGACAGTAGTAACAATTTCATTAAGACCAGAAAAATACATATATTTTCAACCTAGCTCCTCCCAGTGTCAAGTATAGTAGGTACTTCACTGAAATAAAGAAAATAAATTGTATTATTGGACATGATTGGAGAATGGGGTCTCTTGTTTAATCAAATATCTAGCTAATGCTTTTCTAAGTCTGCCAATTTTACAAAAAGAAATATTAAAAGTAAAAATCAAATAAAACTGGAATAGTGTACTAGATCTGTCCCTGATCATTCAAAAGATCTATTTGAATGACTCGAAATCATCTCTACGACCGATGAGAACGTCAAAAAATCATAACATCCATGCAAAGATCCCCACCAGTAGGAAAGGTAAGTTACACAGTGTTGGGTAATAGAACCCCAGGAGTTAAAACAGAGGCAATGGTGAATGCTGTTTAACTCATAATTCCATTTCTCAAAGAATATAAGGGCCTGAAATGTCATCTGAAGTTTACTGTGTTGACTCTCAAATAAAATTCCCATGGTCCTGAAATATAAGAGAATTTTATGGGGAGGGAGAAGATGGGGAGAAGCATCACATTTTTCATTGTCCCTCATTGAGATTTATATTCAATTAATTAAATAATAGTTGAAGTCCTTTGTAATACAAGAGACTTAGTTCTTGCAAACCAGCCAATTACATCAGTTCTCTGTTACTCAACAATCCCTTGGCTCCTTGCTGTGAGGATGACTCCTCTCTTAGACAAGTCAATGAAGCAAACTGACTTCAGGCATGACATTATAGGCTATTGGATGGAACAAAGATCAGTGCTATGCCATGTCATTCATATCCCTTTGTATTTGCTTTTCTCTTATTGCTGAAAACCAATTACTGTTGGTCAGTGATGGGTTGTGGACATTAGTCAGGCTTTCTCATTTAACTCAGCAAGTCACAAAAAGGGCCTCTATTTTCCACTCCAATAGCCTTAGGCACAAATAGGTACCTACAGGTTCATTTGGGCATCAATGGGGTGACATAAAGCTTGATACTCATGCTGAAGTTCCATTATCTACATAAATCTGACATCCTGTCAACACCTTGACCCAAATTTGTATATGCAAAGATTTGCCTTAGCAACCTTGGAAGCTATCTAATGGGGTCTCTTTGGGGGAGGAGGAGATACTCCTTCAAAGATCTAGTCTTGATCACATTTCTTAAAGTGAAACTCATTGCATTTCATCAGGTAGTAAAAATGTGAACAAACAGCACCTCACAAGTTTCTATAAACTGTACCTCTTGGTTTTCACTGCAACTTTTACTGACTGATGAAACCAACATCCAAAATCAAAATGAATATAATTATTCAGTAATTAATAACTGAGTAACAACTATGGCAAATCTCAAACTGAGTGTTGTGGCTTTAGAAAAAAGCACATGGTGGGTACCCATGAGGGAGACCCTGGGTGGTAGAAATGGTTAACATTACAAACCAAAAGGTTGCTGGTTCAAACCCACCCAAAGGCACCCTGGAATAAAGGCAGGGGGATCTACGTTCAAGGCCACAGCCTTCCAATCCTTATGGAGCAGTTCTACTGGGCACACGCAAGGTCGCCATGGATTGGCTCAAGAACCACTGGCAACCACACAAGTACCCAGGAAGCCAAGGTCCTGGGAATAAACATGAGTGCCTAACTGGAGAGATGACAGGAGTGTGGATGTGTATAAAATGGAATCAACCTTAAAACTTTAAGCATGAGAAATTCCAAGTGAGTCATAGTACAGAAAATAGGTACAGTTGTGTTCATGAAGGCGAGAAATGGCTGCAGTTGAGGAATAAAGTGGACAGGTCAGACGTTCAAAGATAAGTGTTGGATTAATCTGACCAAATTACCAAGTAACAGCTTTTGAATGGACAGCAGAAATACCTTACTAAGCCACACCATAATAATAATCTTCTTATTTAGCTAGTAATAATATTTCTTTGTTAAATCCTATTCGGCAGTGGTCCCCTCCGATTCCCAAGTCATTTTCACTTATTCTTCGGATCTTTCATTGTAGAGGCAATTTGATGGGAGAGGTAATGTTCCACCCTAATCTTAACAACTACTCAACCCACCTTATCTTGACATAAAGAGAAAATCTCCTTTCATCATTTCCACAAATGGAAAATACCTCTTCATCCATCACCTTAAAGAGAAGGTTGACAAATTCCTGAATCACTTCTCTTTGGCTTCCATCCTTCTCCCAAACGTCATCCGGTTGTGGTCTGCGCCACCTCGGATGTTGTCCTTGCTCTGCTGCTACCGCCACTTGATCAACCGCCAGTGCTTTCTTCCATGTTTCTCTCCCCACACTGCCAACTCGGAGTGGCTTCGGCTGCTTCTTGAGCTCTCCCACCTTAGTGATTTGTATCGCTACTTCTCTCTTTCCGTGACAATCTGCAATGAGTCCTAAGTGCTAGAATACTGATGATGATTTCTTTTAACCCGCTGTGAAAGGAAAAGGCACGGTGGAGCCATCAGCCACGATGTCTGCAGAGCTCAGCAGTGGGAGAGAGCAGGGGATAGATGCACATACGTCCTTACAGGCTAATTGTTTGCTGGAGGAGCTGCTGGTGGTTCCAAACTGCTGACCTTGTGGTCTAGCAGTCCATCTCATCACTCACTCTGCCACCAGAGCACTAACAAAGAGAATCTGGGACTACGAAACAGGAGGTTTGGGTTAGGGACTAATAGCTGTTTTACTCGTGACACTGAAATAGAATTTATTTTTATATTTTCCTCAAGCCATAAAGTAAGGTATTTGCTTACATCGAGGGAGAAAGAGGAGGCTTTTTACTCCTGTAAAGAATGACAGTCCTGGAAACCCAGAGGGACAGTTCTACCCTGTCCTATAGGGTCGCTATGACTTGGAACTGACTCGATGGCAGTGAGTTTGGTTTTGTCCAAACCTAACCTGCAGCATGGTCCCTGGCAGGCAGGGCTAGTGGGAGAGGGGCGATGGAGGCTTTGGAAGACCTGCCTTTACTTCCCAAGAACCACTTAAAGGCACTGTGTGACCTTTGGCAAATGACTTCATTTCTCAGTTTTTCCATCTGTGAACTAAGATAGATAGCAATGTTAGCTGGCAAATGTTGCACACTATTAATGGAAGAAACATTAAACCCTGTGGTCTTTCTTAGAATAAGATAGCAACTGCTATGTATTATTTCACAAAGTTTCACGGACTAAAATGTAACATAGTGGGGAAGGCTGAGTCTCCAGAGTCAGATGGCCTGTGTCTATTCTCACCTTCTTTTCAGGGAACAAGGAGCATGGCACAAAGAGCCCAGGAGACCTCGTAGATTAAACATTGGTCTACTAACCAAAAGGCTAGCAGTTCAAACCCACCAGTTGCTCTGAAGGAGAAAGATGAGGCTTTCTGCTCCCATGCAGATGACCGCCTCAGAAGCCCAAAGGGGTCGTCTGCCGTCCTGCAGGACTTCTGGGATTTGGAATTGACTCGAGGGCAGTGAGTTGGGTTTGGGGATCTGGAGTCCCTGGGACAGTTGGTGAAGTTCTCAGCCAACAACCAAAAGGCTGGTGGTTCCGTGCCAACAAGACCCTTGGGGGAAAGGTGGGTGCCTGCATCTCAAAAGGGGGCAGACTTGGCTCCTGTCAGAGGAGTCTGACTCTTTCCTCTGGGGCTGCTATGAGGCTGTGAGTCAGAATCAACTGGACGGGAACGGGTTTGGTCAAGGTTTGTTAATTCGAGGGGGCAGGGATTTTCTAAGCTGGGAAGTTCTTATTTCGTGAACATCATTTAGACCCTGTTCCCTCAACTGTAAAAAGGAATGGTGATATTGTTAGATGCCCTCCAGTCGGTTCCAACTCCGAACGACCCTGGGTACAAAAGAACAAAGCACCCCCAGTCCCGTGCCAGCCGCACGGTTGTTGTTTTACGTTTGAGTCCATGGATGCAGCGACTGCGTCCATTCATCTCATTGAGGGACTTTCTCTTATTCTCTGCCCCTCTACCAAATATGATGACCTTCTCCGGGAACAGTCTCTCCCGACAAGTCCCAGATGTAAGACGAACTCTCTCCATCCTTTCCACTAAGGGGCATTTGGGCCATACATCTTCCAAGACAGATCAGTTTGTCCTCTTAGCACTCAGTGATACTTTCTTTTTCTTTTTTTAGTTCTCTGTTGTTGTTTTTAATCATTTTATTAGGGGCTCATACAACTCTTATCACAATCCATACATACATCAATTTTGTAAAGCACATTTGTAC
>NW_022103915.1:49505327-49507283 GCF_000313985.2 Echinops telfairi
GCCCATCTTCCATTAAGGGGGAGGGGGGGATGAAGTTCTATTTTCTTTTCTTTTCTTTTTTTTTTTTTTAAGTTGTCTTTTCTGAGTGCTCTGTTATAAAAACAAAATCCAGGCTAAACAAGATCTTTTTTTCTTCTGATTTTCTCTCTCTTTGTCATTGAGGCAATGCTAACTCGTAATGGCGCTATCGCACAAAGCAGAATTGCCCCTGGTGGGTTTCTGAGATTGTAAATCTTTGGTGGAGCAAAAAGTCTCATCCTTTTCCTGTGCAGAGGCTAGTGGTCTTGAACTGCTGATATTGTGGTGAGCAGGTCAACTCGTAACCCACTACACAACTAGGGCATTTTCAGGGGCTTCTAAAGGTATCCTGGCTCTAGGCATTCCACCCACTGTCCCTAACAGACATGGGGTACCGCATCACACCACCAATGAGATGGTAAGGTGTGAACTGCATGGTGGAATTAAATGGTGGATCGAGCAGACTTCTGTCAGAAAACAGAAGGACACGCATGATCATTCATGGGGAGTTGATTTACCAAGAGTGTTGAGCAATATAGCAGTAACTCATAGCTAGAAACACAAGCGCATTTGTCATTCCCGGGCTTGAAGGATGGAACCAGGGTGGCCCAGTGACTTCATGCTGGGCCGCGAACTGCAAACTGTGAGGTAAGCAGCTTCTCCCCAGCCGCTGCATGGGCCAAAGACAAGGCTCTCTGCTCCCAGAAGTTAGAAAACACCACCACGCTGGGGGAAAGGTGAGGCTGTCTGCGTGCAGAAAGATTTATAGTCGGAAACCCACAGGGGCAGTTCGACCCTGTCCAACAGGGTGGCTATGAATTGGCGTCCACTCGATGGCAGTGAGAGTGAGCCTGAAAAGGGGAAGAGATGAGCAGTTACCAGAACCGTGCAAACGAGTAGTGAGGAAGCCTCCTGGGAAGGCACCGCTCACGGCCATTGAGGGGATTCTGATCCACAGCGACCTGTAGTCAATGTAGGACATGTCCCTGGACCACAGACAGAATGGAACTGCCCCATGGGGTCTCTGAGGCTGTGAATCCTTACAGGAGCAAGCAGCCTCCTCTTCAGTCTCACGGTGTGGTGGGTTCGAACCCACCAACCCTTTGGTTAGCAGTTCATGCCAGAGTGACTTAAAGTAAACATACAATATGCACTTGTCCCCACCTCTCCAAAAAAAAACACAACAGTCTCCAACATTAGATGTTAGATTTCACAATGCTTTCAAAGCCAAGGTTTCATTAAGAGCCATGTTTGATTTGTATACTTATTCACATACCCATCTACTGAGGGTCTCATTAAAACGGCCTGGGTGAGAAGGGGTTGCATGGGGGGAAAGTTTAAGAAGACCTATGTATGTGCATAGTTGACTTGATAGCAATGGGTGATGGGAAATATAGGTGGAGATGAAAATTAATAGGTGAAATATAAAACTGAGCATTGGGAACAGAAACCCTGACTAGAGACGGGTGTGGTAGTGACTACGAGTGCTTGTAGTGGGGTCACAACCACAGCTGCAGTAAAGTCACACGATGCAATAGGGGCACGCGCTGCCAGCCACCCCTCCGATTCATTGCATATTTAATTCTGAATCCCTTTTTGTCACTGAGCACTCAGAAATGTTTTGCAATTGCGAAATGTTTCCCAACCCCCACATTCTGTTATACAACCCATTATGGGGTCGCAAACAAGTTTAAGAAGTTCTGGACTGGCGGGGGTTGCGGCCGGCGCCAGACGTTCTTCGTTCTTCGCAGAGCTGCCGGGGTCTCCTGCTTCAACAGTGCTTGAAGGGAACCTGGCGCTCGCCAGCGCCCCCCCCAACCCCCGCCGCCAACCGGCCGTCGGGCCGCAGTCCAGCAGCACCTCTCAGCCGCACTCTCCACAGCCCCCGGCCTCCACCGCCCTGTGACCGCATCTGCCTCGCAGGGGCGCCAGAACTAC
>NW_022103915.1:49507891-49528043 GCF_000313985.2 Echinops telfairi
CAAGCATCCACTTCCGTTCTTCCATTTGTACCTTTCCTTCAGATAAAGTCTAAAGTCATTTGATACCCAGCTGTTGTCTCAGAGATCTTGGCAGGGAGGGGCCAGAGAGCCGCCTTGGGCCCAGGCAGTCAAATTTTTTAAATGCCCCAGTTCCATTGCAAAATCCCACTTAATAAAACGGAGCTTGTGCAAAAAAAAAAAAAAAAGTTCTGGACCAAGGGCTCCATCCTTAGAAAGAACAGTGGCCTCAAGCAAGGACTACCTCGAGCCTTGCATTAACCTTGTAAGGAGGAATTCAGGAGAATGAATAATATCCTGACCTCCTTCGCCTCCTGCTCGACCCACTGACTAAGCCCAACCAGAAGCAAAAGTGGAGACTCTCTCTGGGGCTGTGAACACACAGAATGGAGGGTTGAGGCAAGCGTGAAAGAACGGGGAGCTGTCTAATGCAGGTACCTAATCCACGGCCTCGTTAGAGTGGGTTCAGACTAGACTCCCATCAAGAGGTGGTTCTCAGCATCAGGACCACATGGCGAGTATGTTCAACTACAGGGTTAGGCACCAAGCTCCAGGTCTCTAATTCAGTAAGTCTCAGGGGAATCTATGAGTTTGCATGTCTAACAAGACAGTGTTGATGGTGCGTGCTCCTGCTCTATGATCATTTGTTCACTGGATCTGCAACATCTAGAACAGGACTTAGTGTTCTGAATAAATCTCTACCAGATCAGTAAATTAATCATCATTAAATTAAACCTTAAATAAAGTGAATTCTCCATGACTCCATTTAATCAACACACTCAACATTCCAAGACATAAGTTGAAAATTCGGCAAACCAGACTCACCACCATCAAGTCCATTCCAGCTCCTGGCAAGCGACCCTTTAGGAGAGAGCAGAACTGCCCTGGTGAGTTTCTCAGGCTGCAGGAGTAGAAAGCCTCTTCTTTCTCTCGAGGAGCAGCTTGTGGTTTCAAACTGTTGGAATTATGGTTAGCCCAATAAGCAGCCCTCTGTGCCACCAGGCCAGTGCTCCTTGACCTACCATGAGGCTGTTATGGTGACCAGACGTCCCGCTTTTGGAGGGACAATCCCAATTGTTGGCGTTTTTTAAAAGTCCTGATTTTTGGAAAGAATGCACGACAAGCTAGGGAACGGTCTATTTGGTCCATATAGACCAAATTTTTAATCAAGAATACCCCACCCCACCCCCACCCCCCAGTCAATGATGTCCTACTTTAAATCTGGTCACCCTACTGCGATGCAATAATAACAGACCTGCTCTGGTAGACACCTACTGAGGAGAGGCACTGTCCTGAGCCACTGTGAATCTTCTCACATGTCCCAGATGCCTATTTGCTATGTTAACATTATGTTTCAAATGTTTTATTCAGTGTAAACAGAATGTGAATGTCTCCATCATCAGTGTTTCCATCGTATATCATATAGAATCATTCATCCATCAAATATTAAGTAACCCAGCTAAGGATCATTTGAAATGCCAGTCTCCTGAGACACCAAAATGAGGGGCATCTTGTCTAAGAGCCGACAGCTTCATGGGGGAAAACAGATATGCACAGCGGAAAAAATGCATTGTAGTAAATATTATCTTAGAAGTACAAGTGGTAGCCTAGGAAAAAAGGCGGTAACTTGCCCAGGGATTTCGGGGAAAGTTTCTTGGAAGAAGCTACTTTCAAGATGAGTATTTAAAGATGAACAGAGGCTTTCCAGATTCATAGGTGGGAGGAGAGCATCTCAATTGAACATCTAGCGTTGCGCAAGCACGTGGTGTAAGGAAATCAGTGAGTGTAAATTACTGTGTAGAAAATCAGGAGAGTTGGATAGGTAGAGACTGACAAAGAGTGAGGCTGGAGAGGAAGATTATGTGTTAGTCACCAAGTCAGCCCGACTCTTGGAGACCCTTGTGTTACAAAGTTGAAGTGTGTGTGTGTGTGTGTGTGTGTGTGTGTACATGTAAATACTCAACCAATTGCCATTGAGTCCATTCTAACTTCTGGCAGCCATGTGTAGTGGACTGAGGCTGTAAATCTTTACAGGGGCAGATGGCCCCATCATTCGCCCTTGGAATAGCCTTTGAACAACTGGACGTAGGGCTAACAGTACAACACTTACCTGACAGTGCCACCAGGTGTGTGGGTGTAGGGGAGGTATGGTTCACTAGTCCATTAGCCTAATCCTTTCTGTGTGGCTTTTGATTTCTTTCATTCTTCTGTATTGAAGGCAGGGAGAGATTAATAGGTGCATCTTAGATAGCCACTCACAAGCTTTTAAGACCCCAGATAATACTCATGAAAGTAAGATGTAGAACATGGTCTTTATGACCTGTGTTATGTCGATTGAACTTGTTGTGCCCAAGAGCATGGTCCTGAACCCCCAGGCCAAGCAACTCATTCCCTGAAGGCATCTGGTTATGTCTAAGAATCATTCATAACTTTGCCCCCTGTATGCTCCATCACAGTCATAACTATATTTGTAGCAAAGGTAAATACATATATACAAATAGCCTCTGTCAAATACACGTATACTCCTGGATGGATTCCTACTCCATAGGGTTTCCTGGGTTGTAATCTCCACAGGAACCGATTGACAGACCTTCTTTTCATGGTGTCCTTGGGTGCGTATCAACCACCAACCTTTAGGTTAACGGTTATGGCTCCTAGAGGATATGTAGAGACAGTTTATCTAGAGACCCAGTAACAGACTCAAAAGACCCAGTTCATCGGTCTTCTCCAGCTGGAAGCCATCCATATGCCTTAAGGCAGTATTTAAAACACATTCTGCACATCTTGACCATGGAAGTTACCCAATGTGTTGAAATTGTTCATTACATGCAAGTAAAATTTTGCTGAAGATCATCCAACAACGGTTACCACTGTACATTGACAAGGAGCTGGCAGAGGCTAAGGTCAGATTCAGCAAAGGATATGGAACAAGGGATGTCATTGCTGATGTCAGATGGATCTTGGCTGAAAGGAGAGAATGCCAGAAAGATGTTTACTTATGTTTTATTGATTATGGCAAGACATTTGGTTGTGGGTGTCATCGCAAACTATAGATAACCTTGGGAAGATTGGGAATTGCAGAACACTTCAGTGTGCTCATGTGGAACATGTCCATAGATCAAGGGACAGTTGTAAAAAAGAACATCGTTTGAAAATCAGGACAAGAAAAAAAACCATAAAAAATAAAATCAAGACAGGTGTGTATCAAGATTGTATCCTCTCACCATACTTACTCCATCTGTAAGCTAAGCAAATAATCAGAGAAGCTGAATTGTATGAAGAAGATAATTGGAACTGGAGGAAGGCTTATTAATAACCTGCGATATGCAGATGACACAACCTTACTTGCTGAAATGAGGAAGACTTGAATAACTTGCTCATGAAGATCAAAGATTGCAGCCTTGTGTATGGATTACAACTCAGTGTAAAGAAAACCAAAATCTTCACAACTGGCCCAACAGAAACATCATTATAAAAGGATAAAAGATTACCATTGTCAAAAATGTTGTCTTGCTTGCATCCACCATCAATGTTCATGGAAGCAGCAGTCAAGAGATCAAACTATGCATACATTGGGCAAATCTACTGCATAAGACATCTTTAAAGTGTTGAAAAGCAAGGATGTTACTTTGAGGACTAAGATGTACCTGACTCAAGCCATGGTATTCAGTTGCCTCATATGCCTGGCGCACAACCAAGTGATGTTTCATTCTGTTGTGGATAAGGTCACTATGGGTCATAACTCAATGACAACTAACAACAACAACATATGTAGGTGAAAGGTGGACATTGAATAAGGACCAAACCAAACCAAACTCACTGCTGACAAACTGATTCTGATTCATAGCAACCCTATAGGTCAGGGTAGAACTGTCTCTGTGGGTTTCAGAGACTATAACTCTTTACCAGAGGAGACCGAAGAAAACTCGATGCAGTCGAACTATGGTGTGGTGGAGAATATTGAAAGTACCATGGACTGACAAAAGAACAAACAGATCTCTCTTGGAAGGAGTATAGCCAGAGTGCTCCTTAGAACCAAGGGTGGCAAGACTTCATCTTAGGTACTTTGGACATGTTATCAGGAGAGACCAGTCACTAGAGAAGGATGTCATTCATGCTTGGTCAAGTGGAAGGACAGCAAAAAAAGAGGAAGGCCTTCAACAAACTGGGTTGGCACAGTGCTTGAAACCATGGCGCAGGCAAAGGAACAATTGTGAGGCTCGGGCAGGACCAGGTAGCGTTTCCTTCTGCTGTGCATCGGGATGCTTTGAGTCAGAACCACCTCAATGATAGAACCTCCTCGTGGTGGTGGTGGTTGGGGGGGTGGGCACGGACGGCGGAGAAGTGGGGGAGGGGAGACATCGGACGGTGTACGATAGGACAAAATAATAATTTATAAATTATCAAGGGTTCAGGGGGGAGGGGGAAAGGAGGGGAAAACCAAGGAGCTAATACCAAGGGCTGATACCAAGTAGAAAGCAGGTGTTTTGAGAATGATGATTGGCAACAAATGTACAGATATGCTTGACACAATGGATGGATGGATGGATGGATGGTGATAAGAGTTGTACGAGCCCCCAATAAAAGTATTTTTTTAAAAAGAACCAACTCAACGGCGCCTAACAACAACTGCATCCTATTGAAAATGGCCTGTTCATGTTCCCATCTTTCCTAATGGACTATAACTCTTCACTGAAGGCCTATGGCAAAACCTCTGCCGTCTTCCCTTCTGCAGTAGCACATGGTCTGTCATCTGGTACATGAGGAATACATATTTGCTGGACTGGAGGTGCAAAGGACATCTTTCGCTTTCAAAATGGGCAGTGAGGGGATTTCAGACCCACCTAAGTATGGGTATTGGGCTCTCCCTTCTCTGTCTTCTCCCCACCACCCACTAGGTGCCTATTGTTCTACCTGCAATCTTGAGTCTTTTTGAGAATACTGGGATTCCAAACAGAGGTTGCCCACAGTAGATAAACTGAGCAGGTAGTATTTTCCTTTTTTAATTCTAGTGCATCTAAAATGATAAATTGAGAGGTCTATGTGCTTCTGTAGCTATAATGGAGAGTTAAATCACAGAAGACTATTTGGAGACCTGAGCGAGGTAGAACTTGAACTGAATTTAATAGGCAAAAATCTAAGGATGATAAGCACATTCCCTCCTTTTTTTCTGCTCCATCTTCTGGGTTACAGAGTGCTGCTAAAAACACAAATGCACAATCATGTGTTGATTCCTCATTATAGTTCTACCTATCATAGATTCCTGGTACATTTTTTAAACTAAATTTAAATATGAATTAAATTGGAATGCTTAGCTATAGCTCAGCCAACACCACTCTACTCTAATCACCTACTAAGGAAAAGACTTCAGTTCTTTCTTAAGAAATTTTTAAACTAGCTTGAAGGTAAACAAGCAGCCATCTAGCTCAGAAGCAACAAAGCCCACAGGGAAGAACATATCAGCCTGTGTGATCACGAGATGTCGAACGGATCACTGAAGACAAATGGGTGCATAAGCAAATGTGGTGAAGAAAGCTGATGGTGCCCAGCTATCAAAAAGTATAGCGTCTGGGGTCTTAAAGGCTTGAAGGTAAGCAAGCGGCCATCAAGCTCAGAAGCAACAAAGCCCACATGGAAGAAGCACACCAGCCTATGCAACCACGAGATGTCGAAGGGATCAGGTATAAGGCATCATCAGAACAAAAAATCTTACCATAGTGAATGATGGGGGCAGTGTAGAGTGAAGACCCAAAGCCCATTAGTAGGCCACTGGAGATCCCCCTTCAGAGGGGGCTCGGGGAGGAGATGAGCCAGTCAGGGTGCGATGTAACAATGATGAAAAATACAACTTTCCTCTAGTTCCTAAATGTTTCCTCCCTGCTCCCACTATCATGACACGAATTCTACCTTACAAGTCTGGCTAGACCAGAGGATGTACACTGGTACAGATAGGAACTGAAAATACAGGGAATCCAGGGCGGATGATCCCTACAGGACCAGTGGTGCGAGTGGCGATACTGGGAGGGTAGAGGGAGAGTGGGTAGGAAAGAGGGAACCGATTACAAGGAACTATATGTGACCTCCTCCCTGGGGGACGGACAACCGAAAAGAAAGGTGAAGGGAGATGTCGGAAAGGGCAAGATATGACAAAATAACAATTTATAAATTATCAAGGGTTCATGAGGGAGGGGGAAGCGGGGAGGGAAGGGAAAAATGAGGACCTAGTGCCGGGGGCTTAAGTGGAGAGGAAATGTTTTGAGAATGATGAGGGCAATGAATGTACAAATGCGCTTTACACAATTGATGTATGTATGGATTGTGATAAGAGTTGTATGAGCCCCTAATAAAATGATTTTTAAAAAGGGAAAATTTTAAACTAACATAATAAATGTAAGCTATCATAGAAACAAGGACACCAAGCAATAAGTGTAAACTATCTATCTCGTTTAGAACGGGACATCACCACATCAAGCCAGCACAGTTACACGTGCTTTGGAAAAACCAAGCTCTCTAAATTCACTCCTTTATAATGGTATAATGTTCTACTGTGCTCAAGACTATATTTATGCTTGTATGGGCTATTAGCTGCACCAGTGTACCCAGCTGAGGAGGCAAGTGGGGGATGAAATCGAGCCTGAAGTCATGTGCCCACGAGCTACATACACCCAGAGGAGTCACCCTACTCCAGTCCTCACAGCGGTTGATACGGGTTAGCAATGGCCTTCACTGTTCCCTCTTACCCTTCTAGTGCTCTGTCCGCTTTTGAAGCAGTAGATAAAATAAGAGTGATCATGCTGTCATGAACATCTTCATCACATCACATCCAGGCACACAAGTTTCCCTAGAAAACCGTCCAAATGAAAATTTCTTGGAAGGGGTAACCCCAGGGTGTTAAGAGTGGGAGGAAATGAGAAGGGAGGCAGGAAAGAGAGACAAGCAAACAAATGTGGTGCATTGTGCATGACCACAGTTTCCTAAGAAAACTCATCTTTCAAGCATGGCAATATGGAGTCACCTGCTATCTCCTATGTCTCATTGGACACAGTTGATCTTATGCTGATACACTCCTGGCAGATGTTACCCAGCTCTTCTGGTCATCTCCTGAGAAGTCACATTCCATACCCCAAAGGGTGGTCATCCATCTGGCCCAAAAATAACCCAGCTGCGTTGACAGTGGGTCGGAGTCGGTAACAAGTGGGCTGCTAACTGTAAGACCAGTAGTACGAACCTATCAGAGGTTCATGGGACAACGACAAGGCTTCCTACTCATATAAAGATTGATAGTCTCAGAAACCCGATGGAGGGTCACCAGGAGTCAGAATTGACTCAGTGCCATGGTGTCAATGACATTCGCCATGAAAGTAAATAAATAAATCCCATCTCTTTCCAATGCTTGTTAAAATCAAAACAGAGCAAAAGTCATACTTTGGATGGCTCGCCCCACAAGAAAGGCCAACCAAGCTTTGGAATTTTGGTATGTTTACAGACTGTAAAATACCAGTGAGGATAAGAGGAAAGGTCTGTCACAGCAGCATAAATGTAAATAACAACAGTGACGTACTATGGCCATCCACTGGGATAGTCGTTTGTTGATGCTGACATGTACTTAAAATTTACTAATCACTCAGAACCAGTCTGCATCTCAAACAGTATGTCCAGGAAATTTGTAACATAATCCAACAGCAGCAACAACAAAAGCAATCGTTACTCAGTGAGTGCCGGCTGTGCGTGCATTCATTGGAGCCCAGGATCACTAGGAAGAAGGAGCTCTGGCGGTGGAGCCCGTGAAGCACTGGGCTGCGCATCCCCAGGTCAGGTGTTGGAAAACACCACCAGCTCTGAGGAAGAGAGATGAGACTCTCCTGCCACAGAGACATACAATCTCAGACACCCACAGCGACAGTTCGCGTCTAGTCTACCGGGTCCAGACAGGGTCACTATGAAGTGAATCAATGGCAGTGAGGGGTTTTGGTTGGTTTTTTGTATTAGTTAGGATAATGATTTGCCTGCTTTATAGCACGCTGTATATAAGATTATACAAGTTGCTATGTTTCTTCTTCCTTTCATGCCACTTCCCGATCATCTGCAAACTAAGCTGTTTTCTGCTTTCCCCCCTGCCAATCCTTGTTTTTCGTCTACATGCCCAAGACAGCAATTCAGCTATAACACCCACCTTCTAAGCACTTAGATGAAAAAGGAAGTGAAAGGTAGAGAAGGGAAAGGGCATCCTCCTCCCTCTAATATCACGTCCGAAAAGTCCCCATTGATCTCTTCACATCGCACTGTCCAAACCTAGTCATTTGGCCATTACAATGAACTATCATGTAATCGGTAGGGGCCATCAAGTTGGCTCTGCCTCGCATTGACCCCGTGTACAGCAGAGGAAACCACTGCCGGGTCCTGCACCACCCTCACTATTTTTCTTATGGTTAAACCCGTTGTTGCAGCTACTGGGTTAGCCCATCTTGCCAAGGGCCTTCCGCTTTTTTGCTGCCCTTCTACCTTACCAAGCATGCTGTCTTTTTCTCCAGAGACTGGTCTCTCCCCATACATGCCCGAAGTATAAGTACGTGAGACGAAGTCTCCCATCCTTACCTGTAAGGAGCACTGACCGTATTTCTTCCAACACGGATCAGTTGTTCTTTTGGTGGTCTCTGGTACTTTCAGTATTCTTTGCCAGCACCAGAATTCAAATGAACCAATTCTTCTTCGGTCATCTTCATTCAATGTCCAACTTTCACATTCATATGCTGCCATGGAAAATACCACACCTTGGGTCAGGTACGTTAGTCCTTAAAACAACATCCTTACTTTTCAATACTTAAAAGAAGTCTTGCAACAACTTTATCTACTAGAATTCATCTTTGGGCCTCTTGACTGCTGCTTCCATGAGCTCTGATTGTGGGTCCAAGCAGGACAAAATTCTGGATAACTTCAACCTTTTCTCCATTTATCATGGCATTTCCTTCTGGGCCAGTTGTGAGGATTTTGGTCCTCTTTATATTGAGTTGTAATACATACTGAAGGCTGCAGTCCTTAAACTTATTCAGCTTCAAGTCCTCCTCACTTTCAGCAAGAAAGGTTGTGTCATTTGCATATGCAAGCTGTTAAGAAGCCTTCCTCCAAGCCTAATGTTGGGTTCTTCTTCACAGAATCCAACTTCTCTGATGATTTGCTCAGCGTGCCGATTGAGGAAGTATGGTGACAGGCCACAACCCTGATGCACAGACCTCCTGATTTGAAGCATTGCAGAGTTCCCTTCTGCTCGTGCTCCTGATCCAAGTACAGGTTCCTTAGCGGCACAATTGCACGTTCACCAATTCCAATTCTTCCCAAGGTGTGTTTGATTCACACATTCTAAGGCATTGGCATGGTCAATAAAACACAAGTAAACATCTTTCTCTGCTCTCCTAAACTTGTTTTAATTTCCTCAGCTTCCATCTGAATTTACATATGAGCCAATGGGGGGGGGGGCTGTGATTTTGTCTGCTGATACTGAGCTTTTTTATCTTTTCTTCCCACAGATGTAATCAATTTGAGTTCTAGGCATTCCATCTGGAGAAGTTACTTTTTGTGTTGTCAAAAAGGGTATTTGCAATAAAGAAGTTGTTAGTCTTGCAAAATTGTCATGTGATCTCCAGCTTAGTTTCTACCACCAAGATCATATTTTCAAACTATTGTTCTTTCCTCTTTGCTTCCAACTTTTGCATTCTAATCGCCAATAATTATCAATGCATCTTAATTGCATGTTTAATCAATTTCTGACTGTAGACGCTGGTAGAATTCTTCAATTTCTTTATAACTAGCTTTAGTGGTTGGTGCATAAATTTGAATAATAGTTATGTTGTTTGGATTTCCTTGAATACTGATATAATCCTATAACAGAGAGCATTGGACTTCAAGATCGATCTTGAAATGTTCCTTTTGACAATGAATGCAATGCAAAGCCTCTTGATTATGTCATTCCCGGTGTAGTAAACCATATGATTTTCTGATTCAAAATGGCCACTACCAGTCCATTTCCATTCAATGACACCTAGGATTTTGATCTTTATGCATTCCATTTTATTTTAACAACTTTTAATTCTCCTAGACTCATACTTCATACATTTCAAATTCTGATTATTAGTACATTTTTGCACCTGTTACTTTTCATTTTGGTCATGCCCCATCAGCAAATGAAGGTCCCAGAGGCTTTACTCCATTCATTTCATTATGGTCAACTCTATTTAAAAAGGCAGCTCCTTCTCAGCCATGCTTTCAGTGCCTTCTGATCTTACGGATTCATCTTCTGGCATTATCTCTGACAATGCTCTGCTTCTAGTCACTGGGCCTTCAGTATTTTTCTGGAGTGGACATCCTATTTCTTCTTTATAGTCTCTTCTTAGTCTGGAAGCTCTCCTGAAACCTGTTCACTTTGGGTGACCCTGGAGTTACTAAAATTGGAAATAATATCCTTTGGTAAAACTAATCTGCCTACAGTGGAGGCTTGTTTCTCTTCTAGGGGTGGCTCTTTATTCATAAATGGATGTATTACTTTTGGAAAATCTGCTCCTCTTTAAAGTGTTGAAGAGCAAGGCTGTCACTTTGAGGTCTAAAGTTTGCCTGACTCAAGCCAGGGTATTTTCAGTCACCTCAGACGCATGAGAAATTTGGGTGAGAAAGACCACAGAAAAATGGATGCCTTGAAAGTACGAGGCCTGCACAAAGAACAAATGAAGCTGTCTTGGAAGAAGAACACCTAGAACGCTTCTTAGAAATGAGGAGCTGAGACTATTCCTTGTGCCCTCTGCCTACGTTATCAAGGGGGAGACGTCCTGGGAAATGACAGCCTGTCCAGTAAAGGAGGTCAGCAAAAAAGAGGAAGGACTTCCAGGAGATGGGTAGATCTTGGGGCTACAACAGTAGATGCAAACCGTAACAATAATGATAAGCGTGACCCAGGACTGTGTTTACTTCTGTTGTTCATAGTGTCGCGAGGAGTCATCCGTTTCATAAGAGTATATTTCAAATTGTACCTCTTCCCCCGAGTCATGTACGTACTGGTGAAACTCAGAGGGCTATTCCCATAGGAATAGAAAATGAATCTTTTAGAACTATGGCCCTTGGAGCGTGGGTCTCTTAATTGTAGGTAATGCCAAGATTCCAAGAGCAGACTAACAAAGAAAAGGTTGTAACTACCAACTTCATATTTTATGAAACTTTGCTTCTTGATGAAAGAGGGGGGAGTTCAAGTGCCTCTGCTCTATAGCCAGTGTCTCCCTACAGAGGTATAGACCCAAATAGCCTGAAGAAGCGTCCACATTAATTGGATTGGGGAGATAAGACATAAATCAAGAAGAAAAATTCAAGGCAGCTCAGAATTTGTTTTGATATAGGATGTCACAGAATCAACTTTGAATCAGAATCTATAATAACCTTGGTAGAGTAGGAAACAATTGGTTTTATGGAAACCTGTTTCTCAGCATCAAGGAATGCTTCATTCCCTAATCCTGGAATGCTCCTATAGTCAGTCCATCCTTGGGAGCTGGCTCCTTCCCATCTTTTAAAACAAGGCTCTAAGGTCACCTCTTAAGGGTGATGCTCCTCTCTAGGTCCTTAAAGGCAAGAACTGTATCTTATTCATCACAGTGGCCGGGGTGGCCTAGAATAGTGTGTGTGTGGGGGGGGGGGGGCGCACATGGCAAGCATTCATTAATATTTGTTGAATGAGTGAATAAATATATGAATGAAGGGTTCCCCTAGAGTAAAACCACCATTGAAATGCAAATTAATGTTACCACAAGGATATTGTTTCCAATTTCAGCTAGCTGTTCAGTGATAATCCTTCTTATTCCATCTTCAGTCAGATCCCTCTTCTAGGCCTCTCAGCGCAATGCCAACCTCTCTTTTCCCCTGGAGGCACCAGACTTTATTTCCTACTTCTTAAAGAAAATGTAAATAAACAGAATCCCTCAGTCAGGAACTTCTTCATCTCCGGTCTAGAGCCTCCAAATATAGCCCGATGCTCTGGCATTTCTACACAGACACAAACTGCATCGCCCTCACGTCCTCCAGTTCACAAGCACCGCACTCTCCACCCATCACAAGGAAGCTTCTCAACGTCTCTCAGTCACATGCTCTCCCTCCTGGCCGCCCTAGTTAACTCCTCGCTGGTGGACCCAGGACTGACTTGAGCCCTCCAACTGCCAGCCAACACAACCATCACAAAAGGCATCCAGTGTTCCAAATGGCCAAAGTAACCAACTTGGCCCTTCTTCCTGGGTAGGAGTCCTTCTCTTCTTGGCTTCTAGGACCTCTCTTCTTGTTCTCCGTTTCTTCTGATCCTTTCTCCCCAATCTCCTTTCCTGATGCTCTCTCTGCTGATCCCATCACGTTGCTGTTTCCCAAGGTCATGCCCACTGTCTTCTCTGACTCCCTATGTTCTCCCAGGGTAACCCCAGCTGTATTCTAACAAACCCTAAATATCTCTAGCCTACAGGTTATCTATATAGAGGGAGGGTCTCAAAGAGTCCAGGGAGATTTTGAATTTTTAAATAATGGAATTTTCCCACTTGGAAGCCCCTTGTGTACGCACACACACGTATTTGACATCCTACACTTCAAACTCAACATGCACTAAATGAAACCATTATCCGTTATACTCATCCCATCCCCAAACTACATCCCTTCTCTCTTTTCTATTTTGATAAATGTCCTCGCCATCTAGCCAGATGCCCAAGCCAGAGAATTAGTGTTCCTCTCTCTGAATCAGCAGCGTTCAATACCTATTAAGCCTTTAGCTCTCTTCCTCTTCAAAGTCCTTCTTCCCACCTGTCTTCCAGCCGATCAGTCCTCAAAGCAGGATTCGCTCTACTCGGCTTTGTATATTCAGGGATACCAAGTCACCAGGGCCCTTTCCCCCCACAGGAAGGCTATATAAAATCACTTTTATAATTTAGTCTTTAAATATCTTCATTCGTTCAAAAGATTAACTGAAATCATCTGAATGTTCTTCATCTGCCTGGCTTCGGGTGGCAGGCAAGTGTAAAAGTCTGTAGAAATTCTGGCTTTCCAACTTCAAATTATTCCTAAGGAACACTATTGTTACCACTCTACAGCGAGGTTGGGGACAGAGCCAACAACCAGAAACCATTCAAGGAAATGTGCAGCAAAAAAATTTAAATAAATAAAATCGGACTTAAAGACTCGTGCATTGCATTGTTTAATTAGAAAGGAAATCTTGAAATATACCTGACCCTGTAAAGTAATTCTGTCCACAAAACACACGCAAAGAAAGAGATTTCCTATTTTGCTCACCAACCCATAATTTGGTAGGAGGGGTTTGGGGTACTTTAATGAATTGTTGCAAATTAAATATTTCAACAACTTGAAGTGAGCCCTTAATAGAATGAAAAAAATATATACATAGCTCCCCTCTGCTAAAACTGCAATTGATGATAGAATTCCTACTGTCTAATCTATAAAAATAAAGCCAGAGTTTTCAGCTAATTCTGTTTTCTCAAACACAAAAAAACAGTGCCACCCCAGTTAGATGCTTTAACATCCACGCTAATTTTCACTCACAGCTGTGGCAATTAGAAAGTGTACTTAATGGAGTGTCATGTTAATTGTTTTCAGAGTTAACCAATTTCTCCATTTAATTGTCAATTGATTAACCTATTGAAATGTTAAGTGACTCAGTTTCCTTCCAGAGTAAACAGCAGCAGCCTACGGTCGCTTCATCAAGTTGAAGGGAACAATAATTTGCTTGGATTCAATGTGCTGGTATTTTTCTACACCTCCCCGCGCTTTTAATTAGATGAGGCAACGTTACATGCATTTGTCTGCTGGAAAGGTTATCGGTGCTGGAGCTGTGACCCGCAGAGGCAAGGTTGAGCCTAGCAGCTTTAATAGAAAATGGTTTTCAACTATGGCTGTTGTACTTGATTCATTGTGATGGTAATTAACCCGAGACCAATTACCTAGGCGTGTGTGTGTGTGTGTGTGTGTGTGTGTGTGTCTTTCCGACTGCCCTAACTATGCAACGAGATGTTTCCTTTGCCGTAGATATGTACCTAGTAAGTGCTTTTTGGATTCTAGTATGCATGCAAATAATCAAGCGTCTCTTTGGGCTAAGAGGATGCCGTTAGGTACAAAGATTGCACTTTTTTGCAGAGGGAAAGAAGAAGAAAATCAGCTCCCATCCCTTTACAACTATAAAATAAGGCTCGTTTGTGGTTTGTAACTATTCTAAGACGTGTACGGAGCCCTATTAAATCGACAGACGGACAGACTTGGGTTTGCCCATTTTTTCCCAATAGTGCCATGAAAGATCACAATTTGAGCGACCACGTTCCCGCCAGGCCCCCGTGGCGAGCTACCACAGGAGCTCAGCCTTCTCGTGTGTGGCACACTGTGGCCGGCCTCGGGGTGCGTGTGTGGCTTGCCCGGGTGTTTTCCAGTAGCGCCCCATTGTTTAATGACAAGACAATCCGCCACAACCGCACCAGCATTCTCCTCCGCCCCGATGATGCGGCTTGCAGACCCGGGAGACAAAATGATTACAAACCCATGTTGTGTTCCGTAGCTCTTTAGAGGATTTCTCTCTGCATAGTTCTGGCTCATTCATGTCTGATTCAGCACATTTGTTCTTTAAAAAAGGCATAGCTTAGGAGAGTTGCAGGGGGGGTTAATAACTCAACTGAAAATGGCTGCTCGCATTGTCAAAGCTTGTTGCTGCAGTTGCTTGGGCTTTTCTTCAGTTTTGCCGCTGCGCAACTTCGACCCAGTTGTTAAACAGCTTAAGTCCAGACATCTTTTCATTCTCTGAGCAGCGGATTGAAATAAAAATGCATATAAGTGGCGACTGACTGGCGCTGGCCTAACAATAGCCTGTAACATTATGCAAGGGTATTTACATAGGAATAAGGCCTTACTAAGGGAGATGGGGCAATTAACGGCGAGGGCCACACATATAAGGACAGTTTGTCCAGTCCTTTTCTCCAGAAAGATCTTTTGTAAAGTGCTATGGAAACTCGTGGGGGCCCAAGGAGATTAAGGGTGGGACTTTGGTAGGTCTTTAAATGTGTGTGTGTGTGTGTGTGTGTGTGTGTGACATTGACAAAAAGCTAAATTGCATTAAGTAGAGGCACAGAAGAAATATGAACTGTTTGTTTTGATCATTTCAGGTCATTTCTCCAGCCCTGACTAAACAGATCCTAAAACATGATCCCACCCACTCCCTTCTCTCTCCTTCCCTCCTTTTTCTCTTCCCCGCTCCCTTTCTGTTCTTCCCCAGGGATGTGGATTGAGTAGAAAATCACTCTGAGGTCAACAAGCTCCCCAGTCATCTTCTTTCCCAACCGTCGCCCAAAGCAAGCATCCTCTTGGAGATGCGAGGAAAGTCTCCTGCCCTTCTTCTTCCAAGTAGTGTAGAAGCAAGGGGAGGACCAGCTACCCACGCAGCCACCCACAGGGGCAGGGGGGCGGGGGCTTCAGGGGTTTTAGGTGTGCTAAGGGGTGGCCTTGCACAATGAGAGTGAACAGCCACAAAAACAGGGAGGGGCCCTGGAAAGAAAAATGCAGGGGCTGGGTCACAAGAGGAAGTGACAACATCAATTCAGACCTTCAGGATCCCCAGCTGTCTCTGGCATGTCGTAGAGCCCTTGCTTCAGTTATCTTCACCCCATACTGCCCTAATACTATTGCCATTGTGTGTGTGTGTGTGTGTGTGTTTTGTTTTGGAAATTAAAAGTTCTCCCACTGGACTCCTTCCCCAACTCTCAAACTCACTTGGAAAAACCAAGCCGGGTAGCTCCCGTTTTCATTCTTATCAGAGACTCTCCACCTACATCTGCCCTTAGGCAGATAGCGTTGGGCTTACTTCTTTTGCTAGGAATACTTTATATAAAGTATCATTGACAAACTGTACGACAAGAGATGCCCTCTTGGGGCAACCACAGTCCCCTTCGCATGTTGGAAGACGAGCCAAAGCATCGCTATTTTAAGCAAAGCACTTGTGTTTCATTTCGGTTCTTTTTTGAATGTTTTCCCTCCCCGAAGGGCATTTTCTGTAAGAGCTGAACTTCAAAAAAAAAAAAAGAGCTGAACTTCAGTAGGGCGCTCTCCAGCTCTGTCCGCCTTGCGAAGGGGCATGCTCCTGTTTCCAACGTTGCTTTTTATCCTGTTTTCTCACTTATAGCTGGTTCATGCAATCGTTGCACGCATAGATGAGTGACATACAGTCTTATTACGATAATGCATAGTGTTGGGTGCTGGTGTGTGTGAGAGGGGTGAGGGTGTCAAGAAAGTGAATTCAGTCACAGCCCCGTCAAGGAGGCAGAAATCAATGCCTCATTCAGGACTATTGATCAGCACTAAATTAATTAGACTCCGAGGCTTATGGCCGTTGATAAGACAACTTGTTAATTTAGTCAATGATAGTGTTTTCCCTAAAGCAGCAAATACCCTTTTCTTTAGAAAAGGCATTTCTCATGCTTGCTGTCAGTTCTTTGTTCATCTCAGTTTTGGGATTGGGTGGTTGGTTTGCTAGAGAGAGTTGAACTGGGGGCAGGGACAGTGTGGAGAAGTGGGATAGATCAAAGGGGAGGGGGGATGCTGTAAAGATGTATATGGTGAGAAGTCAGGCTGGAATATTCATACGTCCACTCCCAGTGCTGTTTGCCTGCCTAATGCAGCCAGCTTATAAGCCGGAACTTGGATTTCCTGTGGGGCTTTGGCCATGTCAGGCCACTCGAGCCCTGCCAGGATGTTCATTTGGAAGGGGGCTACCTCCTAAACCTGCATTTAGAATGGACTGATACAGCTTGCCTTCGCTTTTCATTGAAACGTGCAACAGTGATGGTCACAGTCAATAACAAAGGCTCCAGCCCGGTCGGTTATGCAAACTGTGAATGGAATGAAGGTATCCCAGAATGCCCTGAACATGGGGCAGTACTTCCTGCTGTCTTGGAAGGACAAAAGGACAAAGCCTGGGAGTGTAGGGGTCCCACCAACAGCTCTTGGAGGCAACAGCCTGCTATCAGCAGCAGCACTCCAACCCTCCGAGAATGCTAATAAGCCGGTGAAGAGCTCAGCTTTCTTGCCATAATTCTATAGTGTGGTTGAGGACCCCATAGTGCTCACTAAATAAAGACAACTAATTGAGAATTTTTTGCACATTTTGCCCAGGGGACTTGTTGTTCATTCGATTCTTTGGGGAGAATGTACCCCTACTGACAGGAGGAGCTCATTGTTTGGGCAGCCTCCCCTTACCCTTTCCCGGGTCTAAGATTGACTTTTGAAGTATGACAAAAATGTTTAATTTTGATTTTTGTTTTAATTACGTTGCTGGGAATTATTCTAGATCTCAAAGAATAGGAGTTCCAGTGTTCATCTAACAACAACAACAAAAAAAAAACTGGCAGAGTTTTTTGAATTAAAACCCTGGTTTGGTTTTCTTTTTCTTCCTTTCTCTTCCTCCCCTCACCCCCCCTCCCCCCTTACATTGTATTTTCTGCGGTGAGGCCTACATTTTTGTGTCTGCAGGTGACACGTTGATTGAAACTAAAATTAATAAATCAGCTGAAAAGCTCACACCTACAGCTCACAGCAGGGCCTGGAAAACACGTTGATAAAGGCAGCTTTATGCCCTCATATAAAGAAGGAATAAATTACAGAAGCACTTGTTGCCCTGGGACTTGATTTTGCTTTGCAATCTGGTATCTGATTTGGGGGAGCTTATTGTTCATCAACAGGTTCCTGGTTGCTTTAGCAGGTGACTTTGCTATTAATCTCTTATTTGACCATTAAAGCATATTAATGAAGGAGCCTTCTCGATTGGGTTCTATCTTCTGACCAAGGAATTAGTTTAAAAGGTGCACTTTTTACTCAGTGGCTTGCAGTTAGCCACGTTGAGGACCAAATGCAAAGCAGCATTTTCTACAGCTTGTGCCGGGTGAAGGAGTGTCTCCCTAACACCTGTGTCGTACTGTGCTTTTCTTTCCTCCCACACTTATTTCTCCTGCATGGAGGGCAATTATGGAGCCTACCAGTCTCTGCTCTTGAAAAAAAAAAAAAAAAAGCAAGAAATTATATATAAATAACCAAACGATGTCCTTTCTTAGTCATGTGCACCTTCATTTTAATTAAAGAATGTCAACATTCGTTGACGGTGCATTTGAAGTGAAAATGTATGATTTGGGAAGGCAAGAGGCCATCAACTCTCACCAGAAGACTAAACGCCATGCCAAACCCAGGAATGGAGCCATCCACATTTCCCTTGACAGTCGGGGGGTACTTGGAAATGGTTAAGCTTGACTGAAAGAGGAAGTAAATATACCTATGGGGGTAGTTTGGAAATATAAAGAAGAACCAGGGATTGACGTCTTAAATTTGTAATTACAAGGGTCTCCGAAGCACAGAATGGCCCAAAAGAGCCCACCAACCCCGCAGAGAACTACATTGTAGCGATTTGTAGGTATTTCAATGATCACGTTGTTATTACCATTCATGTCCTTTCAGATCTTCAGGACAATGAACCACACCTCCAGCACACATGCTTTCTTTTCCCGGTCCCCTTAACCTGAGAAATGTCAAGCCTATGTTTTCCTTATGTGTTAACTGTGTGTGTGTGTGTCATTGTACACTGGAGTCATTGTCTACCTTCTCTTTTCATACTAAGTCCTAACGAATCTTCATTTCGCGGGCTAAAGCCAACACCTTCACCTTCTTCAGAAAGGAACTTTCTGGTTGGGTCTCCTTAGAGGTGGGGGTGAATTAAAGGTACTACTCAAAACCTTGAAAGCTAAGCACAGGGTTGAAAGTGAACCTCAGCAGACTTGTAGTACTTAGGAAATAGTTACCCTTACATTTTGTATGCTGGTGGTCAATTTTCACCTAAACAAAATGTGTTCAGCCTTAGAAGTGCACGATACATGCTAACAATGATGCTTATTGTAAAAAGCCAGCAGGGTTGTCCCAGGCTTGTTCCAACCACTCCCACAGATGCAAGGCCAGCGGTTTGAAACCGGTTCTCCTCTGCCCTCTAGGACTGCTATGAATCACCATGGACTCCATGGCAGCTTGAGTGAGCAACCTGCCTCGATGCCACCGGGCCTCGTGACTGTGCGCCAGGGAGAGAAATCTGCGTCTGCTCCCCAAACCATGTGGAATCCACCAGGGCCTTCTAGATCTTTGGTCAACTCGATATGATAGGAAGGAAGATTAGGGACAAAGGGGGTTGTGTCCACCCAGTGCCTACCTTAAACGACAATTAGCTGGCCATGCCACAATAAAGAATTTGAAAGGAAGCAGGCCCATGTTAGACTCCTATGGGGACAATCCAAAGCTGGGCAGACGAAGGTCACCTTGGCCAACCTGGGCACGACACTAGCCACCAGCAACATTAGGCCACCCATGTGCCTGAACGGAGCCCCTACGATTGGCCAATACCAGCAACCCAGGCCCCCCCGCCCCACGTCGGGGTAGGAGGGGACACAAAGCACCGACTGAGGGCAGGCCTCTCTCTTTCAGGTTAGCGGGCAGGATCTCTCCTGCGAGCGCCCTCTCAGGGCTGCATTCGCCTGCCCTTTTCGTTCGAGCTCCCTGACACGGCCATCTGCAGTCATGATCTCTCCCAGGCCCCGCGCCCTGCGGCCTTTCCAGAGACAGCGCCTTTGCGGCCCGAGACGGTGCCACCGAAACGGCCCTCCCTCATAAAAGTGACTTGGGCTACAAAAGTGCTTCTGCCGCGTGAATTCTATCAGCGTCGACAAGCAAGAACCGGGGAAACCACCCCAGAAACCTAACAAGAAGGGAGGCCACTTGTGAGAGGCCTCTCCTGCCTCTAAAATAAAACCACGTTGTGGCTCTGTCAAAGCGGAGGAGGACTCCCATCTGCTCCCCGCCGCACAGACCACCACGGTCCCCTCGGTGCTTCTGGTTTGCCTGGTAAAGGGGGAGCCTGCGAATGCTGTCCCTGTCATGGGTTTTCTATGGCGTCCTGCTGCTGCCTTGGGCGAGGCGAACCACGAGGCTGGAGGTTCAAGCACACAGTCAACCCATCCTTGGCGTGGCTAGGAGTCCGCGGGACGGCGCGGGGGCGGTGGTGTCACAGTTCGGGAGCAGCACTGGGCCCCGGGCGGTACCCGCA
>NW_022103915.1:49528175-49530941 GCF_000313985.2 Echinops telfairi
GCTCTCCTCCCGCCACCACGGCGCGGGGTTCCCACAGCACCCGCGGGTGCCAGGAAGGCAGCTGACGTGAGCTCCCACGACGTTGGAGCCGGGGGTGGCACCCGCCCAGCCCCGCGGGGCGTCGGGGCGCAGAACCCCAGTGGACGGGACGGGCCGGTACCTGTACTTCCAGCCTGGGAGGTTTCCAGCGCTTTCTGGTCCTTTACAACTTAGCAATAGATATGCAGATTTCCGCTCGGCGGCTCGCTCTAATGAGCGGACACTTCATCAGTTTGACAGTAGCTTTTATCCCCCACCCCTTTCCTCTCTTTCCTTCACGTCCACTGAGAACGCTGCCAGGACCCGGGGTCGGGGTGGGGGTGGGCGGAGACCGAACGGGGGTTAGCAGATTCAAGGGACGCGAACGACGAGAAATGCTAGCTGGCCCAAACGGGTGAGTCGCGGGGCTTCACAATGGCCATCCTCAACCTCAGCCCCCTCTGCCCAGCTTTGGACGACAGGAAGTAAATCTGCCAGTCAAAGGAGAAAGCATGCATTTTCATAGCCAGTAGGAAATGATCGCCCTTTTTTCCCCTTTCAGGACTTAAAAACAATTAGCTGCTAGTTAACAACACACTTGCGCACAGGCCTTTCTCATAACCTAATGCCCCCATCCTGCCAATGCCTTTTGTTTTTTCTAAAACGTTTACGCTGTGGGACAAGAGAAAATAAACTACTTTAGGACTTCCATCAAGTTGCCCAAGGAGCGTCCCTAGACCACGGGACCTACTAAGCTTATTTCAGGCCGCAGAGTGAGGAGCAGGGCGGGGAGGGCTGGATCTTATCATGTATTAGTTGCCCCCATCACCATGTATGTATCACGAGCCAAACGGCTCCTCGCCAAAACACATCAACAGCCGTGGGTGGGTTTGCGACTTCAATCCTTTGGCTCGTAATTAAGTGTTCAACCATTTGCCTGGGACCAAGGACAGTGTGCACGGGGCTCTAAATCTCATGTAGTTCAATCACCATCTCCTTATGTCCTTAAATCTCAGCCATGCGTGTAACACACTCACTTGACTCCCTTTCACATTGCCAGGGCCAGGGAACTGACGCTGAGGGGAGCCAATGGACAGCCCCTCCACCTCCCAGGTCTGTGTGAGGTAAATCGAGGCTTGTCTCTCCTACCGAGTTAGTCCTGTGACCAGCCGAGGGTTCACCTGCGAAGCTCCATGGAACTAGGAAGTTTGGCGTTAAGACAATCAGGATCTGGTCTCTATTCAGAGATGGTTCCTGGAGCTTGTTACGTCACAGACAGCCCCTTCTTCTCCTGTCCATTCGGATTGGAGGTGGAAGTCTGTAGTCACACCTACTCTAACTTGGCATGCAGCGTCTGCCCAGACCTCGGAGAGTCTCCCGCAGGGTTTGCTCAGAGGTCGGGGAGTAGGCAGTGCCTTTGAGTTTGTAGCTTGGCCACCGTCTGGATACTCTGAATTCAGAGCTGCCCTAAGGTTTTCAAGCAGGCCTCCAGCAGCTGCAGAGAAGGTCTGCAGTAGGCCATGGAAAGTCCGTTCCTGGTTGGAAGAGCAGGATGTCAAGCTCCGCCCCAAGACCTACTTAACCAAAATCTGCATTTTAACGAGGCCCCCAGGTGATTCATATACACATTTCTTAATTCACCTGGGGATGTTTAAGGAGGCAGGGGTATAGAGTACCCTGGGGATTCTGGAAGGAGCCCTGGTGGCAGAGCGGTTACAGGGTTGGGCTGCTAAGCGAAACGCCGGGGTTACAATTTGCCAACTGCTCCCCAGGAGAGAGATGCAGCAGTGTGCTTCCATAGAGACTGGCAGTGTGGAGGACCCTCTGGGGCAGTGACAGCCTGGCCCGTCACTAGAGTGAAAATGGGCTCAACAGCACTGCACTGGGGACTTGGGTGGCTTCCCCGAGCTTGGTTCCTGTCCTCTATTCACCATTCCTGGTCAGTCCCAGGAGAGGAAGGAGTTTGGGTTAGTAAGAGAGAAAAGAAAGACGGGTCAGAGATATTTTTATTATTACGAGCCCCATTTTCTAATGCATGCACAATTTTAAAAATACCTGGCACTAGGCCCCGATTCCTCTTGAGAGTACTGTGGGGTTTTATCAGACTGCGCCTGTGCTTTGCTTAGCCGTAGGACCTTGGTAGGGTGTTGGTTTTGTTTTTACCACATGGGTCTTTTCTCTTTAGTGAACCACTTGTTGAAACCAATTGCTTTATTTATGTAAGATTGGCTTCCATGTAGGTTTCCTTCTAGACAATGTCATGCTTTTGTTGAGCTGATGGAGGAACTCCAGGGCCTGAGTTTGTCACCTCTTCCAGAAGCTGAACTGTTCTTTCTCTAACACTTAACCACCTCACCCCCCAGGACACCCCCCCTCCGCCGCCACCACCACCACCCCACCCCACCCCATGCCCCTGGGCAGATGGGACTGTGAGTCCCAGAACAATCAGTGCAATGGGAAGAACCTGGTCCCTGGGAATCTGGAGACCAGGATCCCCAAATCTGGACTCTCCGTAATAATGCCTGTGACCTTTGACAAGTGATTGAGCATTTGTCAGGCTCTGGATCCTGCTCTATGAAGATGAGTCCATAACTACAAGAGTTGCTGGGTTGTGGATGTGAATAAATGTACATTAAATCCTGATTAAATCTGAAAGGGCCCCATTTATAGAGGTCTAAACACAGGCATGTACATATGTAAATATATTTACATATGACAATGGGGAAATAGATCTATGTGCATTATTTA
>NW_022103915.1:49531856-49578952 GCF_000313985.2 Echinops telfairi
TGTACAAATGTGCTTGACACAATGGATGGATGGATGGATTGTGATAAGAGTTGTACGAGCCCCCAATAAAATGATTTAAAATTTTTTTTAAAATCCGGAAGGGCTCCAACAGTTTGTAGGAACACAGATCAATACACTTGATCTCAGCCAAAAGGCCGAGAAGCAATAAAAATACGGAACAGTAATAATAAATAATTTGCGAGGGCCCACGTAGCTATTTTAACAGCAGAGATCTTGTTCGTCAAATTCTGACATATGCACCTCCCAAAGCCAATGGCTGACATTTCACCCAGGCCATTGTGACAGCATCACTTATTCTAATTTTCAGTATTTTCTGCGTTCTTTGCCACTGAGATTTTTCTGTTTCATTTTGTTATTGTTGTTCATTATTTTAGGTATTGTTTGTTTTTCTTTTGAATGTTTTTGTGTATATGCAACCCAGGACAGGTTCATCTATAGATACGGTAACTGATGACTAGTTTCTTGAGAGTACAGCAGGGGAGGTTGGGGAGAAATAATAACAATGAGACAGTAATAACAATGAGCACAAGAAAGAAGAAACGATCAGTGTTCGAAAATTGATTGTGGTAATGATTGTACAACTCTTCTTGATATGACTGAACTATTGAATTGTGTGATCTGTAGATTATGTGCCATAAAACTGTTTTGTTCTGTTTTTAAAGAGTTGCTAGGTGAACTAAACCGATGGGTCCTTCCTGGCAAGGCTTCTAAAGAGCTCATCCCAAAGGAAGCCATCTGAAGTCCAAGAGCAAAACCCTCCCATTTAGAAATGAGTTATTTTGAGGCGGACAAGAACCTGTGTTCCTTGGGTTGGTAATTATAATAGTCCTCCTTTATTCAACATCTATGAAGTGGTTGAGACATTTGTCAACTGCCTAACAGAGTGGCTTGGAGCTGACTACGCCTCATAGGATTGTTGTGGCTGGTTGAGAGGTTGCTTGTGAAATAGATTTGGTTTGCCCCCATTTTAAAGCTGAGGAAACTGAGGGTTTAATACTCAGGGTTATACAGCTGTTAAGGGGTAGGGTCAAGTTTGTGGCTTTCTACTGTGTCACCTATACCTTATGGAGAGATTTATCAAGGAAAGAAAAATGGTAGTTAGGGTCCTTACTAACATGTCAGTTCAAATCCCAGGAAGGGCCATGACCTTTGAATATCCTTGTGTGTTTTAACCTGGGGAGTGGGGGAGTGGGAGGAGCCTGCAAGTCATCAGAGGCATATTCCCCAAAATGGTGTCAACCTTGGCAGCTGCCAAACCCACTTTGGGGGCAGCTGTGGCTCAGGATTGGGGAGGGGAACAGGGGCAGCAGTGTTATTACACTGGGCCGGTTTGAACCGTCAACCATCCTGTTGGCAGCCCAGCCTTCTGCACCAGTTACATCCTCCTTGAGTCTTCCTAATTCAGAAAGAAGGGGACTGGGGAGGGGACATTCCATGAGGCCAGTCACAGAAGGACAATGAGTGAGTCTCTAAAGACGGCCAGCACTTCGGCTGCTGGAGCGCACGGCGTTGTGCCTTCTCGGGGCGTGGTCAGCCGTGAGGGAAAATGCACTGGCCTGCAGTGTGTGAAATATGAGAGTGAAGAGTGCGGGAGATGGAGAGTGATGAACGTGAAAATGCTTGTGTCTACAAACCACATGCTCACGCACAGGAATAGTCTTACAAGTGGAAAATGCATTGCGGTTAAAAATACGCCCCCTGTTCACAGAACGGGAGCTTCAGGTGGTTCCATGGTCCTGATTTCAGAAAGCTGGCCCTGCAGAGCCCTGAGCTTGACTGACTTGCCCCTTCCAGAATTTTTCCTAAAACTGTGAAATGATGTCACCTTAAGGAGAGTCTTTGAAATAAATACGAATCATGATTTGCTTTGAATCCCTGCCATCAACATGCTGGGTTTTGCGTGAAATCTAAAGAGGTGTTTGATCCAACTCACCTGCAGTGTAGTAGTGTATGGCTGCTATTAGATGCATTTCACATTAGCAAACCTCTGCTCTGTTGTTGGTATTGCTGGTTTTGTCTCTGTGGTGGACTGGTGACTCAGGAGACCCCGAGTGTTACCCAGGAGAACTGCCCCAAAGGATCTTTTCATGAAAGAAATGCGCTGGACACCCAACAGCTTTCTCCCCGTGGCAGGACTTACCTCTTCTAGCCATTTATTTCTTGCTCAGCAAACATTACAGGGATCCCAGATGCCTGCTTCATTAATGTAAGTAGGCATCGTTTGAGTGACTGAGGGAGTCAAAATTGCTTTCTCCCAGAAATAGTTAAAAAGTCTGAAATATTTGATATCTCTAGTGAGATCTGAACATCCCATTGTGTTGAATAGACAAAAAGAGGCCATCTCTCTCTCTCTCTCTCTCTCTCTCTCTCTCTCTCTCTCAGCTGTGGCTTGATCAGCAAAGCATGTACCGTGTTGAGGTCAATCAACTTGCAAGGAAAAAAGTCAGGGAAGCCCTTTGTACGCTGAATCATGAAAACAAGAATACCACCCAAGCATCCTCTTTGGGCCTTGGGTCTTCTTCCTTGCCCTCCCTCCAGAATTTGCACACACACAGTCTTTTTCCTTGCCCTCCCTCCAGAATTTGCACAGTCTTTTTCCTTGCCCTCCCTCCAGAATTTGCACACACACAGTCTTTTTCCTTGCCCTCCCTCCAGAATTTGCACACACACACAGTCTTTTTCCTTGCCCTCCCTCCAGAATTTGCACACACACACACACACACACACACACACACACACACACACCGTGCTCCCTTCCCACATGCCTGGGCCCTTATTCTAAAGAGCTCCCTGGCCTGGTAACCCCTAATCTGTCTCCGGATATGCACTGCATCCTTGTCCCATAAGGCAGAGGGCACTGAGTGACCATGCACAACTTTCCTTTCTTTCTTTTTTTAACAGCACGGACAGGTTTGTTTGTGTAACTGTCAGCAATGTTTTGGCTATTTTGAGCATGTAGGACAGGGTTAGGGATTAGTACCAGCATTCTCCTTTCTGTATCAGAGCTGCTTAGCAGTAATTAATCAGGACATTAGGTTTTGTACTGTTGGTTCAGGTCATTTGCCTATGAGCTACTCAAGCCTTTGACAAAGGCATACTGCATATGTTTCCGGGTACCTTTTTGAGAGAAGATTTAAATTGGCCAGATGAATAATACTTTGTTACAAGTGTTTTGCCCCAGGCAAAAAGGTTTTCTTCATATTATCATAGCCTGAAGCTGCGATCCTCCAGCTTGAGGTGACTGGTGTTCCACTGTCACATGGCCATGATGTGAGAACAGCCCTCTCTGTGTCAGACAAATCTGGATTTAGGGGAATTATAGCAGATGTTGCAAAATGGCAACAGTTTAGCAAGTTCCTTTTATCCCACTGTTGGGAGGCAGGCCACTAAGGGTACCAGACAGAAAAGAATGTTTTCTTTGATCCGTTCCATTCTCGGGTAGGGACTTCCCCAGTTAGAGGACATCATTAATGAGATAGTTATACAGTCACTGACGGAGCAGAATACAGAATTAAGGATTGGCTTTCTCTCTCTCTCTGGTTAGTATTTGTTTTGATTGAGCTCTGTTATTTGTTAGGTTTCAGGAATCATCTCTTAGGAAAGGAAGCTAAATTTTGTGAAAGAAATGAATATACAGGATAACAACACAAACTAACCTGTGTTGGAAAAAAAGATTTTTTAAAAAAACTTTAGCCTTCCTGTCTATTCCAACCTAGCGCAGACATTCAAAGTGCATGAATTAGAAGAAACAGAAAACACGGCAGTTATTTTAGCTTTCCCATTCTAGCCAGCATGAAGGGGCATTTTCAACTGTGTTTAGTAACCGAATATGCCATATTGTCAATATTCCTGCAAACCTTAATTTTTGAAAAGGAAAAGACTACTTTCAAGAGCCTTCGATTTCTCTGATCTACATCATTTTTCCTTTCATTTAAAGAACAGTCATTAAAATAAAAAAAGAAGAGTAATGCATACACCTGGTTAAGGTGAGTCGGTACTGATGGCAGCGATGTAAGGACAGAAACAACACACAGGCCACTCCTGACAGGGGAGGTGAGGCAGCTGGGCTTTCCTGGGCTGTTGCGTTTATCTGTGGCTGATAGGTATTTCCAGCGCCAGCGCCGAGTCTGTAGAGCCTTCTTATGGAAACGTGGTATTAAATATCATTATAGCGTGTTGGTCTGTCGGCCTTCATAACCTTCCTACGAATGGCTGTGTCCGCACGGAGGGTAACAAATACTTTTCTGCCAGGTAAAGATTTCCATTTATTATTCAAGCACACACATACCATACGGGGGATTTGCTCTTTTTATGCAAATACCTATTGATCATTTCCATTGGAGCATTAGACAGAGAATTGCGTGCAAACATTTGGGCCATTTTCTCTAAATGACTTCCAGCTGTTCTGAGAGTCTTAAAATATTTTTTTCCAGTATTTATATTTATTTGCAAGTTGTAATCACTGCTAGGAGTCCCAGAAATAATTAGTGCGTCGTATTTTTTTCTTTCAATGAAAAAAAGAAGAAAGAAAAGAACCAACATAAAGTGAATTTAGGGAGGGTGGGGGGAATGAGGAGCTGATAACAAGGGCTTAAATAGAAACTAAATGTTTATAAAATAGTGATGGTAATATATGTACAAATATGCTTGATACAATTGATGTATGGGGTGTTATGTAAGAGCTGTAAGAGCCCCCAATAAAATGATTGTTTAAAAAATAAAATAAAATAAAGTGAATTTAAAGAGCATATGTGGAAGAGGATATATATATATATATATATATTTCCCCCACCCCTATTGCTATCAAAGGGAAGAAAAACACAGAAGTAGACTAAAGGAGGGCTTTCCACAGGGCTGCATCATTCTTGGTCGGGAATTGTGCTTCATTATCTTTGACCTAGAGAAAGGCTTCACTTACATGGAGCAAATGCACGGACTATTGGGCTTGTCGTTTGAATAATAGATAGTGTATATACACGGGCTCTAGTGACATAGGTGGCGTTCCCTCCGAAGGAGTAGGAAGGCATTCCCAACATAACCATGCCAGGAATCCTTTTGAAACTCACACGTTAAAAATTTCTAGACCATCTTTTACTCCACTCTGACACTCGGTCTCTCTGTCCTGCAGAGAACTTTAAAAATGGGAGCCCGTTACGAATATCCAGCTCTACCTTTGAATCTAAGACACAGGATGGAGGGCACACATCTCTTAGACGCCAGTCATCTAAACCCCGGACCGAATCCTTTCCTGTGATTGAAATTAACCTCTTCATCACCCCAAGCCAGATCAGTAGCACATTTTAGATTTGATGACAAAGCCAATCATGGTTATTGGGTTAAGTATTACACTATAGATATTGGTGTTTCTGTAAACCTCAGGAGGGGGGAAAATGAAAGCAACTTTGTGGAAGCTGCTGTGCTTAAGAGTCTGAGAGACTGCTAAAAATGTTGTTTGCAATAAGGGGGTTTTGTTTGTTGATTCCCTTTCCCCCTGGAATGTCGATCCCAGATATCTGGAAAAAAAAGAAAGAAAGAAAGAAAAAGAAAAGAAAACGCACATCTTTTTTCTCCCCCCAAAAACCCCACTACAACTCAAACACCCTGGCCTCCGACAGTAATTCCCACATATACGTAGCTGCATCTAAGAATAATTTGGAAGAGTTTGCTGCCCAGTCGCAGCATCTGCTTGTTTCACTGTTCAGTAGTTCACAGTTAGTCAGACTCGGGAGTGCAAACAATACCCGTTTCATATTTGCATGCCTGGAATTTGGCTTTTTGGTTCATGACGGTTCCCATTAGCTTTGAAAAATTCACATTTCTGTCTACTTGCGTGCTTTGCTTGAGCGAGCTCAAATTATGCTCTTGACTCAAATATTATTACAAGTGTAAATACTGTGGAGATGTAAGTGTCTGCCACTGATTTGGGGGTGTTTGTTTTATTGATTTTCATCTGGCGAGTTTAAAATATGAGCAAACTTTGCGTGGAGGGTTTGCGGCATTTGTTTGAACACTCCTGGAGTAATTGGAAATGCAACAATTGTTTAAAAAGTGGCATTGTCCATGAAAAGATTTAGTGAGGGATGAAGAAATTTCTTGAACCTAAAGACCTAATCTGGTGATCCAATTCTCCCCACTGTGTCCATTCCAGTGAAACTCCATTTACTTGCCCGGATCCATCACTCGCTCCCTGCATCCTACCTAGCCAATCCTCTAGCTTTCCCACATTGTCTCCTCTTTTGTCTTTTCCGTCTAAACAGAAGGACAACAGATAGGGTTCCGAAGGGCAGGGAGCATCAGGAGCTGCAGGAGAATGGCTGAGATGAGGGTCAGAGTCCTGCCCCGACTGCCAACAGTTACTAGGGTTTGTGCTGCCCTGCTGAACAGTGTTCAAAGGCTTTGCTGGGCTTTGTTCCACTGTGGAGGGATTAGGCCTGGCGGTCTGAGAATTTGCCTTCTAATTAAAAAGGATAAAAGATAGAAGTAGCATTAGACTAAAACAGAGCAGTGATACTTCACAGGCTGATCCCCGCCCCCCCCCCAAGACACAAGACAACATTAGAAGTTGTCAATATATTTTATTTCTTTAGTCTTCCACTCGCATTATTATTTTTTGAAAGAGAAGGCGAGAGAAAACTTTGAGAACTCGGAAGTCTAATTGCATCTAAAATATCTCCAATTCTACCGATTCTTCCTTCAAGGGTCAAGCATTCCTTTCATCCCCTTGCAGCTGTATACATACTGTTTTAACCAGGTGGGAAATGCAATTAAGAAATAATTCTGACCTCACAGTCTTCTTTATAAATAGCAGTCTGGTGGAGGGTGCCTTTGACTCTTTTGCATCATTACTGTTGGGGTTTCCGAGAGTAAGTGTGGTCCTGCGCCTACATGTGGCGAGGAAAGAAGCCATCCACAGAGCCTGGGGAAGACTGGCAGCCTGTTGTAAGCAGATGAGGGACCATCTGAACACACCTTTGTCTGCCATCCCCCGTGGCCCTTTCTGCCGCGTGTGAAGAACTCTGGCTTCCAGGAGTAGCTCCACTGACACTTGTTGAATTAAACACAGAGACTTGAGATTTGCCAAGTCCTCCCCGAGGAGTTCTACCCACTCTATCACAAGAAGGAATTGGAGGTGAGAATCTCTGTGAGAAATGCTGATCAGATTATAGCAATTGGTTCGGGTGGGGTTTATGGTGTGTGTATTTTTTTAAGTGGGGAGGGTGGGTGGGAGGGAGGGAAGAGTTTTGTGGAGGACTTCAGAGCTTTCAAACCACCGAGCTCGGATTGCATACAAGTATAAAGGAATGCTCTCTGTTCCCACAGAGCTCATGTTACGTCATGAAGCTAAAGGACTGAATTTCTTATTTTCCAGTTTTCTTATTTTTGTTTTCAATTTGACCAGCATAAGCAAATGAAGCAGACTTCAGGCTTTTTTTTTAAGTATGAGATTACACTGGGACTAATCTAGATGTTCCAGAGGCACACAACGCATGTTCAATCATGGCCCCTTTTTTGCAAAAAGACCCTCCTTATTATTTGCAGGTTAATTTTCTCTAACTGAAAAGTATTTGGGATCAATTAAAACTTAGGAAGGGTGCATAGTCATCTCACAGGTGAAACATTTGTATCAAGTCTGTTTTGGAATTAGAATAATATGTCTAATTTATTAAATTTTAGTTGCTTCCCACCACCCCCACCCCCACCTCTGTCTTTGCCTTTTTAAAAGCCTAAATACAATGAACGGGCCAGGATCTGTATGTCAAAAATGAATAACTAACCTTATGTAACTCTTAACACATATGCAAGAAACTGGATTTGTAAAATATTCCAGATTGATTTAGATCATAAGCTTTGTGTAATAGAATCCAAAGATTCTCTCCAGTCCAGTCCGGAGTCCAGGGACAGCCATGGTAATTTATGTTAAGTTTCCATCCCTTCTTTTATTTTTGCCTTTTTGAGATGACCATTCCCCCTGCTGATTTCCCAAATGCAGCAAAGCTGGATCTGCTAGTTCCACTCTAAAGAAAACAAAGATAATAATCTGATTTAGATGTTGAAGAGCGTCCATATGAATGACAACAGTAGTAGGTAACCGTGAGTCAACATTTCTCTTGCCAGTTCCAGCTTCTCTTTAGCATTTAAAATATGTCAGCCAGTAGCACAGAGCTAAACCGTTACAAGAATGTAATTCACAATATTTTGGCTTGGAGTTTCACCAGTTTCTGAGTAATATATTGTACAAGAAAGAGGCCTTTATTGCCTTTACAATACATGTATAGCCTGGTGGGAAGCCGAATAAAAAAAAATGTATATTATTTGCATAACTTGAACTAAAGAACCTAGTGCATTATTGGGTCTTGAATGTCTTAAATTTAAGTGAGCTGGCTTAAGAGTAATATTACTCTATTACTGTGCTATAATTCATGTAATGAAATCATACCGCTAAAAAAATGTTGAGGTTTTAACAATGACAAGTGGAACCTGATTTCTGAACTCAGTTCTAATAAAAACAGTAATTTATAAACTGGCAAATGTGTGCCCCTTTTTGTTAGCTGACAATAAAAGGCTGTACTTATTTGTATCCTTTCATCTGCTCTCCCCTCTGTGCGTGAGAGAGAAACCTATTTAGCCTAATGGAAGCTAGGCGAACACTGGGCACCAGAGACCCACAGCAGCCTGGAAAATGGGAGGGTGAGACCTGGTGTCCAGCAGAACCCTGGAATGCCTAGAGCACCGTGCTGGAGCCCCGTGTCCTGATGAAGTCCACCACCACCCACCCAAGGTTTCCTTCAGGCCGCCGGAGAAACTGGGGGGGAAGTTGGACTACACTGAAGCTCTGATGCTTATAGCCCAAACAGAAGTGAAATTTCCCATTGCCTGACATAGGTGGTGCTAATCATCTTCAATCCTTCATGGGCAAGGGACATTTTCCTTGAGTAGAACTATAAATCCATAGCAATGTCCCTCCTCACGAAATTTGCCTTGGCTTCCACAATAACTGACGTGACTTGGTATTTTTTATAGAGAAGAATCTCTTAAAAACTTCTGATAGAAGTTTCGTACGAGTTCAGTTCTTTGCTATCGAGTGAGGATTCTTATTTTCTATATTTAGAAATAAAAAAGACATATGTATATAACCAAATGTTGGGCTGCTCCCTTCTTGCAATGCTAAATAAATATGATCACAGACATGTTAACTATTATACCTCCCAATTATTAAAATCATCCTTTAAAAAAAACAAAACTAAGAAAGACTTGGGAAACTAATGAAGCTAATAAAAGATAAAATAAAGACCAACTATTCAGAAGCAAAGAGAGAACTGTCTGAAATAAGATCACCTTTTGGGAATAGATATTTCTTTCAACAATAAAATAAGTTGAAATGTGGAATATGAATTAGACCAGCTTTTATTAATTTGATTTTTTTTTAAATTTAAAATCACCCATATGGGTCCAGTAAAGTTTTCTACAGGTGTACTTTCCCCCCAGAGAAGGCGGAGGGCGGCTCCTTCCCGACAGTATGAAACAACAGGCATGATTGGACAGTGGCTAATGCTGGGATGGGAGGAACAGTCTTGAGAGCAGACTCTCTGACATTTTTTTTAACCTTCATTCTTAAAAGCAGAATCTGAAGCATCCGGGCTCAATTCTAATTGTCTTTTCAAAAGATTAAAACTGCCTCACTACTGCTACACCTGGCTCCCTCAAGCGCCTGCAGTTTGACTTCTGCTTTTTGTCTCTGTAAGAAGAGTGGTGGGGAAGGGGCTGTTTGGAGAGGGGGTGTTGGCTTGAAAACTAGGCTTGGACACGTTGCAAGCTCTGAGAACAGACTTCTTTATCTGCCAGCCAGGCTGGAGCGCTTCGCCAGATTGCTGTTCCAAGCTGCCCTGTCCGGCCGAGAAGACTGCCATCTCCAGGATGGTATATGAGCTGGATGCTTTTTCACTTCCATGTCTCTGGACTTTTGTCAGCCCCTAGTCTCTCCCAAGCAGGGAAAAGTCCAATGGTGTCCATCTGTGTTCTTGCTGATATGCACGATCGTCTACCTGCATGGGGCTGAGATCACAAAAGTTCTCTCATTGGCACCCAGATCTGGACTTGAACCAAGGTCACAAGGTAAACAGGCAGTGTTTTATCCTCTCAGCCAAGCCCTTGATAGGGGCACTCTTTGATGTTGAGAATGATAGTTGATTTTTCAGAACTACTATCCAAAACAGTAATCCATAATGCATTTGCTTCTATCTTACAGCTGCTACAAGATGGTTGAAGACTCAATGTGGTTGAAGGTTAATTTAAAGATTTTCAGTGATCAGACTGCCTTTAAATTAACTGAATGCTGCAGAGAGCAAAAATTATCTTCCATCATCAACAACAACACACACACACAACGCACACACATCGCAAACCAATACATCTACAGTTTTCAACTTCTTCCCCAAATGTACTCCATTTCTTCTCTTAATAAAACCAGCAACTGACTGGTGGAATCCATTGCATTAACGGTACCTGTTTTTCCATGGCTTCATCGTCATTAGATCATTTGTAACCAAAAATGTCCCTTCCACAAGGAATAAAAAACTTCTACTAGATTGCTACTATATTGATAATCAATGACTCCTGCCCTGGCTCCTAGTTGGAACAAAAAGCTGTCCATTTTTTCACATCCTTGGTTCTGAATCATGCCTCATCTTTGCTTAACTGAGCAATAGCACCGTGCAGCACAAAACCCATCCACCGACTGTTCACAGACTTAACAGACACGTTGCCAGAGCAAATGCTATGCATCGTACTCATAAGGGCTGCAGCATCTTTCGTATAGAACTCTTCACTTCCTCTGAGCCTCCTGGTAACTCGAGTCGTTCTGGTTTCTCCTGGGACACCTGGCTTCCCTGGGCCGCACCTTGACTGGATCTCAGACGGCTTTAGGAAGAGGAACAGCCCAGCCGTGCAGGAAATGCTGGAACTCTGAGGCTGAGTCCTGGTTCAGCGGTAGGTTCGATCGCAATGAACGCCAGTTTTCAATCGAACCAGAGTCTGAAAGCCTATCTAGTTTCCTCTTTAAAAAGCGGGTAGCCACAGTATATCACTTTCTGCCTCTCAATGGTCTTTTATTAGCTGATAAAGAGCCCTGAGAGTGTGCTATATTTTATCAGCCTTCAGAAATTCATTCTGCTCTTGATTCTAGCCTATCCTTGAAAGGAGAGTGATGCAGCCTATCACAATAATAACTCATCTTTATGAATGCAACCTGTGTCCCAGGCCCTTACAGGAACCGACTCATCGCATCCTCAAAACATACCCATTTTACTAAGAAGAAAACTGGAGCCCAGAGAGGTTACGTCCTTTGTGCAAGGTCACCCAGCTGGAAGGGGAGGGCAACGATAGCCGGAATCGAATAGCTGCCTCCAAAGACAACTTTGAACTGTTCTGAACTCCTATGGGAAGGAAGGTCCTAGAACAGCCCATCTTCTTACAAATTCTGACTCATGGTGACCTTCTGTCATTTAACATGAAAAACAAAACAAAACACTCCACGGGGTTTTCAATGGACAGTGGACTTCCAGGCCTTTCTTTGGCACCACTGGGTGGAGTTAACCCCAACTTTGCAGTTAGTAGCTAGGAGCCATCGTGGGAGTCACCAGGCACCTCTGTCTGAACTGTGAGTGCTGAAAAGCGCAGGCTCTAGACCTAGACTGCTGGGGTGCAGGTCTTTTAGGAGGCATCCGATGTGGGGCACCCTTCTTAGCCATTCTGTGTTTCCTCACCTGTCAAATAGGACCAAGCATAGTCCCTGTGTCACGGCGTGGTTGGGATTAGAGGAGAGCCGAGCCAGCGCCTGGTTTTGCAAGGCCAGCACTTTAGAACTGTTTGGCTGCTGTCACGGATCCCAATGTTGATTTTCTTAAGCTGTATCCATGTACTTTTCTGTAGCCCTGGTGTGCCGTGTGGTTCACTGTGCCAGGAGGTGTGCAGCCGGTTGCCAGCCAGCCCTGTGAACAAACAGCCCTGCCGCCAGCAACTTGAAAGAAAACGCCAGGATCTTTGCTTTGTCAGAACAGGCGATCAAAGCACCCACAAGGGGGCTTCAAAAATGCTGTGGAAAATGGCATTAAAAGACAATGAATTTTTTTCCACAAACTTTTTGAACCCTCCTTATATGTATGTATATGAGACAGCTTCAAAAAAGTTCCATGAGCTGTTTCAAGCCTCCGCGCGCGTGCGTGTGTGTGTGTGTGTGTGTGTGTGTGTGTGTACACACTGTGCTTTGCCATGCATCATGTGTGCTCGTGTAAATAATTGGAACATGATGCACACAGCACACACAGGAAAGAAGCACACATGAAGTGGTTTCCATGGTTTGTAAAACACTGCAACGTGTGTTGTCTGCATGTTAGAAGGGAGGGAGAAACACAGTGTGCTGGTTGAGGAAATTGTTATAACTTAGTACACGTTTACAATCAAGGAGAGAAACTCAAAGCCCAGAAATGTTTCTAAAGGCGAAGCATACCAGCAACAACAGCACATGCAAAGCCAAACTCTCACAACTTGTCAACTGCAGACGTCGATCAGTTTTAAAGTGCTTGGCACGGCTGTGCAGAGCCAATTGCAATACCTGCATACAGTCTCTGGACTGTGCGTTTCTGACTGTGATGTTAATGGCTCCTTTGAAGAGGTTAAAAGCATATTGAGAGCAGCAATCGATGCAACTGTATTTATAGGTTGTAATTTTATCAAATATGAGGAGGCACCTTGATCTGAAATGTATTCAGCACATCACAGATAAAGGACAAGGCCCACACTCACAAAGATGGTCAGTTTTTCTTTGCTTTTCATCTGATGGCAATGTTATTTTTTTTCCTCTTTGGTGTTTTGTTTTGGATTTTGCTTTTCAACATAGCCCACCTAAAGATTGTGGTCCTGGTGCAATGTTAAATTCTGCTCAGTGAAAACATAGGAAAGTTTTCTTTAAGTGTTTCTTAGCTTTCTGTTTCAGAGGCTCTTAGCCTACAGCTCTGCTTACTGAAGGTCGCCACGTTTGCATTTCCATGCTTTCTTGGCCCTGTTGAAGCCATGACCGGTGTCCCTGGGAGTCGACAGAAGTTTGGCAGGAGCCGAGGCTCTGCAGGGCAGACCGCGAGGGGCGAGGTGAGCTCGGCTCAGAAAGCCAGGGCCCGCTACCGACACCTCTCTGCAGCTTCAGTAACTCAAACCCAAAATAGCGCCATGCAGGGAAAGAAGGCTCCGGGCAGATTTTGGAATCGGTGGTCGGCGGTTGGGTGGTTCTATTTGTGTGTGTGTGTGTGTGTGTGTGTGTGTGTGTGTGTGTGTGTGTGTGTGTTTGTTTTCTAGCTAAGATCCAGTCACACGGAGAGAGAGAAAGGCCCTTCTGCCGAAGCAAACCACAATCCAGAGCTAAAACAGACTCACTGAGGAGGCCACAGCTCACCGGGACCCACGGATTCCAGTGAGGGGCCCACGATCGATCCTGTATGTGGCGTGGGTACAGCCAAGAGGACCAGCCTGACCTGGGGCCCAAGAGGAGCACAAGTGCCATGGGGGATTTCCCTTTCTCGGGGCTTCTTTGTTTTGATCATACTGTGCGTGTGCATTATCAAAACGCCGTTGTTCTCTGATGTCCTCAGCCCGGCAGTTTGCATGTTTGCCCGAGTAGACACGTCCCGCTGCACATGAACAGTGAAAGGTAGTTTGAAAAATAAATGTTTTAATTAAAATGGACACTTCTGAGGCTACTGCTGAGGGCAGCTGTTTTTCCTCTAAAATTACTTTGTCCATCTCCATAGGAGCCCCATAGAAAAGATGTTTCCAGCCCATTTTAATACTAATTTAATATCAAAGGAACAGCATTATGGTACAGTCACAAGATTTGATTTCTTCTTTGGGCTGTTGAGCCAGTTCTACAAGACTACAAACACTTTCTCATAAAGCATTCACTAAATGTATGCATTTAACAAGGTGGCTGTCCAAGACTGGTAGAAACTCCATTACTCAGGCTTTCTGGGTGGAGGGAGTGGACGGAGTCAGCCTTGGTGCCTGCTGGGCCCCCCCACCCGGCCTTGCTCAGTCTTGCTGGCGCGGGCACTGCGGAGTGGAGATGTGGGCTCAGAACCAGCTGTGGGTCCAGTGCACCTAGACCGGAGCCCCCCATGCCTGGGCAACACTCAAAACTAGCATGAACTGAGCACTCCCTATGTGGGGCCATCAGCCATCCAGCCCCTCAACAAAGACAGCTGACCTCTAATGGGAAGAGGCACAAACCGGCCGGACACATGCCGGAGTGTATTCGAAGGTGAGAGCGACTGTGGAGGACATGGGCAAAGGAGGTCCAAGAGAGAAGATAGGTGATGTTTGAAATTGGAGGCACGCCAGTGTCCCAGGGAAGGGTCCCGAAGGAGGGGAAACCATGCAAAGGCCCTGAGGCACAACTGTGCGTGGTGTGAGTTTGAAGCGCTCGCGAGGAGGCCTAGGTGGCGGCAGCAAAGCCAGTGGAGCTGGTGATGAGGTCCTGCAGGTAAAGGAAGCTCAAGCCATGAGAGGGACGTTTGGTTTTCGCTCTGAGTTATGGCAGCGGTGACATGACTTGACTTCTTTTATGAAGTTTCGGTGTGTGATGAGGAGAATAGATTGGTGTCCCTTGTAAACATAGCAACCCCCTAAGGAGGCATTCTTATGATCTCCATGTTCTAGAAAAAGAACAGGACAAAGTGTTGATTTGGCCTAGGTTATACCTAGGAAGCGAGACACCTGAGTTTCAAATCCAGGCTAACTAGCCTGAGTGCTCTAGCTCCTGACTGCTATGTTCTCCGACTTGTCCGAGGCTAGAGCCAAGGGGCAGCCATTCAGGTGCACAGAGTGACGAAACTCACAGTGCTGCTGCTGCTTGGAAACCCAAGAACCTCCTGCCCACAGCAACCTTCTAAGGTAGAGTAGAGCCCTCTCTAGACAGGGTTTCCAAGACTGCACATGCTTACATGAGCAGATAGGCTTATTTTTCTTCCGCAGCTTGATCCAAAGAAACCAAAAACAAGCTCCCCGCTCTCGAGTCAATTCCAACTCTTAGTGACCATTAGAGATGGAGTAGAACCGTCCTTGTGGGTTGCTGAGGCTGTAAATACAGCAGCAGAAAGGCTCGTCTTCTCCTGAGAAGCAGCGGGTGGGTTCTAACTGCCGACCTTGAGGTTGACAGACGAACACGTGTTTGTTAAATATGTCATCCAAGCCCAAACTTCAGGGACTGCCTGATCTGAAGACCCTCACTTAAGTCTCATCCTCTCGCCAGATCTTGCATTGAGTTCCCTGAATTCCATTCAGAGGATGCCCAGTGGTGGAGCAGGTTACAATTTGGACTGCTAGCCACAAGGTAAACCATTCAAATCCACCCACTGGTCCATGGGAGAAAAGTGAGACTCCCTGCTCCCGTAAAGACCCACAGCCTCAGAAACCTATGAAGGGGCGGTTCTACTGTGCCCTATAGGGCTGCTATGTGAGTCAGAATCAACTCAATGGAAGTGGGTTGGTTTTCATTCCGTTGAGCCAGCTCGGCAAGATCTATATTTAGCATCAGTCTTCTCTTTGTTCTTAAGAAATTTATTTTATAGATCCAAGAGAAGTAGACATATAAACATTGTTCAATGTAACGTGTTTGCTGGTGTGCTGGTCATCTCCACTGCACTGTCTTGTGAACACTTCATAGCAACCGGTCACAGATGGAGGAGTCTCTGCTCCCCTGCCCTGTCCTTCCCTGTGTTGGGCAATGATACATCTGTCTACTCAGTTGTCCACACCAGATTCTTTGATTCCTCCTTGATACCACCGGTTCTCTCCCCGCTGTTGGGGCAAGACAATTCCACCTGCTAAGTGTTTTAAGAAAGGCTTTACTTCTCTCCAAACCCTCCTTTATGTCCCCCTTGAGCCAGCACCAGATTTAACCTAGAGCAGAGGTCAGCAACCCGTTTCTGTGAAGAGTCAGACAGTATGTATGTTAGGCTTTGTGGGCCAGATGTAATGTCTGTGGTATATTCTTTATTGCTGGTTGTTTGTTTCACAGTCCTGTGAAAACCATAAAAGCTTCTGTTGAATCCCGGCATCTTGGATTTGGCCATGTTCCCATAGGCCGCCCTCTCACACCTAGCTCAACCTGCTCATCTTTCTAGGGTAGACGTTTTAGAGTCCTGAGGTTTCAATTCTTGATTTTCATTTAAGTAATTTCCAAGAAGCTCCTATCAATTCCTGTCTGTAAAGCTTTCGACAAGTCTCCCAAGGTCCACATCTATTACTCCATCCTCCAACACATAGTGGGAGCCGTAAAGAACTTCTTGTCGCAAACACTCTATGGGACCTTGAAGCCTCCTGCCTGGAAACCTGCCCCTGCTTCTCCTTCTGCTGGACTTCCCTTCCTTCCTCCTCCTCTTCTTGCTCCCCCTTCTGCCTTCATGTCTTTACTCTTGGTGGATGTACCCTTCATGCGGACCCTTCAAGGTCCAGTATGGACTTGATTCATCCAGAAGGGATTCCAGATCTTGCCTTTGCCAGTGCCCCATCCAGATAGCTGGACGGAGTCTGTGGCTCCCTGTGCACTCACAAGAGCATGCATACCTTCTGCGGTGCTGCTTCGAAAGCACCAGGAAGGTCGCTGGGCTTTGTCTCTCCATGAGATGAAGTTAGGGTGTGAGGGCAGAAACTAGGTTTCCTTCGTCTTTAAATCCTCAGAGCAACGGTGGTATTGAATATTTGTGACTCCAAATAGTCGATATTTAAAGCCAAAAATTGGGATTCCCAAGAAGCTCTGGGGGTGCAATGGTTAAAGCTAACAGAAAGGCCAGCGGTGGGAACCCACTAGCTGCTCCATTGAGAAAGGGGTGGCAGCCTGCTTCCAGGAGGATTCCAATCTTAGGGACCCCCTCAAAAGAACTCTCTACATTCCCTGAGGCCACTGGTCACTGTGGGAAGGAGTGGTGTCCCAAGGGGGTGGGTAGGAACAGTTCTTAGAAAACTGGAGGAGACTGAGCTTGTGGACTTTCAAATAGACAGCCTGGTTTGTGCCCCAGTTGTACCACTTAGTAGATATGCAGCCTTGGGCAGATGACTCAACCCCTCTGTGTCTCATTGGCCTCCTATGTGACAATGATAATGGCGCTCACCTCACAGAGAATGAAATCACTTGTGCATGTAAAGCGCTTACCTCGTCTGCACATGCAATAGACATCCAGTAAATGGTTTGTTCACTCAGCTGCTAGCCCAAAGGTTGAAGGTTCAAGTGCACCAGAGGCACCTGGTAAGAAAGGCCTGGTAACCCATTTCCCCAAAAAACAGCCACGAAAACCCTTTCTATTGTGGCAGATAGGCGGGTATGTGAAGCAGAGTCGACCACGTCAAGGCGACCGACCAGTAAGCAGGGGATCGTTACGACTGTACATGACACACTCAGAGGTAGGTGGTGCTGCAGCTGGTTAAACTACAGACAGCAAAGAGATCCAGGCCCCATGTTCTTTCCTCTGTGTGGTCTGCCATCTTTAGTGCCTTCGGGGTTCAGTGTCTGTGGTCGAGGATGTCCACGGTTATAAGATGACTGCAGTCACTTTCGCCTGGGAATTATGTTCAGACCCAGCAATATTCACTGGACAAAAAAGGATTGCCTCTCCTTGTGTGTGATTTGCAGATGAATGGTGCCTTTTAGCAATAACTTCATGCCAACTTCCCTTCATACTTTATTAGTCAAATTTGGGTTATGTGTCCATCCCTACACTGTTAACTGTGATGGGTACACCAAGTGAGAATGGGGTAGATTCCAGAATGAGACCAAAAGTGTAGAAACAAAGAAAAGAAGCTGTTGGGTGGGAGTCTACAAAGGATTGCTGGTATTTCCATATTCGATATTTCAGTACTGATTGAAAGAAGTGAGGCAGAAGACTATCTCATTCCTACTAAAATTTTTCAGCAGGTTTGTGAAGCCCTTGATTTGTGTGTATATGTTTGATATATTTTTGCTTTTTCAATATTGACACATCTGAGGTGCTGTGTAAAGAAATCAGCAGTGCAGGCAATAAAATTTAACCCGCAGGTGTAATTGGTATCCAGTTGTCAAAGAGCTTTGCCCACGAGCCTGTATTTTAAAGCAGTATTTTCACATCAAAGAGAAATAAACAACTACGCCTATTGCTGGGATGCATATACACCAAGAGGCGTTTCTCTGAGCTGGAAACAAAGCAGAGAATCCAGAGAAACGTGTGCTTCAACCATCGAGGAGGCCCAAGCATCCATCTTGCTCATGTCTCTCCCTGCCCCAGCTTTACCGAAAACTGGATAGCAAGTACCTTCCACGTGAGTAGTTGTAGAGAAATGTATTTGAACTAGTGTGATAGAAAACCTTAAAATGAAATTTTCACATACTTGGCAAAAGTCTTAGTTTGTAAATGTACCTTGTGATTATATGAATACTAATAAAATGAGATGACAACACCCATATAGAAAAAAAAAAAAAAGTACCTTCCACGTGATTCAGGTTTCTGAGAGGGCACCAGCCCTCTCCACTACTGTTTGGGGGACTGGAGTTCACAACTGGAATCTACAGTGCAGGGAGGACATGACCTCTCACCTTCCAGAAATCTACCTTCTGCTGAATATAGCTGTCACATAAACATGGAATAGCATCAAGAAGTTTAGAGAATTCACAGTGGATCCATAGTATTACTCTCTCTCTCTCTCTCTCACACACACACACACACACACACACACACACACACACACACACAAAACAAACCAGGAAATTCAAGTTTGGGAGTCACAGCCTTACTCTTCTCATTGTCTGTAAAGCATGGTATCATTCAAAGGCCATTAGAGCACCACCCTTAACATGTGTTCACAGTCCACACCACGTGACAGAAGATAGCTTTATTATTCCTGCACCATGCATCTTAGGAGTTAAGGCATGATTATAGGATGGGGGGTGCATTTCTAGATTCTGCAGTGTACTACACCAATATTTGTAAATGGCTATGAATGCAACTTGAAAGAGATCTTCCATAATATTTGCAAAGGCCCTTTCTAGGCTTACAGGCACCCGGGTAGTTTCGTGCATTATGTGTTGCACTACTCACCACAAGGTCAAGGTTCAAACCCACCAGCTGCTCTGTGGGGAGAAAGATGAGGCTTCCTGAACCCATAAAGATGTACAGCCTCGCAAACCCACAGGGCAGTTCTAGTCTGTCCTTTAGGATTGCTATGCAAGGTACAAACTCATCAGTCGGTTTCTAGTCTACCTAAAGTCCATCTGCAAGTTCTAACCTCCAATGTAAGGACCCGACACTTTCCTGTCTAACCCCTTCAAGGAGTGTAGATCGATTCCATGAAAACGGATATAAAAAACCAATTTTTAGAGCAATAAGCCCAGTATATTTTCGGCTCTGATGAGTCCTGGTTCGCCTTTTGTAGAGGCATTTTTCAATAAGGATAATTGCACTGCAATAAAGGGAGCTTCTGAAAAATTCGCTTTACACCCAGTAGTTTAGCTATGAAGATGGTTAACACTACCACCGCACTAATAGAAACTCCTATGTTGTGATCTTAGGGACATTTTTGCCTGACTCTAACCCTCTCTTACCTCCTTCAACCCAGCTGCCCCTTCTATTTTATTTGAAAATCTCTTTCCATTAATGTCGATCCTCCGGGTTAGACAACTAAAGCCGGGTCGTGGTCTCTTGAAGATCACTGCTGCTCTGCACATATGTTACCTGGCAGGAGAAGACGGGCCCTGATCAGAGGCAGGGAAGGACAGCCATCTTCTGTAGTCCTCTTTCATTAGCACATTAGCATGAATGAGCTTATCCGATTAGCTAATTGTCACCTGGACACTTTGGACAGTGTAGACATACTGGTGAGGCGCATTTTGCAGAGGGAAAAGCACAGCAATGATAGATAAGTCCCAGAGGAGCTTAGAGCATCCAGAGAGGGCAGATCCAATGACAAGGGACACAAAAACGATGTTGCAACAGATGGGGGTGGGGGTGGGGTTCTTCATGAGAAGACACTAAAGATGAATCTCGCCATGTGCAAGCTTTTTCTGCAGAGCTCCTGTGTTTCCTGCTGGGGTCTAGTGAGTACACGAATCAACTCGGGCACAAGCAGGTCCCTTGACTTCTCCGTCTTGAAAACGCAACAAGGTGAGATGGAAAACGAGGTGGCCAGCATCCTCTCCCTCCCTCGGCACCTGGAGCAGTAGACGGAATGCAAAACGAATTTTTAATGTATAGCTAAAGATTTAATAAAAAGTGGAGAACACGGGCCTCTGTAGCAGAAGGACTCGTTATAGAATAAGTAGAGTTCTAAGAGTCCAAATGAAACGGGAGATACAACTCCGGGCTAGCAGTGAGTGCGCGGTTGAAACTAAGTCTCTGGCATCAAGCGGGTTGTGACCATGAGTGAACGGAAGGTTGGGGCGTGGGGGACTAGCTAGCGAACGACACTGACACATGCTGTGGGCAGAATGTTGAACACTGCAGGAGACGTGAGAAAACACAACCAGAAGGCAGGTTTGGTGAGACTTCACCTCCTGTGCTTTAGCCCCATGATGAGGAAGGCCCAGTCTTTGGAGGAAGACATTGTGCTCGGTAAAGTCATTGAGAAACAGGAGGGTTGCCCAGAGATGGACTGACACACTGGCTGCAACAATGGGGGCGAAGATAACAACAATTAGAAGGTTGGCGCAGGACCAGCCGATGTTTTGTTCACTGTACATGTAAGGCAGAATTGGGTCCAAGTCACTGAACAACAATATGGGTTTTAATTAACTTCAGATTTTAAAAAATATGTGTGAAGTATAAATTGGTATCATCACTCTGAAAGACAATTTTGAAACCAAGAAAGCCAAAAGTTTGCATATTTTATGTATCTACTCTAGAAAATTCTTGAAGATTGCTATACTGTTTGTATTAAAGGGAAATGTACTGATATTAGAAATGTCACTTAGTCTGGGGTCTTAAAGGCTTGTAGGTTAAACAAGCGGCCATCTAGCTCAGAAGCAGCAAAACCCACATGGAAGAAGCACACCAGCCTGTGTGATCACCAGGTGTCGAAGGGATGAGGTATCAGGCATCAAAGAGCAAAAAATCATATCATTGTGAATGAGGGAGAGTGTGGAGTGGAGACCCAAAGCCCATCTGTAGGCAATTGGACATCCCTTTACAGAAGGATCAAGGGGAGGAGACGAGCCAGTCAGGGTATGATGTAGCAATGATGAAACACACAACTTTCTTCTAGTTCTTAAATGCTTCCCTCCTTCCCCCACCCCACCCCCGCCCACTATCAGGATCTGAATTCTACCTTGCAAGTCTGGTAGACCAGAGGATGTACACTGGTACAGATAGGAACTGGAAACACAGGGAATCCAGGGCGGATGATCCCTTCAGGACCAGTGATGAGAGTGGCGATACTGGGAGGGTGGAGGGAAGGTCGGGTAGAAAGGGGGAACTGATTACAAGGACCTACATATAACCTCCTCCCTGGGGGACAGACAACAGAAAAGCGGGTGAAGGGAGACGTCGGACAAAATATATGACAAAATAATAATAATTTATAAATGATCAAGGGTTCATGAGGGAGAGGGGAGCGGGGAGGAAGGGAGGAAAATGAGGAGCTGATACCAAGGGCTCAAGTAGAAAGCAAATGCTTTGAGAATGATGAGGGCAACAGATGTAGAAATGTGCTTGACACAATGGATGTATGTATGGATTGTGATAAGAGCTATAGAGCCCCCAATAAAATGATGGGGGTAAAAAAGAAATGTCACTTAGTCCAGAGATACATTCATTCAATGGAATACTATATAGCAGTTAAAACAAATGCATTCAAACTACATGCATTGACATGAACAAGTCTCAAAATCATGATGGTAAATGAAGCAAGCAAATTTCAAACAGAATGTACAGTATCCGCCCCTCCTCCCCCACAAAGACACAAAACAACAGTTGACTTCAACAGCGGATTCCAACATAAGAACAATTAAGAGGACCGACGGTGCAGGCCCTGGCAGCGCTTCATCCCTTTGTCCACAGGGGGGGAGGCTGTGGCGTCTACAACAACAGCAACCACTGCGAACGTGCAGAAGCACCGCACACCAGAGACAGGCGAAAACCAAGGATGGTAAGGGGTTCTGAGCAGTGTCCACCTTGGTTTCCTCCTTTTAAAAACGAACATGGTCTCTTTAAGAGTGAAATCTTAGTCAAGCAAAATAAAAATATCTCTAATAGCCATGCTCAGTAGACAGAAGTTAGATATACTGATTGCGATAAGAGTTGTACGAGCCCCCAATCAAAAGATTTTTTTTAAAAAGAAGTTAGATATATTATTTTGGAGTCCTTTTGAAAGTGTTTGAAATGTGGTCAACTCCCTGAGGGCCTCTTCTGTGAAACAGCCAAGCAGTCGTTGAAGAATTCTCACTCACTGCCAGTGAGTCCGTTCCCCTAGGGGTCCCTCTGAGTCGGATGATGTGGGCAGCGCCGGCTACCTTAATCTGTTATCAGTCTTGATATGATGGAAGGAGCTTTCCTTCTGGGTGTGGCCCGCTGTAGTACAGATTGATAGTGTGTGAAAGCTAGCTCACTCCCGCTGCTCCATGTAGATCCTGTATCTGGTTTGCCGACCTTCTACATTTTGCCTGCCAGTCGGAGGAGCCCTCAGCGGACTGCGGACCTAGGAGTCATTCAGCCAATCTCAGATTCATTCATTCCGGCCGGCATCCACCAACCTGTGGTCTTCCTGCCTCACCATCCTGCTTCCTGTGCATCAGTCCCTGCAGCTTCAGGAAGCAGGGGAAGCTCTCTGCTTACTAACGGCTGACCGGAACTGGACTGGACCTCTACACCTGGGTGAGCCACTTCCTGCATCTTTCTCTTTCATTAACCCAGCCAAATAAAATCATGATTTTATTCCTAGTAAAAAGTGTTTTCCCAGTTAATAAACAATAGTGCCAATCATATTATGTAATTGATTAAACCATCTCCTCCCTTCTGAACTAAAATTATCACATACTAAATATATGTAGATCGTAGTAAACACTTTGGACTTTCTGATCGATCTCTTTCAATATACACACATATACAAGTACCATTGGCTTTGCTTCTGTTGGGAACACAGCCTAACACACGGTGTTGGTTTTTCTATGAGCTCGTTGGTTGTTTTCTTTTCATCTCTGCAATGGTTATGCATCCCTTGTATCAAGCAAAGCACACGGACACGGGCCTTCTTTTGCAACCTCTCAAGCGGTCCCACTCCTGCATGTGAACTTCCAAGGAGCCACTGCTGAACTCAGGTTCTAAATCCTGAGAAGACGGTTGCCGGAGAAGCATTCATCGGACGACTAGGTACGACGGCAGCATCGTCCGCACCATTGACCTGGATGTAGTCAGGGAGCCGTTCGTGACAGATGATCGGATCATGACTGATTAGGTCAGTTCAGCATATCAGATGGGAATTTTCTGGTTGTGTCAATGGGCACGATGATTACATTTTAGTTATTCACACGTGTGTATAGTGAGAGGTAATGAGTCCTGGTGGTGCCGTGGTTAAGGTCAGCCACTAACCAAGATATCAGTACTACAAACCACCAACTGCTTTACAGATTCAAGAGTCTGCTTCCAAACGCAAACTCTATGAAGTAGGAGTAGTCTGCCCTATATGTTCGCTATGAGTTGGGATTGATTCTGTGGCAATAGGTTTGGGTTTGATTTTGTTTTGTAGTAATACATGTGTGTATCCATATCTATATATTAGATGTGTTTTAGATGTATTATGTATAATATATATCAACTATATACACTAAACCCATGAAATGCCTTGTGCAGCAAAGAGGGCTAAGGGGATTGAATCTGGGGGTTCAGTGAAGTAGGGTTCTTTTACTCCCGAGTCACTGTTTTGTCTTCAAACAGAAGATGTCAACAGTTGCCCAGTGACCTTCTCTGAAGTGTTTGTGGTCTGGTGTCCGTCCCTACCAACGAGTTGTGCACATAATGGAAGGACTTTATTATTGTGTCTACTCCTTTGTCAAGTTTTTTCTTGTCTCCTGTCTTTTCATCTGGTTCCCACCGTCGCTATTTCCCTGTTCTTGTCTTCCTAGACTGAAAGAATCATGTCCCCTTAACTAACTTAGCAGGGCACCCAGTCCAATTCTGACGAGTATGTGGGTGCTGGCTAAAGCGACGTTGGTGGTGGTGTTACAATTGGGATCACAAAGTTGCATTGACAATAACGCCTTAACCCAACGACTTGATCTGTTTATTCTTTCCTTAATGCTGAGACTATGGTGGCCATTCCCACACACAGGGTTGAAAGATCTAGCAAATAAAAGCACAAGATGTCCATCTAACTGCTAATTTCAGAAAAGCAGCAAGTAACTTTCTCAGTAGAAACATGTCCAAATCATGGCACAAATTTATACGAACAAAATCCTGCCTCCTTGCGTGGCTAACAGTCACCTTTCCCTGGGCCCCTTATATTTTAGCTGACATCACTGGCCGGTCACCCTTCTTTCAAGTCTCAGGAACATTTGGCAGAGGCATCATGCAAAATGGGAGAGGTGAGCATTTTCTGAAAAGAAACGCTATCATACTCATTTGGATAGGAAGCAAAGAAAACAACCACAAATTGAAATCTGCTTCATAGTTGTAGAGGTGTTTATCCCGGTATAAAAGCATGGTGATTGAATTCCTGTGTGCTCTCTTTTTGGGGGCGGGGAGGGGGGGAGCTTAAATGCCATATGGTGGTTTTATGAGTCACCCAAATGCTCCGTTGTCCCTGTGGTGGCAGCAGGCATCTTCTGTGATGCTTTCTCTAAGTGGCAGAAATAGGACAGTTTCAAGGGAATGCAGAGTAGTGGAAGGAAATGTAACCAGGAAGAGAAGTTGTGTTACAGAAGAATTCCCGACCTCCCCCCACCTCCCACCTCCCCTCTCCCCACCACCCCTTTCTACCGGACACAGTGGAGCTCAGAGTATTCTGGGAGGAAGTTATACTCTCAGGAGTCCCCGAGGCTGGTTACTCAACACGCAAGGTAAGCGTGGGCTTACTTGGGGTCCAGGACAGGCGGTGGAAAACATGTAAAGCGGCTCACTACACATTAGCACGTGCTTACTCTGCCTCCCGGGCGCTCCGTCGGGAATTTTTAATTTGACAAGAAGTTTTGATTCTCTAGGAAGGCGCTGTGGAGTTGGGAGAGGGACAGATAGATGTGAGCCAACCTAAAAGCAGAATCTTCTCTGTGGTTTTAAAAAATGATTGGTAAGTAAGCACACGTAAGCCTGTACTTGCCTCGCGTAGTGTGTAACGTGGCCCTGGTATTCAAACATCCCAGAAGAGACCATAAAATTCTCCTATTTGAAATCAGTGTAAAGAGAAGCTAATGTTCGTTATGTTTGGGGGCTGGAAGATGTCATCTATTGTGGGACACGTCGTCAGACAATTTGGGGGAAATCCCTTTAATAACAGAGCATTCTAACTATAGACGTGAAGAATGGTCATGCTTGGTTATTCTGCTGCCTAAAATCGCTGGCAGAAAGCAGGCCAGAACAGGTCCCTATGAAGTCCCGTGTGCCTTGGCCTCTTTCTTACTCGATCAGCACAGACTCCTTCAAACCAACACCTACAATAACCCGGTCTGTTCGCTTTGCCGTACCTCTCGATCCTCGCTCTGTGCCGGGTGTACAGTGAGCACTGAGGGGTTTTCATGAATGAAGAAAGAAAGCGAACTTTGCTAGCCCATCGAAAATGTTTTCAAATTGACCTTTCCCTTGAAGAAATGGTCTTTCAGGAGAAGGAACAGCTGAGAAAAGGAGAATGAGAGTGGCCAGACAACATGAAGAATATAATCAACGGGCCCTGCAGAAACTGTTAAGTTGGTGTATGTTTTGCTCAACAACAACCAAATAAAACCTACTCATAATGAAAGAGAACTGACTAAGGACATAGACCAATAACTGGGAAATATCGCTATGCTATTTTTTTTAAACGTCATATTATTTTCTCGGTTGAATGGCACACCAGGGTTTCATTTTTAAATAAAATAAATTTAAAAGCCATAAAAGAGCGTGTGAAGTTACACGCATGCTTTTGCTTTCAAGCCTTTGCCTTGTGATGGGAAATGCTCAAATTCAAAGCACAACATGGGAAAACGGATTTTTAAAAATATATGTATTTTTGCTCCTTAGAGATGAGGATGGCACCATTCACTTGGTGGGTGTTAGAGACGATGGGTCCAAAACTCACTGCCATCTACTTTATTCCAAGCCATAAAAATTCCATAGGACAGAACAGACCTGTCCCCTTTGGGTTTCTGAGTCTGCAAATCTTTATGGGAGAATAAAGCCTCGTCTTTCTCCAGTGGAGCGGCTGGGAACTTTGAACCGCTGGCCCTGAGTCAGCAGGCCAACAGGTAGCCCGTTGTGCCCCAGGGCTCCTTAGACTGTGCACAGCAGAGCCACAGTAAGCAAACCTTAGTTCTCCAGGGGGCAGCTGTGCTTTTGGACATCTACGGAGGCCTTTTGCACCAAATATACACATTTGCAATATGTCTTTTAATTTCTCAACTTCCGTTTCCATAGGCATTTGATTGTAGATGCAAGTGACATGAAATCCTTGGCAATGTCACTATTTTTTCTGTTCATCATGAGGTTACTTTCTGGTCCACTTGTAAAGATGTTTTTTGTTTTGTTTTTTATAGGTTTTGTTTTCTTTTTTTTTTCTGTAGAAATTTTATTTTCCTCCATGGCCTTAATCTCTTTGCCTTTTTTTCTTTAATCATTTTATTGGGGGCTCGTACAATTCCCATCACAATCCATACATCCATCCATTGTGTCAAGCACATATGTACATTTGTTGCCATCATCATTCTCAAAATACACTGGCCTTCCGCCTGAGCCCTTAATATCAGCTGCTCATTTTTCCCCCTCGCTCCCCCTACCCTCGCCCCCATGAACCCTTCATAATTCACAAATTATTATTATTTTGTTATATGTTACACTGTCTGACGACTCCTCTGCCCTTTCTCTGCTGTCCATACCCCAGGGAGGAGGCCATACGTAGATTCTTGTAATCGGTTCCCCCTTTCTACCCCACATTCCCTCCACCCTCCAGGCATCGCCACTCTCACCACTGGTCCTGAAGGAGTCATCTATCCTGGATTCCCTGTCTCCAGTTGCTATCTGTACCAATGTACACCCTCTGGTCTAGCCAGATTTGTAAGGTAAAATTGGCATCATGCAAGTAATCTTAATGGTGTTTTTTAAAATAATTTCTTCATTCTGTTAGGTCACCTTTTTTGGAAACAGAAACAAATATGAATCTCTTCCAATTGGTTGGGCAAGTAGCTATCTTCCAAATTTCTTGGCATTAATTAGTACTTCTAGCGCAACATCAGCTTATTAAAACATCTCGATTGATATGCCATCATTTCCTGAAGTCCTGTTTTTCTCTTCACTTCAGTGCACCCTGGACTTTCTCCTTCAATATCACTGGCTCTTGACTTATGCTACCTCCTGAAATACTGAATGTCGACTAATTCTTTTTGACAGAGTAACTCTGGGTCTTCCTTCTGCTTTTGACACACACTGCCTTTTTCAACCACGATTTTTCTGTCACTTGGATGCACTTTAGTGGTTTGTATGTTGCTGTAATGCTGAAAGCCATGTCACAGGCATTTCCAGTATCAGTAGGTCCCTCAAAGTAAAGGGGTTTCAGCAGAGCTTCCAGACTGTACAGGAGGAATAAGCTATCCGCTTCAGAGGAATTAGCCACTGAAACCTGGTGGATAGGTTTCAACATTGTCACAAGCCCTTTTCAATGTTTTGTTCATGGAATTCTTCAATATTGCAAGTCAAGGCTTGCATCTCTTTAAGCTAGACACGTTCTTCCTTTTTAATTTTCTAACTCCAAGGTCTTTGTATACTTTGTTACAATACTGTCTCTTCTCCAGCTGCCCTTCAAATTGTTCTGTTCTTCTACCTTCTCATTTCTGCCACTCGTTTGAACTATTCTGTGTCAGGAGCCCTGGTGGTTTAGCGGCTATGCATTGGGCTGCGAACCACAAAGTCAGCAGTTCTAAACCACCAGCTGCTCCATGGATAAAGAGTTAGAATCTCAGAAACCGACAGGTTCTGCTCCACCCTGTTTTACAGAGTTGTTATGAGTCAGAATCAACTTGATAGCAGTGAGTGGTTTTGTGTTGCGTCTTCAGGAGTAAATTTCATAGTCTCATCTAACACCCGTTTGTGTCTTTTTTTTTTCCTTTCCTGTCTTTTAAATGATCTTTTGCTTTCTTTATAAGACACTCTGGATGTCATCCCACAAGTCATCTAGTCACCAGTCATTAGTGCTCAATGTGTTAAACCTATAATCAAGACAGTTTCTTGATTCAGATGGGATAGGCTCCAGGGCTTCCTTTGGACCTCCTGGACTTAGAATCTTCTTCAGTTTCACCTTGAACTTGCTTATGAGCAATTGATCTGTTCCTTTGTTAGACCCTGGCCTTGTTCCCACTGATAATATTGAACGTCACCATTGTCTTTCCACAAATATAGTCCTTCTGATGGATGTGCATCCCACCAGGTGAGAAATGAATGTATATTGTTGGGAAAAAAGGGTATTAGCAATACTTAAGTCATGAAAAATACCAAACTCATTGCTATAGAGTTGGTTCCGACTGTCTTGCAAAATTCGATCTGGATCTCTGGCATCATTTCTATCACCACTACCATATTTTCCAATGTCTGACTCTTCTTTGTTTCCAACTCTCACATTCGAATCAATGCATTTTGGTTGCCTGTATGATCAATTTCAGACTGCAGAAGTTGGTAAAATTCTTTAATTTCTTCAACTTGGCATTGATGATTGGTGCAATGATCATATTTACTGGGCATTATCTTATTACTGACAGAGTTATACTTTAGGATAGATCTTGAAATGTTCTTTTTAGCGAGGAATGCAGCACCATTCCTCTTCCATGTGTCATTCCTGGCATCGTCGACCGTGTGTGTCCACATCAGAATGGCCACTACCAGTCCAGTGCAGCACACGAAGGCCTAGGACCTGGGTCTTTATGAGCTTCCTTCTGTTTTTGATGATTCTCAACTTTTCTTTGCACATTCTAGGGCCTGATTAATTATGGATGTTTGCAGCTGTGTCTTTTCATTTTGAGTCAGTCCATAAAAAATGGAAGTTTTAAAGCTTTATTCTAGTCATGCCGTTAAGATCATCTCTACTTTGAGGGACAGTTCTGTCCCAGTCGCATTGTGAATAGCTTCCACCCTGGAGGGCTCTTCTTCTGGCACTATATCAGACAATGTTCCAAACCTGTCATGAGGTTTTTGTTGGCCAAGTCTTCCAAAAGTTGACCACCTTCTTAGCCTGTCTTAGACTGGAAGCTCTGCTGAAAACTCTTCACTATGAGAGATCTTGCTGGTATTTGAAATCCCAGTGGTATGGCTTCCAGCATCACAGCAATATTCAAGCCACCACATTAAGACAAACTGACAGACAGATAGTGATATTTTATTGTAGAGTGATTAAAGCTGATATAAGGTGATGAATCTGGAGGTACCACAAAGATAAACCTCCTTTACCCACATGAACCAATTCACTGACTTTTTCGTTTGGACAGAGATTCTTGGATAGAGATTTTTGACTCTCCATGCTATCTCTGGGTTGGCTGTATGATCGTTCTTGGAAATCTGCCTTCGAGGATCAAAGAGTCTAAGACTGTAAGCCTGAATTGGCTTGAATCTTTTTCTCTCAGGTATTAAATTAAGCATAAATCATTCAACGTTTACTTCGTTTATAAATTGCTTTGATAATTTACTCCCCCACAATAAAAACTATAGATCACATGTCAGAGCAGTTCACTTAAAAAAGTAATAATAATGGACTCATGGCTCCATACTAGACAAGCCCGCCTGGAGGGTTGTATATACATCTGTGACTGTCCTTAGGGAACCCTCACAGCCAGCACATCCAACCCAGAACTGAAATCCATTAGTCACCTCTTGTGCATCATCGCTGACCAAGGCACGCCATCTGATCGTTGACTGAGTCTCCCCTTCTCATCCTAACAGTTGTGCAATGGTCGCTATGCAGACACAGCCAAGAGAAAGAGGTACGTACCCCCGTGCTCTGACCAGAGTCCCAGCTCAGTGAGTCAACCCCATAGCAAACCATTATGCAGAAAAGCTTCAGTCACATGCCACTGCCTCCTCCTGTCCATTGCCTGGCAAAATGTTAGGACTGAAGATAACTGACAACAATCAGAATTTAAACCCTTTCTCTGCTGAATACATTCTCCCAGCCCTGGCCAACCAGAAACCATCTGCTTGTTTATCCCTGTTTTTCATGTCTCTGCCTCTCAAATTAACCTTGGTGACATTCTCCTTTCTGGCTCATGCCCTTGATCCAATGCCTAGCACTTGACATATAATGAGTGCTAATGAAAGAACAGCTCAGCAATATTTTAAAATGTAGCATAAAAAGTGTGTTCTGAGCATTTGTACGGTTAACAGCCCAAGGCTTAACCACTACTCCACCAGGGCACCACATCTGAGCATTTTTAAAGGGCAAAGAACTTTCTTCTGAAAAACACCCAAAAAGGAGTTGCCGTCACGCTCAACTCCTGATGGCTCTGTGTGTTGCGGGGTAGAACTCTACTCCATGGGTTTGTGGTTAGAACATAGTGCTTATCTGTTGGGCTGCTAACTGCAAGGTTGGCAGTTTGAAACCACCAACCACACTGTGGGAGAAAGGCAAGGTTACAGTGGCAGAAACCCACAGGGGCAGTTCTATCCTGTCCTGAAGAGTCACTATGAGTCAGCATGGACTGGATGGCAGTGAGCTTGGTTTTCGAGCTCTGATCTGTTTGTACCACTCGGAGTCCCCAGTAGAACCTCCCGATGGTGTGAACACAGCCTCAGGGAGTTCTGGTATTCAATGGAGAGCACTTGCTTCCGTACATTTGTGCCTTTAGGGTGACAACTGGGCTGAAGAGTCACGTTGCATCTTTTTCCTAGAACAAACACTAGTACAGATAGGAACTGGAAACAGGGAATCCAGGACGGATGATCCCTTCAGGACCAGTGGTGAGAGCGGCGATACCGGGAGGGTGGAAACAGGGAACCGATTATAAGGGTCTACATCTATCCTCCTCCCTGGGGGATGGACAACAGAAAAGTGGGTGAAGGGAGTGGGTAAGATATGACAAAATAATAATAATTTATAAATTATCGAGGATTCATGAGGGAGAGGGGAACGGGGAGGGAGGGGGGGGAACGAGGAGCTGATGCCAGGGGCTTACGTGGAGAGCAAATGTTTTGAGGATGATGAGGGCAACAAATGTACAACTGTGCTTTATGCAATTGATGTATGAATGGCTTGTGATAAGAGTTGTATGAGCCCCAATAAAATGATTTTTTTTTAAGTGTAAGTCTCACTCTTCAACATCTTCTATGGCTTTCTATTGCTCTTAGAAGGGAGTCCCACCAACTTCAAGGCAGGCAAACCTCATAGCAGACCACCTCCCAGCCTCCTAGGATTTGTTCACTATTCTGCAAACACACAAAACGCACGGACAGGACTTTGACCTCCCTCTGCTCTCTTTCTGAGCCGCTCTTCCCCGAGCTCCGTGCATGCTCTGGCTCCTTATCGGCCGCTCAGTGTCAGTGAAACACCACTTCCTCACAAGGCTTCCCTTGGCCACTCGACCTGAAGTAGCTTCCTGTGTCTCTCCAGTCTCTTTATCACACCACCCCGTTTATCTCCTTGGTAGCACTTATCAAAATCAATAACTATCGCCAGACTATAAACTCCCAGATAGCACCACTATCTCTCTAGCATCTACTCTAGTGCCTGGCACATAGTTAGTGATGGATTAATATTATTTGTCAAATTAATTAGGGAATGCATGAATGGATACTTGGGCTTGTAAAATACACTTCCCTTCCTTTCGCGAGTCTTTTTTATAGATAGTGTTCAGCACCATATGACATAGGAACTCAGACAAAAATATAGCACTATGATAATGTTTTGAAAACTGAAAAAACATAATTTAAGCAGGAAAGATTTTTTTCAACACTGTTGGACATGTGCTGAAGAAGTCTGTACTTTTTGAGAATTATCGTGGATCTAACAGTTGGACAGGTTCCCTGAGACTCCTTTGCTCATCTCTATCCGTTCCCTCCCCCTTTCCTCCTTCTTTTGCCCCCTCCCCCACCCCTCTTCACACGCTTGGTTTCACAGATACCTGCTGTCGCAGTCTCCAGTTCTTTCCTTTACTCTTGCCCAACCTCATGATCAAGGAAGAGGTGGTCTCCCGCAGTCAAAAGGTTCCCTAAAGACAGTCTTTCAAGGACTACAAGGCATCCCACAGACCCAGGGTGAAAAGAATCATATTTTATATACAACCTGTTGGAGAAAAACGGCATTCGAGGCAGAAGGCCCAGACACCGGTCATTTGTACCACTATGGAATGACACAAAGGCAATGAACTCGTCTGGGCCCTCATTTGCCCACCTACAGTATACACTCTCCAAGCAAAAGGTCTTGTACCAAGAGACTCATGCCCTGACTGCTTCCGCAAACCAGGAAAGGGAGGGAGGCAGACACACGGTCCTAGGTGGACAGCAGTGGGCGCAGTGGCCATATTTCCTAACCCCAAATCCAGACGTCTCTTTTGGCATATGATCTGACACCTGGTTTGACCACATGATGGAATATTTGAAATAAAAAATGTCCTGGAAAAAAAATCCAGGACATGTGGTTGCCATGGCAACAAGGAGCCATAGGGAGGCCATGGGCAATGAAAAGGCTGGGTCAAATTGGCAAGCATGGAAACCCATGCTGCCAGCATGATGTGCAGGGCAGGGTGGCATCCCCGTGGAAGGGTGAAACAACAAAAAGTAGGAAATGTTACTACTCCAAGTGTGAGGTGTGAGTAGTAATCCTGAGTCATGCTCACCCTAGAAACTTCTGCCAGGAAACAGAAGACAGGCTCTGGGTCACCCGAATGCAGAGCGGGAAGAGGAATTTCGTGTAAGAATTTGGGGTGGGAGGTGGGGGGACACTAGAATGGGTTGTGATGTGTACACAACTCTTTCTATCTGCGATGTATCCACGGAAGTGTGTGCTATGTGAAAACTACTGAAAAGGAACCCAAGTTGAGAGCTGTAGGGGTGAAGGAGAAAGAGGTGCTGCTTAGGGGGCACGGAGTTTATGTGAATGGTGGTGGAATACTTTGGAAAAGGGTTTCAACACAAAGCGTATAATCAATGGCACTGGCTTATGCATGTCGAATTGTGGAATTGGAGATGTTGTGTTGTGCATATTTTTGCCACACTTAGGGAAAGAATAATGAATAACACTGAGCACAAAGAAGAAGAAAGCGTTCTAGAATTTTCGGTGATCACTGTACAACTGCTCGATATGATTGAATCATATGATATATGGATGAAGTGCTAATAAAAAAGAAGTTTGTTGAAGTAGATGGAGCCTCATGATGATCCTGTTACCTACTCTCCCGACTCAAAGGACACCGCTGAACTAAGAAGCAGCTGATGGGAGCCTCAAGCCTCCTTCTGCAGAACAAGGGAGACTTACCAACTTTCTTGCTAAAGATGCAAACCTATCTTCAACTGGATGGGTCCAGTCTTCAACGCCGACACTCTCTTCTCCACCACTCCACAACATGGAACCAATCCCCCCTCTACACTGGACTGGTCCAGTAATTGCTTATGATGCACGTCTGCTGCAAAACAGCCCTGGCTCCATACGCAGTCTACCCCTGAATATCCGAATAGAAAGTCGGGATTTTTTGAGGGGCAACCGTGTGGAAGGTGCAGATAAATCTCAATAAGGTGAAATGATTGCATCCCTAAGACGAGGTTTATATGATGTTTAAGCTCAGCATTCTACAGTCTCACTGAAATGAACATATCACATATTTCTAAGGGGCATGTGTTGCTTAATGGGGCAAATCCCCGCCCTCCTACCCCCACCCCCACCTATCCGCTCTCATTCTTTTGCAGCCCTTTAAGGCCCCCAAGACCTCTAAATTCCACCCAGTGCCTATGGCATGCTATTGAGTTGGCATGTTTGCAAATTGCATGCAGTGAGATCCTTCCTCGCCCACTGCCCTGTCTCGGCTTCCCCGGCCTCCCTGCCAAACTCGCATCGCCGGCGCATTTTCTTCAGCCCTTCACCGAGGACAGCGTGGCTGGCTGCGCATTCCTCAGCGCCGGCTCCAGTCGGCATGGTAACTGCGCGATGCCTGGCAGACTCCTATTTCTTTCTTAAAGTGATTTTTGGGGTGGGGGTAAGGGAGGTGGTGAAAAGAGGGTGGAGAAAGAATCCATTGGGTTGGGCTGGGGTGGGGGGTGGAGGATGGGGAAGGGGGGTGATGGGGGAACGACTGACTTAAACACACTTTTTAAAAGAGTTATCTGGCCCATCCACCGTGGTGGTGCTAAATTGCCGGGGCAGAAAAAAAAAGTCCTAATTGGGGTGGGGGCGTGGGGGGGACTGACAAAGCAAAGCTTGCTCAGAGCCTTGGAATCTGCTCTGTTGATAGTGCAGGTACCTCAGGGCTGTTGGGGATGCCGGCCTGTTGACTTTGTCTAATTGCAGGGGAGGAGCTGAGAGAGGCAGCGGTGCACCCAGTGGGGTGGTCCAGGAACTGGCAACGCCGCCACGCAGGGCTAAACAAACGGGCTGACAAAGCTCTTCGGCATATTATTAAAAATCTGGCAAAAGGTTCCTCTCTTGACAAAACTGTAAGACTAGTAATGCATAACTTTATCCCATGTTGGGTTTTAAAATGACAAATGCCAAGTTGTCTGTCAAAATTAATAGGGCATTGCTTCTTTTAGAACAAAAAATAATTTAATACATTCTCATACGTTTGTATGCAGTTATTCATTGTTAAAATATCATGTATCTGCTAAAATTTTCGTTTGGGGGGAGGGGAGGGAGAAGGTTAGGAAGTGGTTAACCTTGATTTTGAAGTGTTGTGAATGAGAAGCTTCCCCCTCATTTGTTATCTATAGCTTCCTTAAAATGGACAGCATTTCATTCTTTCAGAAGAGATCAAAAGTCTGCCTCCAAGCTTGTAGTAAGGGAGGCATTAAAACCCCAATTATTGATTTTAATCTTTCTATGCGTTTGGGGGATTTTTTTTTAGCGTCCTTTATATCAAGAATAATGTTAAATGGTTAATTGACTGTTGAGATATTCTTCAGCGTCATAGGAATTAATCAATATATTGACTTTTGACTCTTCTCCTTTGTTATTTCAGGTGTTTCTCATTTGCTTCCGTTGGGGGAGCCTGCGTAAATGCAGGCGTGACTATACAAAGTACTTTTTATTCTAAGTTTTACACACACAGGATAACTTTCTATTTTGGAAGTTGCGATCACTTTGAGGTCTGAAAAATGCATTTTGTGAGAATTGATGCTTCAAAAAGGAAGTGTCAGTAATACTCTATCTAGTTGTATGCATATGGTGCCTATGGAGAGCCATTTGTTTTCTTATTTCCTACATTGCAAGACTTGCAATTAAATGCAGGTGCTAAAAGGCTCGCTGAGGAAGGGAAAACGATGGTTCAGACTTTTGAAACATACTTTTAATTCTTCGTTTCCTTTATGAAACAATGAACAATTTTCATCGACAAGCTTCAAGTTTTTATTCATTTCCCCATCCCCCAAATTGTGTTTCAAAATGGCATCTCCACCCCCAGCCCGTGTTTTCTCTAATTCTGATTTTCCAGAAGAGTCTGTGAGACTGGCTGGGAGGCTTTGCTCTTAAACCTTAATAAATAATTTGGCTTGGTGATTTCTCTCTTCTTTGTACTCTGAAAGTCTAGAGTTGCGTCCCACAAGCTCTGTTTGAAACTGAAGACACGTGAAATGCAAACACTGCTCTGCTCCCAGGTAAGAGGAAAATGTACAACGTGCCTTAACCGCCGAAGGAACAAACATTTAACTAAGAGATGGGCTGATTCCCCACTGTTCATGTTTGCTCACTGCGAACATTTGGTTCACTTGGCTTGGCTCATTATTTCAGCTGGGAAAGCCACTATATGAATTAATAGCAGATTTCCCAGCTGAAAATAAATGTTTACCAGTTTAGGGGGCTGGAGCTTTTTGGCAAAGAGCTGGCTTTTTGTCTGACTGACTCCTTTTTTGGCGTGCACATCCCTGAGGTGTGTAATTAAAGTAAGGGAATTTGCACATTGTGCTTTAGGGCTTTAATGAATAGAAAACACAGGACATTTCAGCAATTTGGTGCCTAATATCAGAGTGTGCATTTCCCGTGTGAGGTGTCACAATACTCGGGCTGTGTGACAGGAGAGGCGCCTGCAATCCCATGCAAAGAAAAAGAAAAGTGACAGCATTTGTTCCTGAATTCCAGTACAAAACACAGGGAAAAGAGCAATTTACATTTAAAACAGAGGGACTTTGAACTTGAACATACCCTCAGAATTAATGGCTATTCAATCAGCAGCTCCATGTTGCTGAATATTGAAGTTCCCTTCAGGACAAAGATCTGGGCTGTTGATATCAGTTTACATTACAAAACTGAACGCACAATATCAAATGATTTTCATCATGGCTATCACGTTGAAATGTTTTGAACCACTCAACACCTGGAAACATTTTTTTTTTTTAATTTCAGGAACCTCTAGGGCAAGTACCTGTTATGAGTCAGATACGTTTTGCCTGCTACTACATTTAACATTTTGCCCTACAAGCCCTGCATAAGAAACATTAGTTTTCTTATGATTGCTGTTGAGAACAACTCAGGTTGAAAGAAATTAGCTAACTTGCCCAGGATCCTCACTGCAACTAATGTACTAGTAAATTAGAGTGTGAGAAGACAATGCCCGGCCAAAGATAGGCACTCAGTACCTCCAGGTTGCTATTGTCGCTGTTGTCAGACTCCCCAAACCCAAGCTCTTTCCAATCTGGTTCTCTGTTATCATCTTCCTTCTCATACAAAATTTATTGGCAAGAGGAATGAAATGCTTGCAGTGTCCCCTCTTTTCTGGAATCATTCGCGTGATTAAGGTTAATATCCAATTTGAAAGGGAAAGTCCCCCCACATAACTCTTGTGCTATTGCATGCCTACTTGTGCAGGGGCCAGCTGCTTTGTGCCAGGGACTGTGCCTGGGCCATGAGAGGACCATATCAATCCCAGGGCAACCGCACTTGCAGTGCTTTTCCGACAGAGCATAACAAAGCACAGATGTCATTGTAAAGACGAATGGGCACCTGCCCCCAAACAGAGTCTTTTGAACCATGACATTTGCATACAAAGGCTGGACCATGAAAAAGGAAGATACTGCAGTGCCAGCAGGGATACTGGATAGACTGTGACTACCAGAAGAATAAACACATTCATGTTAGAAGAAAGGAAACCAGAACACACCTTGGCAGAGAGGACTGGGGACACATCATCAAGAAAGACAACTCATTCAAAAAGGACCTCATACTCGGGGGTAGTGACTAGGAGGGAGTCATCCGCAGAGAGGTGGGTTCACACACAAGTCACAGCAACGGGCTCAAACATACCAGCCATCATGAAGACGGCCCAGGACCAGGTAATGTTTCGTCTGTTATACATCAGGTTGCAATGAGCCCGAGTCGCCTGGATGACCCCTGCCAACAAGGCCAATCCTGAACAATGGCAGGTGACAAGACACCAATGGAAGCCTGGGAACAGGCAAGGCTTGGCCAAGAAGATGAAGCCGGCATCCCCCATCACCACCCTCGAGAGGACTGCAGATCGCTTTGCGAGGCCCCCAGTCTCCCATCTGTAACGTGAAAGACTGGCTTGATGATGGCAAAGGGCCGTCCCTGATTTCAACTGCTAACCTCCCAAGTGACCCTCGGCTGATAACCAAAGGGAAGGAGGCAGAAAGCTGACTTCATTCATGAGAATTCTGAGAGGATACACTTGAGGCAATCTCCTGCCTGCCTGTCACGGTGCAATGAAATCTCTCAGCCTTTATGTAACTGCATTTCCTATGACGCAATTGTTTCTTCTGTACAGCTCCCACGATATTTCTTGATCTCGCCCACAAACTGACTTCTGAACCGTTATCTCAAAAGACTTTTTCCTCTCCTGAAATCCCATTCAATTTTCACAACCTTCATTTAGCCTTCCTGCAGCCTTTGTCTTATGCTCTAGAAACCTTTGAAAAGTCATTGACAGCTGACGCACTATGGCATAGGCCACTATCCTAATGCCTGGTAAAGAAGTTTTGTGTGTGTCGGGGGTGGGGTGGGTAATGGGTGTGTGCGTGTGTGTGACACACGGGGTCTAAGAATCTCCTCCTCCAGTCTTAGGAATAGAAAACTCAAAAGACTGAGCGGAAGTGCTTGGGTTTGTGTGGGCTTGATAACCAAATGTTGGCACTTGGATCCCACCCAGCAGCAATGCAGACCAAGCAAGTGACCTGCTGCCCATCTGTTTCTATCAAGATTACAATGTAAAAAAACGACAATAACAAAAAATCTATGGAGTCCTTGGACACTGTAACACACAGGGTCTCCTAGCTCAACAACAGAAACAAGGTTCATCACAAAGCTCAAGGAGCTGGAGACTCGGAGACCTGCCACTCTTTTGCTATCGTTTCTCCTGCATGGTTAGGAGCTCTTTCCATGCCCCTCTTCTTCCCCAGCGTAGCCCCATCCCATGAAAACAACGATAAGGGTGTTATTATCATCTCCATCAAAATGTAAAGAAATTTGAATATTAAGATTTTGAGAAGAAACACAGGGAATCCAGGATAGATGGCCCCTTCAGGACCAGTGCTGAGAGTGGCGATACTGGGAGGGTGGAGGGAGGGAGGGGTAGAAAGGGGGAACCGATTACAAGGATCTACATATAACCTCCTTCCTGGGGGATGGACAACAGAAAAGTGGGTGAGGGGAGACATCGGACAGTGTAAGATATGACAAAATAATAATAATTTATAAATTATCAAGGGTTCATGAGGGAGGGGAGGTGGGGAGGGAGGGGGAGAATTAGGAGTTGATGCCAAGGGCTCAAGTAGAAAGCAAACGTTTTGAGAAGGATGATGGCAACAAATGTACACATGTGCTTGACACAATGGATGGATGGATCAATGTGATAAGAGGTGTACGAGCCCCCAATAAAATGATTTTTAAAAAAGATTTTGAGAGCTGTATTAGAGAAATGACCAGAAATACTACTCAGAGCATATGCTTTTCCACCACACTGGGACTTACAACCTACTGAGTCTCCCCTTGTCACTATCCTCATCCCTCTCCTGTTATCACTTTGGTTTTCCGTGGCCTCTACACGCAAAAGAATCCAGTTCACTGCCACTGAGTTGATTCTGACTCACAACAATCCTAGGACAGAGTAGAACGGCCCCTTCTAGATTTCCAAGACTGTAAATCTTTACAGGAGTAGAAAGCCCCATCTTTCTCCTGAGTATCCTCCATGAACCATCATTAATATTCTCTTACAAGCACCATTAATCCTCCTTCCCCTGTCTCACTGCATTGCACCCACCTGACAAGTTCTCTTACGTCATTAAATCCAACTGCCTGCCAGTTCCCTGTTTGTCTCCCTGCAACGACGAAATATTCTGGGAGTAACTGGCACAAATACACACACCTGTGTTGGTTGTTTTCACTTTAAATTCATGATAAAGGCATCCTCCGGTGGGCCTTTACAGTTCTCCCGTGATATCATTCCCTGTTCTAGCCTGTTCTCTTTCCCTCTCACCGCAACAACTCCCTCACCCATTCTCTTCTCTTCTCACTCACCATCACCCGTATCCTAGCTCCTCAAGAAAAGAGAAGGACCCAGAGAGATCTACGCGTTCCACCACCACATGCTCCCTCTAGCAGCCTCCACGCCCATAGGTCCTCCCCTCCCTCCCGAGACTCTGGATCGGCCAGGTCAGGGCCGGGCCTTCCATTTGTTCCCTAGATACCACCCTCTCCGAGTCACAAGAGCTTCTCTGTGTAGTGACTCTCCTTCCTTATGAACTGTTGCCAACAGCACACAGACGTGCTCTCGCCTCTTTCCTTAAGGAGAAGAACACACGTTCAACCACATATACTCTTCCAGCTACCACGCCATTTCTCGGATCCCTTCGGCAACAAAACTCTTCAACAAATGGTGTTTACTCATTGGGGATTTCTCATTTTCATTCTTTCCCAAAACCAACCCAACCAGGCGTCCCCCTGCCTCCTGCCTTCCGAATGCCCCTGCAAATATTCTAGCAAACTCCTCTTGTGACGGCCAATAAGGACCTTGCTGTATTCAAAGGTCAATTCTCAAGCTTCCTCGGACTATGCGACACCTCACACATTTGGCCAGCATATCACTGCCCATCAGTCTATCACCATCTCCTCACTGAAACCAGGGCGTTGGTTCTTGCTTGTTTTGTTAGGCTATTTCCTCCTCGGTCTCTCACCACTGCTGGTGCCTTTCTAGCTCCGTGTCCCTAAGCGGAGGATTGGCCCAGAGTTTAGGGCTCAGACTTCATCTCTCTAATTACATTTCGTCCCTAATTGAGCTCATCCGTGTAATGGTTTTAAATATCATCCCTACATTATTATCCAAATGTACATCTCCAACCTGTCATGACTCTTGCCCTTGGCCCCATTCTGAAACCAAGAGTCAGGCTTCTATCTGCTCCACTATTTGGTGAAGTGGGGTCCTGTCTTATTTCCCTGTCTGAAATCACAAACCTCTGAGACCTGAGACCTTCTATTCTAGTTGATTCTCACCCAAGGGTTTTGAACCTCATGTCTCCTGGAAGACTTTCTTAACACTGCCTGTCTGACTGGGTTTCAGAATATCTTAGAAGACGAAAGGGGGGGAATCACAGAGACAGGTGGTTCTTGGCTGCTAACTGTAAGGTCAGCAGTTTGAAACTACCAGCCGATCTGTGGGAGAAAGAGATCTCTCCCAGACCCACAGGGGCAGTTGTCCCCTGCGCTAGATGGCTGCTCTGCCTTGGGGCCCACCCCACGGCTGTGAGAGGGAGCAGGTGAGGCTGCTATGGCTGTCAACTGTCATCTTAGGGAAAGGTGGACTCCCAACAATGGATATTGATGAACTTTAGAATTATTATTATTACGTTGTTGTTGTTGTTGTTGTTGGATTCAAGGTGGTGAATTTAAAGTAACCTGCTGTGGTCTAAGGAGCTCAGGGGGCATCGAGGTTATGCCTTGGGCCCCTAGTCGAAAGGTCAGCAGTTTGAAACCACTACCTGCTCCATGGGAACAAAGATGAGACTCTCTACCCTGTAAAGGGTTAAAATCTAGGGAACTCACAAGAAGGGCAGTTCTTCCGGTCTACAGGGTCCTCGGAGTCAAGATTGACTGACCAGTGGTGGTGAATTTGGGGGTGCGGGGGGAGGGGGGGTTGGACTGTGGTCCAGGGACTCCTGGACTTAGAAGAGAAAGAGAAAAAAAGATAAAACAGCCACGAAGCACAACCCTCTGATCCACAACTGGTGGTGGCTCCCTCTGAGGTGGGCTAGGGATTGACTGGCCGGCAGCTAGGAACAAGGACCGGTCAGATCCGGAGTATCGCAGGGCAGGAATTTCACCTTTTCTCCTTGGACAGACCGTCTAATCTGCCTCATGAATCTGACACAGGGTTCCTTTTTATTAACGTAGAATGCCAACTAACTGGACCTGGAATGCTCAAGTGCACAGGGGCACTAGATTCCCACCCTAAAGTCAAAACGTAGAATGCCAACTAACTGGACCTGGAATGCTCAAGTGCACAGGGGCACTAGATTCCCACCCTAAAGTCAAAACGGTGAAAAGATACATCACAATGAAAGAACCGTGGTGCACACGAACTTATACAAATGTCTGCCTTGGGGAGCTCAGGGGATTTACTTCCTCCTCAGACTCAAATGAGTATAAAGATAGTTCTTATCTCATATGCTTGTGATAAAAATTCAGAAGATAAATTGTTTTGGTTTTTTTTTTTTAAAGAGTCTGGAATCTACTAACGTATTTCGTAACTAGTCTCTATTTTTATCTAAGCAGGAGCCCAGGTGGCAGAATGGTTATGGATCGGGCTGTTCCCACAAGGTCAGCGGTTCCAAACCACCAGCTGCTCCTTGGGAGAAAGATGGCATTTTCTACTCCCATAAGCAGTTACAGCCTTGGAAGTTCAAAGGGGCAGTTCTTTTCTGTCCTATAGGGTGGCTCTGGTTTAGCATCGACCGATGACAGTGAGTTTGGGTTTGGCTTTATTTTCCAGCGGTTCTCAACCTGTGGATCGCGACTCCTTTGGGAATCAAACGACCCTTTCACAGGGGTCGCCCAATTCGTAACAGTAGCAAAATGACAATGATGAAGGAGCAATGAAAATAATTTTATGGTTGGTGGGTCACCACAACCTGAGGAACTGTATTAAAGGGTCGCAGCATTAGGAAGGTTGAGAACCACTGATCCTAAACCTAAGGTGACCAGACGTCCCGCTTTTGGTGGGACAGTCCCAATTTTTAACAATTTTTCCCCGCGTCCCGTGGCATTTTTAACAAGTCCCGATTTTTGGAAAGAATGCACAACAAGCTAGGGTATACGGTTTTCAGCTGCCGTGTGGCTATTTCGCCAGGATATGAGTTTTATCAATGATGTCCCGCTTTACCAATGTTAAAATCTGGTCACATTACCTAAACCCACTCTGGGTTCAGCCACACCGTCTTCCTTCTAGCTGGTAACTATGCTGCCAGTCAAGGTCTCTCCAGCCTGGTGCCCTCAGCTGGAAGAGCTGCTTTATTTGAAATACTTTCCTTATAGCCACTCCTGTCCACTGTTTAGCGCCTACACTTCCTGTGGAGCTCAGATCCAGGGTCAGTTCTATAGGTGTCTTCCCCTCTGAATCCTGGGTCTAGAACCATGTTCTGTAGGTGAGTCTTCCCCCTTGGGTCCTGGGTCTAGAACCATGTTTCCCTCAGACCATCGGAATGCTCTCTCCTTCCAGGCTGCCCCCATGCAAGTCAGTCTTCCTCTCTAGGTGTTGTCTCGGCACGGGGCACTTCCTCCCCACAGTCTGACATATGCCTGACACGTAGTAGGCCGTCAATACCAATTTGTTTAAGTCAATGCTTAGTTGACTCTTACCCACATCTTTAAAGCCTCAAATCTTATGGTGGAACCTGAGCCTATAACTTTAGCCTCAGGGATTCTCCTTGTACTGACTTCCCAGGGCTGTCCCGCCCCCTCCGCCAACACATTCCTGCTTTGGATATGTAAATATGTTTGTTGGGGAGTCTTAGGGCCAGCACCAGGCCTTGAGATAACTTTGCATATCTATGCTCTGTTTGAGTCTACATTGTTTTTGAAAGTTCCGCTCGGTGGGCACCTTCTTTCCCTCCTTTCCAAGGTCTGGTGGGGGTGGGGACAGTAAGGTTGTCTCATTGAGTCTCTATTGTTGACAACACACCTGGGCCTGGATTTTATCTGCCACAGAAGATGGTCTGATATGGTGTATTAGATTCTTTGCCTTCTCAATGAGTTTCTAAAGCCTAAGCAGAGTTGGCCCATCTTGGGGTCTTAAGACACTGCCTATGGGGGAGTACAAGCCACGGTTGCTGCTGTTATTGAGTGCCATGGAGGTCTGATTCCTAGTGGCCTCAGATGCCAGAGCAGGTTTTCCTAAGCCGTAATCTTTATGGGAACAGCCAGGTCTTTCTTCCTCGGAAGTACTGAGTGGGTTCACACCACAAGTCTTCGCTTTGTGACCCAGTGCTTCACCATTGCACCACAAGGGTGCCTACAGACCACTCAGTGCTATGTAGGTGGTCGAGTGCAATTTCCAATCAACTCAGAATAGAGCCCTGCTTTACTCTGAAGGAAGGATTCTGTTTGGAAAAGAAATATTAAACCGGATCCAAGATTGATAGTAATAAACATGGACATTTATCACGACCACCAATTATTTGCACTGGACAATGAGACCAATGCACATCTCCACGCGAGTGCCTGGTGAAAGTGTCTCCAGTTGTAAAGTTTACATCTCCAGCCCCCACCCCACCCCCCAAAAATTAAAATGCCGCTGTGTTAGCAAAAAATAATCGGTCCACCACGCATTTCTCCATACCGTAGAGGAATAAAAAGCCCGCTCTGGGTTTTAGTGTGGTTTCCACAATGTCGAGATCCAGGTTAGCCCAGAGATTTGTGTGGAAATGAGGCCCGAGGAGGGCTGGTCCAATCGAATGCAGAATGGAGCAGAAGGTAAGAAAGAGCACAAAACTCAGGTTGAAGAAAGCCTCTCCCAGGGGGATTTCTAGTCTTTTATTTCTACCCCAGATCCAAGACTTGTGGTTAATTCAGATAAGCACTTGACCTTTGTGGGTGCTTATCCGAAGTCAACCTTTTCCTGTCTGGAGGGTCACCTGTAACTCATTAATCTCAGCCCGTTATTGTTTTGCAGGGATGTCTGTTCCATTTAAGATATAAAACTCCTATATAGATAACATGGTAGGTTAATGCACTCACCTTTCATTCCCTGATGGCTGGGTTCAAGCCTGACTCAATTCTGTGATGAGTAAGGATTACGTTTTGATATGTTCCCCGTCCCCAGGAGCCATTTGTCTATAGGTCTTCAAATCCTAAAAGGATGTTGCAGACATCAGCATCCCCTTCAGGGCCCTGAACAGGCGATTCCAGGGAATAGAATGACTCGGAGGTTACTTGGGAGGGACTGGGAGGAAAGCCCTCTTTAGGGAATCGTGCTGAGCACATGTTTCTGAAGGTGCTATCGGTCTTTCGCCACCCTTGACTTTTCATGAAAGCAAGGTCATTATCTTTTTCTTTTTTTAATTAATGGCTTCATGTAGAATCCAGGGCTAGTCTACTAAGCGAGTCCCCTGCAATAAGAAATGTGCTAGCCAGCATCCAGGGAGAGGCCCCACATCTTTGACTGCAGCTTTTTGAATCTCCTACTTTTCAAGCCTCACTCTCGCTGGTAATTTCACTTCATTCTGTCTCCCGTTAGGAAGCACAAGCTGAGCCTGTCACCCAGGGCCCAAATGGAAGATGTAATCGGAGAGGAACGTGACAACTGGGTACAAAGCAGGATGGCACAGTGGTTAGATGGATAGAAAGCAAGGCTTTCTGCCGGGATCCTTAACCGCTCCCAGCCTCAGCTTCGCTGACTGCAACGGAAACCAGAGCACTAACCTCAGAGTAGTCCTTAGAATCAAATGAGACCGATCTACATAAATCTAGCACTGACAGCAGTGTCCGCCCTAGGTGAGGGGCCTGAGACCAGTTTGCTGCTATGGGCACTTACTTGCTCAACCCCTGCCTACAGAAATGAAGGGGGGTGTTGCTGCTGTGGTTATTGTTGTTGTTTAAATCTGTGACTTCATCTCCAGTCACCCGACTAGTGACTGTACCCTGGATACATTCTTCTCTTTCTTTCTGCCTTGCCCATCCATCCGCTCCACTCTGCCAGAACCCACCCCATGGCCCAGAATCCCACCCAGGTAAAGTACAAGGGAGTGGCCAAGGAGTGGGGATGGCCGTCCAAACCGCCTCCATTAATTCATTTCAGCCAGCTCCCGCTGCCGGCCATGCTGCCGCTGCCTCAATTACCCTGTGTTAGCAACGCAGAGCGGTGCACAAAGGCTCACTTTATAGCAAGAAAAGGAAAAATGTACTGTCGTTACATATTACTGGGAAATGTAAATGCTTTCAGGAGCCCTTTGCTGTTTCTTTTCATGTTCTTAGTGTCTCAGAACCATTTAGGGGAGTCCTGCTGTTGTAGCACCCTAAGGCCATGTCACGGGATGCCCAGGCAGCCGGGAAGCAGAGCTGTATTTATGTGGAGCAAGGCCGCCCTAGATCTCTGCCTGACAATGAGCAGAATATCTTAATCACAAGCATTCTGAAGTCATGCCAGGTAGAGGGCCTAGTGTTTGCTGCCTTTCTTTCTTAAAAAAAAAAAAAAAAAAATCCAACTTGGGCAAGACGCTGACACATGCAGCTAGGCTCTTATTTCAGGATCCGCTGTTATCTTCCCACTGGAAGGGTTGGGAGAGGGTTTGCACCTAAATAGCAGTCCCCACCCCTACACCAAACCTGTGGCCATGGAGTCGGTTCATAGTGACCTTACATGGTGCATCTTTGCAGGAGAACAGAGCCTCATCATTCTCCCAAGGAGCAGCCGGTGACTTTGAACTGCTGAACTTGCCATTAGCAGCCCAGTGCCTAACTCACAGCAATTACCAGTGTTCTGGTGAGTTTCTAGAAATGACTGGGTTAAGGGTAGCAATCTTTATGGGAGCAGAAAGGCTCATCTTTCCCCTATGGAGTGGCTGGTGGTTTCGAACTGCTGACCCTGTGATTGGCAGCCCAACATGTAACCCACTACACTATGAAGGTTCCTTTATTCATGCTTATTGGGAGTGAATTTGAAGGGCTGGTAGAGCTTTTGACATCCTATGCCTAATTTCCCACCACATATTCCAACTCCCTTTCCCTGTGTGCTTTTAGGAGCCTTTACTGGGAAGTGCAAATCGTTAACACTCTTGACTGCTAGCCAACAAGTGGACAGTTCAAGTTCACCCTGAGGCATCTCAGAAGAAAGGCCTGGCATTCTACTTCTGAAAACAATAGCCATGGGCAATCTGTGGAGCACAGGTCTTCTCTGGCTTACATAAGGTCACCGTGAGTTGGGGTTGACAAGAAGGCCACTGTCTCAGCTGGTTCCTCTGTCCTCCAAGGTAACATCTCTAACCGAGATGATCGAGTAGAATAAAGGTGAGAATGGTGTCCCCAGCAGGGACAGTTACCTGCTTTGGAAATGCTTGGCACAATGATGCTTGAAACTATTGGTTGAATACATTTCTAGTTTTATGGAAGTTCTTACTTTGGAAAGAAGCACACACACACACACACACACACACACACACACACACACACACACACACACCCCCTCCATTGATTTCCCTTTTGAGGGTTTAAATTAATCATTTAATATATTGAGAATGACCCGTGTCCCAACAGAAGCAGTAAAATGATGTCTG
>NW_022103915.1:49580306-49591067 GCF_000313985.2 Echinops telfairi
TGAGCTCTTATCTGTACCAGTGTGCATGCTGTGGTCTAGCCTGAAGTGAAAGGCAGGACTGAGGTCATGATAGTGGGAGGGGAGAAAGCCTCAAGGAACCCGAAGGCTACTTATTTTTGAGGTCCTAATCCAATGCTGGCTCCCTTGTGAGGATTTCTCTGACTTTCCTGCCCCAACCACGATAACCTCTGATATTCGTTCTTGCTTGGCATCTCTCATTCACTATTTGCCTAAAACGACTGGTGAGTTCGCAGATGTGACTGCATGATATTTTGATGGAACTATAACTAAAACAACTCAACTTTCTGGGTGAGGGGGTGCTGGAGATGAGCTATGTACTAGGTCAATCAGGAGCCCTTGCACATTCTGATGACTCTCTTGCTGGAATCTGATTCTTGAGCAGAAAGGGGCATGCATGGGAAATGGCTGGAGATCATTTATGCCCTGAAGAACTTCCCCACCATTACTGGGCATGCCTCCCTGCAGAGGCTCTGGCCTAGCCCTTGCCAGGGGCAGGTCCTTGAACCTTTCTGATTTTACAAAGAACTTGACACCCTTCCCATTGATTTCCTTTTTAAATTAACTAAAGAATGAGAGCTGGTTCGGTTGGTAACCACAGGTTCTGACTGACACCAAATCCTCCTGCTGCTGTACCGAAACAGCTCCCGGTGACATTTCCTATCTTGGATACTAGTTACCCGTGGAACTGTTACATAATGCCAGGTCCAGCGTACGGCATGTTGCTGATGTTCGGTGCTGATGAGCTGCTTCCCACCTGTCAACTGCATGTGAGAGGGTAGAACGGCCCTGCAGGGCTTTCTTGGCGGCAATCTTGAAGGCAGTTGATCACCATGGCTTTCTCCTGTGGAGCTGCTGGGTTGCAACCTAACCTTGTGGTTAGCAGCTGTGCACTTAACCATGGCACCACCAGAGCTCCTAGAAAACTCCAAGGAGGAGCAACGACGGTAGAGGGGGAACGTATAAGGGATTTGTGAATTGTCGAAGCAATACATGCTTTTTAAAACTTTAGTGTGTCAGTAAAAATTATTAAAATGGGAACGTTTTCTAACTATGCTTTTATTCACCAAAAATAAAGTGCTTGTACTTGTGTTTTATTTAAGATGAATAAAAGCATCATTTCTCTATGTCAAAGAATATTTATTTGAAGGAAATATGGCACTGGAAAGTATGACGAGGCCCAACTTCCCCTCCCATGCTGAGACTCTCCTTAGTGCAGCCTGAAGGGAGTGTGAGCTGTCTGGGCATTTGTAACCTCCATGGGTGGAGGGCAGCATCATGCGCCACATACGATTAGGACTCGAGGTATATGTTCAATGAATGAATCAATCAACGATCACAGTGCCATTTTGTAGCAGTTTTCGGTTGTCTTTCCAAGGAGGTTTCATTTTACCCAATTGGAAATCATTGGGCTTACTAATTTCTTTCAATAAATACTCATTCAGTGCCTGTGGTAGATATATAATTGTTTGTCAATTTGAGGATTAAGAATGTAGGGGTGGAATCTAGCTTGTCAATCAGATCAGAGCCAATGAGCCCTCTGTGTGGGCATGGCCTTCTCTTGAGAATTCTGGGAAATCAGGGATTTCCTCCTTGGAGGCTCTCTCACTACTTCACTCCCTGGGAGACATTGCAGCTGACAAGACACATGGAACTACCCTAGTGCCCTGAGCCAGACAAGCCACATGGATGCAACCAGACCTCCGAAGCCAGAGAAGCCACAGGGAGACCCCTGCCAGCGCTGAGATGCTTACAACGCCACTGGACCCAAAGGCTTTCTACCCACTGGCCTGTGATCGTCCTGTATTTGGCGTCATTACATGTATATCGTGAGTCTGAAGAAGACTTTATAGATTGGTATCACACATATAGGCTAATATGGGACTTAAGGACTTGATCTGGACTGGGCTGGGATGTTTTCTCAATGTTCAATTCCTCTTGTAGATAAATCTCTTTCTTAAACACATATGTGTGTCTATGGATTTGTTTCTCTAGTCTACCCAGACTAACACAGTGCCCATGACTCTGCCAAGGTACTGTTCCAAGTGCTGGGAATTCATTAATGATTATGATAGTTAGGTTTTGTATTAACTTGGTTTTACCTGTAAGAAGGTAAATCACACAACACAACTGTGGTAGTTATATAATCTGTTGTCAACTTCAGGTTTCAGAGTGAAGGGGTAGAGGTTATCCTGTCAATCAGGTTGCAGCTTGATGACCTCATTTGGAGCCGCTAAAGAGATAAATAGCTCACTGGAGGCAGGACACATGCTCACTCCCGGTAAGACATTCCTGTTGACAAGACACATGGAGCTATGCTAGTGTTCTGAAGCTGGAGGAGCCACGTGGAGACCCACGCCAGCTATGAGATGCTTACACCACCACTGGATCCACAAGCCTTTCTATCCACTGGCCTGTGATTGTCCTGCATTCGGCGTCATTATATGTGTTTCATAAGTCTGAAGAGGACTATATAGATTGGTATCGGACATACGGGCTGATATCAGACTTATGGACTCGATCTGGACTGGGCTGGGGTATTTTCTCAATAGTCACTTGCTCTTGCATATAAAGCTCTTTCTTATATACATATGAGTGCCTAAAAATTTGTTTCTCTAGTCAACCCAGACTAACACATTATGGTACCAGGAGTGGGGTATGAACCCATGCGGACACATGCCCATTGAACCTAATGATGTCTCCTTGGGCTTGTGGCCTTTTTATAAAGATGTTGTAGAGAACTGGTCTCTCTCTCTCTCTTGCCTCTCCTTCCTCCTTGATTCAATCCTGTGTCTTGCTCCTGGGGCCAGTGGCCTATGTGGCCTACCAACAATGGGGACTGTAAGTGGCCTGCCATGTTCCTGCCAACTTTGGAGCCACATAACCCTGTACCCATGGTCCTGTGATCTCCCAGCTTCTCACTTCCCTTTCCAGCTACATCAGCTGGCAGCTGTATGAATCGGGGGTGGTCTCCAGCTAGCATCTGACTCAGGGTCTTGAGTTAGACTGGGCTGAGCTGTTTCCTTGAAATGAACTTCTTTCTCATTCAAATATGAGTTTTGCTGGTTCTTTTCTTTAGAAAACCCAGCCGAATAGAATGATCAGAAGGGTCCTGTCACCATGGAGTGCTCCATCTAACGGTAATACGTCTACTCTAAGAGGAAGCCAATGCATATTAAACCCCCTCATTCATTTGAAGTTCTAACCCCCGAAGTCCATCTCTCCCCTCACTTTTGCTTTCATTGCTTCAGCTTCCAGTTGTAATTTTGTTTACATCTAAAACTTGCCATAAACCCAAGACTTTCTCTTCTGGGGACTATTTTTATTTTTCATTATTATTTTGCTCCCTGGCCTTTTATATGCAAAAAATCCAAACCAAACTCATTGCCATCGAGTAGGCTCTGGCTCATAGCGACCCTACTATGACAGGACAGAACTGCCTCTGTGGGTTGAGTCTGTAAATCTTCACGGGAATGGGAAGCTTGGTCTCGCTCCCTGACATGCCACAGTGGCACATTAAGGACATCACACAACAAGGCAACCTGGCCTAGATAAGCAAGAAAGGCACCCTAAAGGGAAAAGGTAGTAAGAAATATGCTCAGGAAAATATTATATCATATGTGTAAAAGAAAAACTATGTCTGCCACCAGGGACCAAGTATGAAGTTTCAAAATGCGATGATGAAGACTGTGTAGAATCACAGGGAAAAAAAGTAATGGCATGTTATTTTGCCACATTATTTTGCCATATACTTGTTCCACATTGTTGGATTTTTAAATGTTTTGTACTGAAATGGGTTCTAGGTAACTGCACAGGTAAATAATCAATTTCCATGTCATAAAAGCATACTAATATGCTAGAAACTAGCGTGAGTCTTCTTTGCAATGCTATAGAAATATTGCATATTTTGAAGGTCATTTGAAGGTCATTGTTAAGTACTGTTGAGTTGGTGCCTACTCATGACGACGCTGTGCACAGCAGAATGGAACATGGCTTGGTCCTGGCCATCTTCTCAACACTCTTGTTATGTTTCCGCTTATTGTTGCAGCCACGGTGTTCAGTCACCTCCCTAGCAGTCTTCCTCTTGTTCACCGACCCTCCACTTTACCAAGAGTCAGATCCTTTTTTCAGGGACTGGTCTCTTCTGAGAGCGGGTCCAAAGTGTGCGAGATGAAGTCTTATCATCCTCACTTCTACAGTTTTGTATAGTTGAAACTTACTTCTGGATAACAACACATTATTTCTGATCATTTCGGAACGTTGTCCAACGTTCCTAAACCTTCGAAATACTGGTGACATACAGCCAACAGTGAATCTCACATCTAGTGACTCCAAACAGTAGAACATCATTGTCTCTCAGTTCTGGGGCCCAGAAGTCCCAAAGCAAGGTGTGGGCTATGCCAGGATCTTTCTAAATGGATCTGAATCAGTTCCATGCCTTGAGCTCCTGCTGTTGCCAGTAATTCAACAAATATTACTAGAGGTCCCACCTACTATGCTGGGGATGCTAGAGAGCTAGACTACCTTTGCAATTTGGTGGCCACATGACTGAGTTCCAGCCAATAGAATTGGCCCATCGTACCCCTCACTGTTGTTTCAGTCTTTCTCCTTTTCAGCTAGCTGTGTTGGAACTAACCAAGGTGACAATAGAAGCCTCAACCTGAAAAAGCCAGAGCATCGTCTGTCAGCCAATACTCGGAAGAAGTGAGTACATTCTTGATATGCTTGAGAGCAACTGACCAATCCATCCACCTTCCTAGGGCTGTGACATGAACAAGAAGTAACCTTCAATTGTGTTGAGCCATTACTTGTTTCAGTCTATTTAGTGTTGTAGTCTTGACTACCTTATAATGCGTTAGTTTGTGTCCCTCAGAAAGATATCATCAAACCCTAACCCTCAGGCCCTATAAATCTGTCTTCATTTGGAAACAGAATCTTTGCAGGTATAATCGAGGTAAGCTCATACTAGATTAGAAGATCCCTGATTTAATATGACCAGTGCTCTTATAAGAGGAGAAGAAGATATACAATCACACAGGGAGAACACCGTGTGACAAGGGAGGCAGAGATTGAACCAATGTGTCTACAAGCCAAGGAACACCGAGGATTGCTGGCAACATCAGAAACTCAAGACACAGAAAGATTCCAAAATGATCAGAAAGAGTCTGGCCCTACCAACACCTTGATTTGGGACTTGTGGCCCCGAGAGCCGAGACTGAAGAAAGTTCTGCTGTGTTGAGTCGTTCAGCTGAGGTGCTTCATTTTGGCAACCTTCGGAAATCAATAATACCTTAACCATAGGTGGTAGGTTGGGTTGTCTAGAGAATAAAAATCAGTGACATTCATATATGTATAAAAACGAGCTTCATATCAAGAAACACTTTGATATCAAGAAGACATCCAGCCCAGTTCAAGTTAAGTCCATAGGTTCGATGCTAGCCAGAGCCCTCTGAAGACACAGAAAGAAGAAGTGGGATGCAGGGAGCTCACCAGCCAGTGGGTGCAGAATCACATGGATCCAAGGTCATTGGAAACATGGCAGTTTTGACAGCTCTCACAATCAGGTGGCCTACATGGGGCTGTCCCTGGAGGCAGGCACAGAGTCCCAACAAGCAGGAAGGCCAAGAGGCAGAGAGAATTTCCCAGTTTTTCTCTTATAAAAAGGCCAGACCCTCAAGGAAGCATCACCAGGCTAATACCTGATTGTGGCAGCTATATAATCTGTCAACTTGAGCAAATGGGTGGAGCCTAGCCTGTCAACCAGGTTATAGCCAGTGAGGCCTCTGTGCTTGCATGGCCTTCTCCTGAGGATTCTGGGAACTCCTGTCTTCTTTTCTGGCACTACGCGGATGGACCCAGAGCCCTGGAACTGGAGGAGCCACGTGGACACCCATTCCAGGGCTGAGATGCTTACACTGCCACTGGATCCACAAGACTTTCCACTCACTGGCCTGTGAGCTTCCTGCATTCAACATCATCACATGTGTATCATGAGTCTGAAGAGGAATTTATAGACTGGTATCTGACATATGAGCTAATATCGGACTTATGGGCTGGGCTGGGATGTTTTCTTAATATAAAATTACTCTTTGATATAAGACTCTCTCTTACACACATATGAGTGTCTATGAATTTGTTTCTCTAGTCAACCCAGACTAACACACTGATTGACTCCACCCCTACCTCCACACAGGTACTATCAAGTTGGTATAAAATCTGCCTATCTCAGGGTGCAGTATAGCACCGATGAAACACACAATTTTCCTCTAGCTCTTTGGTGCTTCCTTCACCCCACTGTCATGACCTCAATTCTACCTTACAAATCAGATTAGACCAGAGCATGCACATTGCTACAGATAAGAGCCTGCAACACAGGGAATCCAGGATAGATAAACCCTCAGGGTCAACAAGGAGAGCAGAGATACCAGGAGAATTAGGGGAGCATGGTGGGAGAAAGGGGGAATCGATCATAAGGATCAATCTAGAACCCCCTCTCATGGGGACAAATAATGGAAAAATGAGTGAGGGGCAATGGAGGACGATGTAAGATATGGAAAAAATAATCTATAATTTATCAAGGGTTCGTAGGGTGGGCAGGCAGGGGAGGGAGGGAGAAGAAATGGAGAGCTGATATCAGGGGCTCAAGTGGGAAGAGAATGCTTTGAAAATGATGATGGCGGCATATGTGCAAATGTGCTTGACAACCTGGAGGAATGTATGGATTATGATAAGAGATGTAAGAGCCCCCAATAAAAGTATTTTAAGAATATCTATCATACCATCCATAGAATTAGACATTACTATTGAAATAAGTACTTATAGTTTTTAATTGAGTATATTATATTATCAATTAAATCATCAGATCATCGACCCATCATTGGTTTGCTTTTTTGTTAAAAACCCTAGGATGTTACCCATAATAGTGTGAAAGTCAGACCAAGTTTGTTTCTCATTTATTGACAGGTGACAAGAAGTAACAAGACACCTGACTAATGTAGTATTTATAGGTTGATCACTTCTCAAGGTTCAAAAAATACTCTACAGATGTTTGAATAGTTCCAAATTGTACTTCTTTACCGAGATTTCATTTTCATATCTCAGCCCAAAGCAGCAGATTGGTCTTTAATCTCTGTACAACCCTCTGGTCTTGGGACGGAGATGTTTCCCCCATAAAGTGGAATATATCCACTGCATTCAAAATGTATATTTTTTTATTTTCTGTAGCTCACACAATAATCATTTTGGAAAGGAATGAAGTGTTCCAGCTTAATTTCATAATCGGTAGTAAAAACATGCTACATGCTTACGAGACGGCATAGACAACTAGAACCTGAATGCTAGCTAAGATATCTACAAATTGATATCAAGGTCTGTTGAGAAAGGGAGGAAACCTTTAAAACAAGCATTTCACAAATTGGAACAAATCCCCAGAACTGAAAATAGCGTACACACAATCCTCTTCCTCGATATTTAAAATTATTTCCTACTCATGTGTTTCAAACTTCCCTCGCCTCTTTCATATTTCAGTCCGTCTTAGAGTGTACGGGTGAAGGTTTTCATCATAAATAATCCTTTGTTCACCTGAAAAGAACTCATCCCATCTCAGCCACGAGATTCTGAAAACCCCTCGTCACAAGCCCTGTCTCAGGTCAGCAGGCTGCTGCCGCCACGAACCATCATTTTCTATTTCTCTCTAAAGATAAACACAAGGATTTGTGGCACGCAGCACCTTCCCCACAATTGGATTACAGTGGGTGTTCCCAGATCTGAGAGCCACCTGAAGTCCTCGGGTCCCCGCCTCATCCTCAGAAACACAAAGTGCCCAACAGAAAGCTGCTCATCCCCCAAACCGGGTGTGTAAATGCGACTCACTGCATAAGGGGCCTTCCACTGACCCGTCGTCTGACAGTATTAATTTGGTCTGACTTTAGATTTCTACAAGGCAGGAAATCACTTTGAACTCAGATCTCCATTTGTGTCACAGTGGCCCCCCCAAAAAAGCAATGTTCAAACATCAGCAAATAAGAAGTTCCCATCAGGTATCACAATTAACAAGCCAGTAGGCTGAAAGCTGCCTACTAAGGCAAACACACACACACACACAACTCTTTGTGGAGTAAATGGAGCAGGGTGGTGGGGGCACACCCCAATACTCTCTTCTCTGTCACTCAGATTACAAATTAGAATAATGACCTATTCCACACAGGTAGATAATTTTTCTCGCCGCTGTACTTCTCAGTTAGTGCTATGGGAAGTACTTCAGAATGACTTAATATGATTTTAATGGTGGTGGGGAAAGAAGTCAGAATGCTCAAAGAAAGGAACATGGGTAAAAGGGCCCCGGAGCCGCCCACACCGCGCGGCAAGGTGCACTGAGGCCGGTGGCAGGTCCCAAGCTGGGCCCAGGGCCCAGGCAGAAGTCTGTGTCTGCAGAGTACTCTCTAGGCCACCTTTCAAAGGATATTGTTCACCTGTGTATTTAAAGCTATTTAAACAACTGTACATCTAAGACTCACAGGGAATTAAAATGGGTAAAAGTTAGGAAGCACAAGTAGTCATTTAAAAGTCTGAAGGATCGTCTAATGTACTATTCTTCCCCCACCCCCTCAAAATGGAGAAAAGCATTTTCCCAAGAAGCCTTATTGTAAAAGTACCTTACTCAAGTACGCATTCATTCATGTATGCCAGCATTTCTTTAGTAGATGCAGATTACAGTCGACCTCATGCGAGGAGCTGGTACTATTTCAGGGAGCAAGCTTTCTACTGGATCAGCATTGCACTATGATTAGATGGCCACCTTACGTGCTGTTTCAAAACACTGTAGAAACCTGTAATACTTCTTCATTTTAATTACTTATTTTGTCAACAACCATTTAGGGAACCCCTGCCGTGGCTCCATTACAGCATATTTTGGAAGGGTACACTCCATTCGTTTTTGTCTGAACTAGGTGAGATCCAGGCTCCCTGAACCTCTCAATGACTGGCTTCTGGGTTGAATCATCTTTATGGGACTGTGGCTTTAATGGTTAGTGCTTGGCTCAGAGGAGATACTTCAAGAATGTTCGTCAGATGAATCCATCCATGAGTGAACACATTTCGGGAATTCCACATTGTAGGGCCACTCCTTCCTTAGAACCCCAAGGACAATCCATTTAGTATTCTGGATAGTTTGTGATTAACCAGAGGACTATTTCATGTGAATGCCAAAGGAACGTGTAAGATTCTTGGGACCAGACACCCGGCTTCTATTTTCTTTTCTTTCTGACAGCTTTGCAAGGTATACAGCATGTACTCAATAGAAACACTGAATTAAAAACGTAAGTGGAAGTGGATCACCACTCTCACCGAAAGAAAGCCCCTGGCGATTTCATCACTACTCCTCTGGATTCTGTGGTTTAACCAGTTCAATATAGCCACCCAACCACATCCTCTCCACTGTTTCCATGACTGGGTTCCCACTGCTGAATGATCTTCCTCATTTCTCTCCGCTAATCTAATGTTTCTCAAAGACCCCAAGAAGTACTCTTTTTCTGGAAGTCTTCTCTGAGTTATATCCAGGATCTGTTATCTAGACCATTGATCATTTGTTATTTTGTGACCTCTTTTGTACCGTTGCCTTATTTTGAGGCTGGCTTTTTCTGTAGGCCTCTCCCAGGTCAATGTGCTGAATATGCTGTTTGCCCTCTAGAACTGACCTCTGCCCTTGTTCGGGATACCAGGATTTTTATATCTGTGATTTATGCCAATAGGCTCCCTTGTGCTCTAGCTTTTGGTTGAGTTTAGGCAACAAAGAGCATCAGTAGGAAATCAGTGTGAGCAGGGAGAGCGCGGTGTTCGTCACCCCATCCCCTCCACAGTGTGGGGAGCCTTCCTCTCCTAAAGGTTAGACAGTCCCCTGTCTAACCTAATGGTTAGACAGCTCTGGTCAGACAGCCCTCTCCTATGGCCACTGCCACACCTGCAACTGTGATTGCCCTGGGTTCCAGTAACTGCCCCTTCTCTTTGCTCCTCCAGCTTTGGGGTGACAGATGAGCCCCCAGTGTTACAATGTACGTCGATGTCCCCTGTGGTTTCCCTATCTGGAAGTAGCCCCCTTCATGAAATTCTCCTCAATGACCCTGCTGGAGTGTGCCATTCATTTCCTGGCAGGACCCCAGCTGTGGAAGCAGCAACTATGAATTTTGCCTCTGGGTATCTTCATGGATTCATCCCCCAACAGTGAATACTTAGCAGGCATCTACTGATGGAAGGAAGAAAGGGAAGGAGGGAGGAAATTGAAGTATGAATGACCATATCTGAATGTTTTTCACACAACAGAAACATTTCTAGCTAGGTGTGTCATCTGGTTCCAAGTCACAGTGATGCTCTCTGTACAACAGCAAGACGAAACGCTGTCAGCATCCTGTACCATCCTCACGTTCCTCCCCACGGTATCAATCTCTCATTGAGCTTCTTCTTTTTCCCCCCAGACTCTACCACGTATGATAGCCTTTTCCAGGGACTGGTCTTGCTTATTAACATGTCCAAGTAGATGAGAAAAAAGTTTCACCTTCCTGGATTCTAAGGAACATTCTGGCTCAACGTCTCCCACGACAGATCTGCTGGTTCGTCTGATAGCCCAGGTGCACTCCATATTCTTTGCTAAAGCTACATCTCCAATACATCGGGGGTTTGGGGTCTTCTTTGTTCTTGGGCAGCTCCCAGGTGCATACATGCAACTGAAGATTCCATGGCTGGGATCGG
>NW_022103915.1:49593874-49611152 GCF_000313985.2 Echinops telfairi
CTGTTCAGAGAGGGGATATCGTCTTCCAAGCCTGGTGGGCCAGGATGTGCTCCATTCTCTCTTCCTCCCCATTCATTTGCCCCCCTGTGATCTGTTCAGACATGCCCCTCTCCCCTAGCTGCAGTTTCAGTGCAGTCCTCTAAAGTAAATTCTTCTGGGGGGAGGGACTCTTCTTGAACTTTCCATGAATTGTTAAAATCTTTTTATTGGAGGCTCGAACAGCTCTTATAAGAATCCATACATCAACTGTATCAGTCACATTTGTGTATATGTTGCTATCATCATTTTAAAAGCATTTTCTTTTTACTCAAGCCCTTGGTATCAACTCTCTCCCCCACCCTCTTACTCTTGTGACCCCTTGATAGGTTATAAATTTTTATTATTTTCATATCTTATACTGTCCACCATCTCCCTTCACCCACATTTGTTATTTGTCGCCCCCGGTCATAGAGATCGGTTCCCTCTTTATCCCCCTTTCCCCTACCCTCGTGGTATCGCTACCCACCCTTTACTCTTCCTGAGGAGGTTATCTGTCCTGGGTTCCGTGTGTCAGAGCTCTTATCTGTACCAACATACATGCTTTGGGGTCTAGCCAGATTTGTAAGGTAGAACTGGGGTCATGCTAGTTGGGGGGCAGGGGTAGCATTGTAGAGAACATTGTGTGTTTCGTCGATGCGACACTGCACTCTAGCTGACTCATCCCTTCCTTGTGAGCCTTCTGTGAGGGGGTGTGCAATGCTCTTGATCATTTTTAAGAGCTTTTGTGCAGCACATTTGCTTAGTGCAATTCGTTGTTTGGTTTCCTCGATGTTTCTTCCGTGCGTGTTAGTGGTGGATATTTACAGACGTTTCTTCTCTTTGCGAGTTGTGTCCCCTCAGTGAATGACGGTCGTGAAAGCCTTGCTCCACCCACATCATAAAGGTTAACTCTCCCTTGAAGGGGCAGCTGTCCACTACCTTTGGGTTGAGGCCTCCCAACCCGAAGTGTCCATCTTCTGGCGCTGTATCAGACACGGTTCTGCTGCTACTCAGCACATTTTCAGTGGCTAATCCCTTAGACATGGATGGCCTGTTTCTCCTTCCTTGTCTGCACTCAGTCTGGAAGCTCCATGGAAGCCTGTCACTATGAATGACCCTGCTGGTATTTGAAACACAAGTGGCACAGCTTCCAGCACCGCTGTAATAGGCAAGCCACCAGAGACAAATGGGAACCGATTCTAGTGCTCACTATTTCTATCATTCTGAGAGTGTTTTATGGTTTCATTGAGGCTATACTTGGAGTATTAATTTAGTATTGATCAATTCATATTAAATAACATTCATATATTTAAGTCTGCATATTCTTCTGGGGAAGGGGAGGACATTAGTTGGACTTGGACATTCTAGGTCCATGAAACTGAAATTTCCATACTCTTCTTCCATTTTAGGATTTCCTTTATCAATGACCAAATCATTTGCCATGCTGTGCCTCTCTCTAGCCTCAAATCCTGAGTCTTTTCTCAACAGATTTTTTTTTCTGAAAAATCTCCCACCTGGTTGGTGACAAAGTAAATAAATCTGACAGGGAAGCTGTCGACCTCTTCAGAAAGTCCCAACTTTTTCACCTGTTTATCTACTTCTTGTGCTACTGCGTGTCCAAGCTGCCACCTGACACATGCCTATAACACATGGGTGAAAATAGAAGAATGCTAGCGCTGAGAAGTAGAGATGAAGAGATAGCTGTCCACAGATAACCCTGAGCAGCGACCTTTCCAAAAGGCAGAAACTGTTCCTCTCACAAGTTAATTCAGAGAGATGCAGCCTGCCTTCTTTCCTCCGCGATCTTCCTTAATAAACACTCCTCTGTGTTGCCTTTGAGAGTCAGAGAAGGGGTCACACCCACAAAACACATGCCCGTCCATGCTTGCTTGAGCATCACCAGTATTTGATTAGTATTCTTTGAGCACAACTCTTAGTCTTCACCAAGAATAACGTTGCCATTAGTGCATGCTTAACCTCTGTCTTTCATTCTGGTGTGCACAGGATCACGATGGGTTGGAAATGATGTGATGATACCTCACAAGAGCACTTTCTTGATGACTGACTATTGGTTGCTGAATCAATGGGGAGTAGCAGCAGGGAGATTTGTGGTGGGAAGCCCAGGGTCCTGGCATTCAAAATGCAAACATTGGTATAGCCAACTGAGAATTACAACTAATCTTGAGGGAGGCGGTGGGTAGGGGGAAGCAAAATTATGTCAACCCAATTATTCCTCACTTCAGTCACTATAGAATTAAACCTACAAGAGAGAGATCGACAGTTGTCCTTTCCGAGCCCAAAGTTCAAAGAGGGGAAAAAAAAGATTTTATTCTGTCACAAATTGACTCAGAATGTTTTTGTTTTATGAGACAGGAAATGATTTGTGATTCGTCAGTGAAAGGTAGGAACTGCTTGTTTTCTGATAATGTACTTGGCATTATTTCTGCTTGTCCCCAGGATAAAATTGTGGGGTAAAGTCAGGTGGGTTTTCAATATTTAAATACAACAACCACTATAAAATGTAGAGGGGTTTAATCCTCTCTAGTTTCTGACCTTTACTGTATTTTGAGTATATTTGGAGTTCAGATAGTCCTAGCCTATTCACCCTCTAGAGATAAGAAGTAAATAATCAAATGACCCAAATAAGATTTACCACCAGAAATGAAAAGATGGGGGTGGTGAGCATCAGGAAACAGGGCTGGGGATGCACAGATGGAACTTTGCCATAGTGCCTTTCTCCGTGAATGGAAATGCTAACATTTGCCTGCCAAGATGCCCATTTCTTCTGTTTTCTTACACAAACAACAATTATTCATGACTACTGTGCTCATCCTATAGGATTAAAAAAAAAAATCTAAAACCATTTCTACACGACAAGTAAAATAGTTCTCAAGCCAAGCCAAGTAGGTAAAGAGACGTTTTATCATTCCAAGAACAAAGCACTAGGTTAACATCAGAAATGGGAAAATATCAGGGCACCTTTGCAGACATTGAGGGAGGTTTTTGAGTTGAATAACTGAGTTAGAGACAGAGAGCACAGCTTTATGAAAGCAGTGTCTTCTGTACTTTACCATTTGGAGTGCTTTAAAGAACATTGTTGGTTACCATCAAGTTGGTTCTAACCCATAGCAGCCTTATTATATACAACGGAAGGAAACATCGCCCAGTCCTGTACCATCCTCACAACACTGCTATGTTTGAGACTATTGCTGCAGCCACACTTCAATCCATCTCATTGAGGGTCTTCCTATTGTTCCCTGATCCTCTATTTTACCAATCATCATGTCTTTCTCCAGGAATTAATCTATCTCTCTTAATAGCATGTCCAGAGAACTTGTGATTGTTACATAATCTGGTGTCAATTTGAGGACAAAGAGTGCAGGGGTGGAGTTTAGCCTGTCAATCAGGTCATAGCCAATGAGGCCTCTGTGTAGGCACGGCCTTCTCCTGAAGATTCTGGAAATGCCTATATTCCTCCTTGGAGGCAGGAGACACTCTCTTTCTAGGTTCACTCCCTGTAAGACATCCTTGTTGAGAAGACACATGGAGAGAGGTTGATGGAACCAGACCTCTGGAACTGGAGAAGCCACATGGAGACCCCTGCCAGCTCTAAGTTGCTTGCAACACCACTGAATCTACAAGACTTCCCACCCACTGGCCTGTGGTCTTTCTGCATTCGGCATCATTACCTGTATTTCATGAGTTTGAAGAGGACTTTATAGCTTGGTATCGGACATATGGGCTAATGGACATAAATCCATAACGGACTTATGGACTTGATCCGGACTGGGCTGGGATGTTTTCTTAATGGTCAATTGCTCTTGTATATAAAGCTCTGTCTTATACATATGAGTGTCTATGGATTTGTTTCTCTAGTCTACCCTGACTAACACAAGACTCAAGAAAGTCTCACCATCCTTCCTTCTAAGGAGTATTCTGCCTGTACTTCTCCCAAAATAGATTTGTTTGTTTACTTCTGGTAGTCTATGGTGTATTTCATATGCCTCACCAACACTATAATTCAAAAACCATCAATTCTTCCCACATCTTCCTTATTCATTGTCCAGCATTTGCATGCATATGAGGCAAATGAAAAATATCATGACTTGGGCCAGGTGCACCTTAGCCTTCAAGGTGACATCTCTTTAACACTTTACAGCAGTGGTTCTCAACATCCCTAACACCACAACCCTTTAATACAGTTCCTCATGTTGTGGTGACCCCCCAACCCTAAAATTATTTTTGTTGCTACTTCATAACTGTAATTTTGCTACTGCTATGAATGGGGCGACCCCTGTGAAAGGGTCATTCAACCCCTAAAGGGGTTATGACCCACAGGTTGAGAACCACTGTTTTAAAGAGATCTTTTGCAGCAGGTTTGCTTGATGCAATATGTATTTGATTTTTTGACTAATGTTTCCAAGAGCATTGCTAGTGGATCTAAGTAAAATGAAATGCTTGACAACTTCAGTGTTTGTCATGGAAAGAAATGAAACACAGTGAATGTAATAAAATTGTCTAAAAGCCAATGGGTGCTGTTCATAATGGAAATTAAGTCATTTTCTGAAGATATGGAGCTACTATCAAAAATCCTCTTCCAATATGCATTCAGGAACCTGAATGAACCCGAAAACAGGATAGACTCCTGCGCACATGCACCCCACAATCACCAAGGTATATCATAATCCAATTCTCCATAATCTCAGGCAAAGAAAGAATCCTGAGAGCAGCTGAGGGGAAATGAAAAGTTACCTACAAAGGAGAGCCAAACAGATTAAGCTCTGAATTCTCAGCAGAAAGAAGGCAGGCAAAAAGGCAAATGGATGATAAACTCCAAAAGGAAAAAAAGCTGCCAACCAAGAATTATATACCCAGCAAAATTGCCACGCAAATATGTGAAATTAGAACATTTACAGAAAATAGATATTAAAGGAATTTGTAGAAACTAGGCCAATCTTACAAGAAATACAAAAGGAGGAGTTCTTCAATCTGAGTTTTTGTGGGTTTTTTAATTTTTTTTAAACAGAGAACCGTTTATTAGACACTACAGAGGCACAAGAGAGAAGTAGCCTGAGTTCATGTTGGAGTAACCTGAGATTAACATACTTGACAAAACCACCCAGTAGCCAACCCAGGTCTAGAAGTATAAATTTGAAAGACTGAAAATTTGAAAGACTGAAATAAGGAAACAGAGATGTCAGTTTGTGATGAAGACAATCACAAAATAAAATAGTTGGACAGTGTAGAGAACTTTCAAGTGAAGAGGAAGTAGACTTCAAGGACTTGTGTGATAAGCAAGGCAGTGTAAAACTAGAGTGAGGCTGATGGAGGCTGAGAATGATGGAGGTGGGAAGGTCACTGGAAGGAGTGCGGGAGTTAAAGGAACAGGGGTAAATACTATTAGACACACAATCCTGCAATCATGATGAGCACCTGTGAGAGGGAAAGTGAGTATATCTACATGGTTTTGACAGAGAATGTTTGTACATGGGTAGTTATGTTTACTGCAACTATATCCATGCATATGGTAGAGAACACCACATGGGGGGGGGCAAGTTATGAAAACTTGGACATAACTTGGCACCTTGGAGGAATGGGTCATTGGACAGGCCTTGGGACTCAAGACCATAGTCTAGTAGGACACCAAGACCAATTGGCATAACTAGTCTACAAAATTTGCATCCTATCTTAGTGAGTGGTGATTGGGGTCTTAAAAGCACACTGTCCAGAGGAAAGAAAAATGAGGAAATGAAAATACATATGGAAACAACTAGTCCAGTGAGCTAATGGACCACATGAGTCTCCACAAGCTGTAGATCAGAATAACTGGATGGTGCCCACTCCCACCACCAACGCCCCTGAAAGATCCTGGATAGAGTAAGAGAAATGTTGGAAAAACCCCTCAAAATCAGGGAGAACTAATCACAATGATCTACAATGTAAACTCCCTCCCTGGGGGACGGACAACAGAAAAGTGGGTGAAGGGAGACGTCGGACAGTGTAAGACATGACAAAATAATAATAATTTATAAATTATCAAGGGTTCATGAGGAAGGGAGGCTAGGGGAGGGAGGGGAAAATATGAGAAGCTGATACCAAGGGCTCAAGTAGAGTGACTATTAATGGCACCTTTTTTTAATCAGTAAGGATGAAATAATAGAGTTGAAAGGACAAGTCAAATTGGGAGAATGCATTCAATCCAATCTTATTACATTTTACTATTTGAAGTATCTTCTGACATTAGGTCTAAATTTTTAGGTCTTTTAAATCGGTTACACGGGGCTGTATTGGGAGAAGTACAGGCAGCATCTTCCTCAGATGGGAGGTTGGTGAGACATCCTCACAGTATTTTGTAGACGCTTCCAGGAGGAATTAACAGTGGACAGGGACATCATTCTTGGTAGAGAGTCAGGGAAGTAGAGCAAGACCCTCAATCAGATGGATTATCACAATGACTACAACAAGGAACTCACACACAGCCATGACCATGAGAATGACACAGGATGCACCAGTCATAGCATACACAGTGTACCGTGATTCAGAACAGTTTTGCCCCATATAACGTAAGAGGGCAAGTCAAAAAGAATTGCTGCTAGCGTCCCAATTGATACATGCATGGGCTTGTTCCAAACAGCAGATGTTTAAATAGGTCTCTGTGGTCAGTGTACGGCTGCAGAGAAGTTCTCTCAGCAATACACTTAACGTCAGCTCCCCAGGGTGCCTTTAGGAAAAAGAAGGTCGGTTCAAACCAGTCACTAACTTCTGACAGGATCTTGTGGTCCAGTGGAATTCAAGGGAAAGTGCTGAGGTCAGAAAGTTACACAACTGATTTTGAATTCTAAAGAGGTCAGCTTGAAAGAATTTCCTCAGGATAGATAAATCTGGTATGGTGAAGAGCTGAATTTTGTTTTGATGCCTTCTGGTAGAAGTCCCATGTTCTGCAATCTGTCCCAAGCCACTTTTGAAGGCAGTGTAAGATAAAGCATAGTCAAGGTAGGTACTACACCAATTAAATGACAATATTCTGAGTCAGCATCTGATTGTAAAGCCATGTTATAGTTTAAATTCGATTAAAAATGTTTAATGCTGAGATATAGTACAAAACCATCAAAATTATGGAGATTTGTATTCATTTGGGTAACCCCCACCCCAACACACACACAAAATTTTTTAAAAGCCAGGAAAACTCCTCTGGGCTTTTCCCCCCTACTAGGTGAGCATCAAGCAACTTACTCTGAGTTAGTGCACCCAGTGGCATTGTCTAGGAAGGTTCTCTCTGGGTCATAGTGAATTTTTTCGTAAAAACTGTTTTGCTTGAACCTCGTTTTTTGTGATGGCCAATTTAAGAGAACAGTGTGCAGCTTTGGAACTGTTTCCTGGTTGGGAAAATGCCACAGAAACTGTTGTGACACAGCTTACAAGGACAGCACTATGGGAAAAACTCAAGTGGACGAGTGGTTTTCCCATTTCAAAAAAGGTAAAATGTTGATCGATGACAAACCTCATTCTGGATGTCCATGAACTTCCCAAGGGGATGAAAATATCAACTTGTAGTGCACTCAGAGTTCGTTCCACCAGGTCAGACTGCTAACCATTTAGAGGTTCTGAAACGACTGTAACAGCGTGCGACTAAAAGGCCTGATTTGTGGCAGACGGGGGACTGGTTTTGCCACCACAACAATGCACCTGCTCATGCAGCCATCTCAGTGCACCAGTTTTTGGCAAAAAACAGCATGATGCCTCTCTTGCCCCACACACCTTACTCACCTGACCTTGCCCTGTCTGACTTCTTTTTGTTTACATGAATCACATGAAGAGGGACAATAAAGGACAGTGATTTGATGATGTAGAAGAGGGGAAGAAAAAAACGGGGGAGGTGCTGTCAGCCATCAAGTTTGAAAAATGTTTCCAAGAATGGAACTGCAGATTCGACAAATGTATTAAGTGTAATGGAGAGTACCTTGAAGGTGATCAGTTGTTTTGTTTACCCCCCCCCCAAAAGTAAACATATTGTTCTGAGGAGGGTGAAATTCTGGGGTTTGGGGGCATATATGTGCATATGTTACTATCTGTTAATGATAAAAAGCTGTTATGATCATAAGCAATTTATAAAGTTAAGTTGGACACAATGATCCCCTTTCAACAACCTGGATCTTTTAAGAATATATCTTAAGTTAAGCATTTTACTGTGGATAAACACTTATTACTTTACCTTTTTTAGTAGATGTATTCCAACATTTTGCTGGATTGAGCAAATTGCTCAATCAAATCAAACTGCTCATCGAGCAATTGCACTAGAGAATGGATTTCAGTAACTCCATTGTTAAAAGAGGGAAGAGTTCAGGGTATCCTGATTGTGATGGGGATTCCAGAAACCTATACATGCATTTTTTTAAATTCATAGAACTCTACACCAAAAAAAGTCAATTTTACTGTTGAATAATAGAAGCAATAAATCTAGTTTTATAAGGGGTTCAGAATGAGACAAATCATTTACATTTGAAAAATATTATAATACTTCCTCTGGGCTCCAGAAAACAAAATAAAAACTATGGCATGTAAATAAAGTTTGTAAAAAAATACCAAATAATATGAAGATGACCAAAAAATCTCCAAACAGAACACGAAACACACTGCCATCAAGTGGATGCCACCTCATCACACCCATACAGAACCGGGTAGAACTGTCTGCTGTGGGTTCGGAGGCTGTACCCCTTTACCGGAGTAGAAAGCCCCATCTGGCCCCTCAGAGAAGCTAGTGGATTTGAGCTGCTGACCTTGCAGTTAGCAGCTCAATGTGAAACCAGGGCCAAGGAACAACCAAAAAATATTTCAAAGTACATACCAAAAAATATGAAAGAGCTAAGCACGCTGAGACTATGCATTTTCTCAAGGGAGAATTTCAAAGCTCATAAACCTGTTCACAACATAAGCTTCTTATAGCCTGAAAACATGAGAAGACCTTCCTAGGATTTCCTACTAGGGAATAAATATTTCCTTCAGCTATTAATAAGAACCATTTTTAAATTGTGTTTGCATTATAGCATAAGAAGTGGGAGGAACTAAGGAATCTTTTGATTACCCACAAGCAGGTATACATGAAACAACCTAACCAAAGCTTTTAAAAGTATTTCTTCTCAGAGATAGCCAAACAGAAACATTCCACAATGGCCAGCAATAAACAAAGCCCGGGTTTTACTTTGGGGGTGGGTAAGTTAAGGTTGTGGATCTGTGGGTTCAGCTGAAATAGCTCCTATGTTAAGTTCTCCCAATCATCTCTAATCTCTAGAGGGATGTTGTTGTTAGGGGCCACCGAGTTAGTTCCAGCCCATAGCAACCCTGTGCACAACAGGACGAAACACCGTGCAACCCTGCACCATCCTCATGGCGGTTCCCACGCCTGAGCCCCTTGTTGCAGCCCTTGTTTCCATCCCTGCCTTTTGAGGACCTTCCTCCTTTTCGCTGGCCCTCCACTTCACCAAGCATGACATGGAAAACTACTATCTAAAATCATCTTCTAGACCACACCTTGGGTTTTCCCAGCATTAACTAGGTGATCCCTTTAACCGTTCTTCAAGTGTAACACGTCTATTCCTACGCTATGCTATGCACTGCGTAATGAGGAAACCCTTCAATGTGGTGGATCGACACAATAGCCACAGCAATGAGCTCAAACCTACAAATGGCCATGAAGGTGGTACAGAACCAGACAGCCTTCATTCTGCTATTCTTCAGCAGTTAGCATCAACCCAGTGGCAGCTAACAAGACTCTCACTGAGATGCGAGTGGGACACTGAGACACTGCTAGCGCACTGGTGCTAAAACAACGTGGCTATCACACATGGCTAGTGATCAAAACAGGGCCTATACCCTCATTAACAATCGGTCCCTGTCTTGAGGATAAACTGCTTCCTGGGCCGTGAACGTTGCATCCCTTGTATTTTGCCTGCCTTCCTTCCTTCTTCCCTCCCTTTCTCCCTTACCCCTTCCCTTCCTCTCCTTTTCATTTTTCAGACATTCTGGAAAGAAGTTAGGTGCTGTGTATGCAAGTCACATCTAAATGAACATCACTGAAAATTTAAAAACATATAGAGAGAGACATAAGTACTTTGTTCTTTATCTAAGTTCTCCCACCCCCTAAGCCCCCACTTTACTAACAGCAATGCAGGTTAATATATATATATATATATATATATATAATCAAGAGGCTGGGCTTCTTCTAAATCCTGTTGCTCTGAGTATGTAGAACAAGTATGCAGCTCCCTCGACAGCCCTGCAACATGTGGATATGTCACCTGTTATGTACAAGAGAATGAATCATTTTTTTACACAGGAATGAATCCTTTTTTTGTAGAGAAGAGAATGAGTTCTGCTTATAAATTGTTCGTGGAAGCCTTTGCTTTATACTGAGAGGCAAAAACAACCAAGCTCACTGCCATCCAATTGAATCTGACTCATAGTGACCTACAGGAAGGTGGAACTGCCCGCACTGTGAGTTTCTGAGACTGCAACTCTTTTTTTTTTTAGATTGTAACTCTTTAGGAACATAGAAAGCCTCCTCTTCTTTCTCTTGAAAGGCTGCTTGTGGTTTTGAACTGCTGACCTTCTGGTTAGTAGCCCTATGCATAACCACTATGCTACCATGGTCCACTCGTAATGAGAGATGTTCTATAAAATTTCTATTCTCAACTGTATGAGGCAGAACTGTGGAAGGTCAAGACCCAGCCTGTGTTTTAAAATCCTAGAACAGATAACTCTGGAGTCCCTGGGTCACTTCAGCCTCTCTTCTGTCTCCTCTGACAAAAGGTAATGTGGGTCTGCTGAGAAAACCAAAGACGCATGGCTTAAATAAAGCAAAAGCCGTGTCCCGTGTAACTCTCCAGATGCTAATGCAAACTCATGTTTCCTCCATTTAGAGTCTGCTCTTCATTCTAGTAACTTCCATACTCCTCTTTGCATCTGTAATGTGTTCATACTGCACCTCTCTCCCTTTCTGGTTAGACTTCCCATCCTTCTGTCCAGTCTGCACCAGTATCTCCCTGCTCAGAATTGGAAAGTTCTTTAGTAACTTCAACAATCACCTAGGTCCTAGGACTTGTCTAGTGGTGGTCTCTTCACCCACAGATCTAACTAGGATAAAAGTATTACCTGTTGAATAAAAACTATAAGAGTGCAGCATAAATATCTGAGCAAATTTTAAAAATTTAATAGACAAACCATACATAGGTTGGCGAATACCAGCTCCTACTAAATAAAAGCATATGGCAGGCTGACTATAGGGCCCGGGCAAAGTTCTCTATGGGAAGATTTCTTTCATTCAGTATAACGGAGCACAGTACTACACAAAGCAAAGAAAGGGAAGAACAAAACCACTGCAGCAAATCCTACACACACACACACACACACACACAGACAAAACAGTTACATGGCAAATTGTTCAGAACAATCATGAAAATGACTTAAGATTTCACCTTTCACCTGCTGGGGGAGCGAGTTATTAACACAAAAATGGACATTTGCTGAAATAATGAAATGTCTTGTTGAACAGTATTTCTTTCTACACCCCGAGACACCTGTGATGGGCTTATAGATTCTCCTGGGATTCCTCGTTACCGTTTGATGTGTTTTCCAAATAGTTTGCAAACAACTTTTAATTTTTTTTTTTTTTTGCAACCACTTTTTGGAACCGGCCCCCCCCCAAAATAAAGCGGAAAAAGGTTTTAAAAAAATGAAAACCTCTATCCTATATAGCTTATTTGGGAGATCTAATGTCTTATACATGAATCAATGAATCATGAGCACAGCAATTCAAGGTTGCTGTTGGTTCATTTCATCAAGATGTGCTTAGCTATGTGTGTATACAATATGGAAGTGAGGATGAGAAGTATACTTTATAGGAAATAACAATAATATGATGTCTTTATGTATCATTCCAAATATGAAATTATCTGAAAGTATTTAGATGGCTTTGTTTTTAAATTAAAAAAATGTTTCCCCATCTCTGCTAGTGTTATGATATAGCTATTTATATTTGGGGGATCTGAAAAAGTATAAATATCAAGATGAATACACATAGGTCCTCCATGTCTCTACCACGGAGTCTCTCTCACCTTTGGCACCATCGACTTTGGGGCTGGATAATTCTTTGTTTGGGGAGTGCGGAGGGAGTGGTCCTGGGCCTGGTAGGAGATTTACCAACCTTTCTACTCTCTATCCACTAGATGCCAGTTGTGACAACCAACACATGTCTCCAGACTTGGCCCAGTGTTCCCCATGGGGGTCAAGAGCAGTCGCTGGGTAAGTGCAACTGCCCTAGAGAAAGTTGTTACTATTCAGATATTTTGGTTATCTTTTTAACAATTACCTATGACCATGGCCATCTGAATCATGCCAGGATTCACATTGCTCGTGATGATTACAGACACTACAGATTCACTGTGCATTCAGGGTATTATCACTATGGATAAAAAATTCCCATAATTATAAAAAATAAAAGATTACATAAAAAGAGAAGAGATTTGGGTAGTACACAGGAATCACATTACATTCATTTTTGCGGTGGTCTGAATGACTCAGAGACTTAAAGCAACAGATATTCACACGTGCTATTTGTGCTATTTTGAAAAGGATGGATGTTATTTCATATGACCGTATTACTGATATTCCAGAAGAAATGTTAGTGACTCATCAGGCACTCAGTCAGGCATGATTTTTCCCTGTAAATGCTATTAACCATTTTTTTCTTAATGCCTTTCAAATGTTCGAGTACATCTTCAGAGGCACTCAATTAAAACTTCCTTGATAAATTAATAATGTCTTAGACCATTTTATTTTTGTCATATAAATATTGCAGACATCATAGTTAATAAGACAAATACATATCATCTTGCATCACCATATTCTACATGGCAGTGACTTTTATTTCATCCTTGTGAAGGGTGGATGGTCCTTTGTCTCTCCTGGATGGCCCAAATCTCCTGGAATAATTAAATAAGACCCATAAGCAAAGTAAAGTTCTAAGAGGATTTTTTTTCTTCCCAAACACTCAGCCTTGATGTGTACTATTGTTCTTCTACTTCCCTTTTGACAGAGAAAAAAAATCATAGGTTGCGACTTTCTAAACTTGCTTAATTTAAAATAACTCTTTTTTTAAAATAAAACAATGCAGTGGGATGCCGGGATTGCATTCATCCCAGCATGCCACACCACTGTTCTTTGGACGGCAATCACAGGGCCCAGACATCAAGCTGTGGAAGAGATTCTTCCAAGCAACAGCATCTGGCTCTTTGGCAAACTGAACAGGCAGTGGCCCTGGTGGCTTTGGACTTGCCTCTGGGTCTGTCACAGGGTAAGGTTGCTGAAGGAGTGTCTGCATTCTCAATCGCCTTTCCTTTCACTGTCTTTCTCATGTACCTTTTTGGGGTCAAGGACCCACACTGTTCCCTACCCCAAAGACTGACCTCCTTGAGCCAAAGAGGTTTTTACATAACTCAGTTGTACTTCAGTAAGTTTCCTTTTCCATTGCCCGTATCCCCTACGGAAGTGTAAAAATAGGCAAGCATTCTGGCACCAGCAACACTCGAATTCTATTCCATACCCCACCTGCAGAGAGAATCAGAAATTAAATGTTCTATTCTCAGTCCTGAATATTTTAAGCCTGTATTTTTCACCTTCTTTACTTGCAACAGATCTCCTCGCCAGTTAAATCTAATATATTCATATTCATAATATGACTAGCTACCTAATCTTATGGAAACTCCCCCCCCCTGCCCCCTCCATTCTTCCCATCACACAATCTAAGCTGGTAAGGTGGTATAAGGACTACAGGGGCTTAGTCTGAAAAATTTATGGCACTTTAAAATCCTAAGTGCAGTCCCTGGAACAAATTCTTTGAACACCAGAATTGACAGCTCCAGAACAAAAGGGCTCTCATATCCTCTTAGCTGAGAAGGAAATTAAAAAGACCAAATTTGGAAAGGAAAGAATGAGTTTTAGAATATTTCATGATTCTCCCCCCCCCCCAAAAAAAAGGCAAAACAAAATAAACCTTCTGAATAATTTGTATCTAGATGCCTGCTCTCTCTATAGAGTATACACAGGTGCCATGACCCATAAATCATACCCAAAAGATAAAAATAACTACTGGCAAGGACATGACTCAAAGACTCTAGTGGTTCCAAATAGACAAGATCAGTAAGACGGTTTCATACAAGTAGCAGCTAATGCTCCCTGCAAGAGTTTATCAGAAAAAGAGAGGTTTTTTGTTTTGTTTTGTTTTGTTTTGAATACATTGGCTCCCTTCATGGAGATTCAGGGCATTCCTTAGAAGCAAGGATTGCAAGACTTCATCTCATGGACTTGGACACGCTATCAAGAGGGACCATTCCCTGGAGGAGGAAATCGTGCTTGGTGAAGTCGTCAGCAAAGAAGAGGAAGACTCTCAACAACCTGGATCAGGACTGCGGGCTCAGACATGGGAAAGATTCTGAGGATGGCACAGGAGTGGGCCGTGTAGTACAGAGTCACTATGAGCCAGGATCGACCAGTGGCAACTAACAACCACAGCATGAAGACTCAGCTTTCGACTCTGCCATCTGACCTTCACATCGAATAGCTCCATCAATGACCTATGGAAAGATCCATGGTAATGCCTGATTTATAGATGACAAGCAAATAAAGAAGGGGACAAGAAGGAGAGAATCTATATCAGAAAGATTAAATTTAAGTGTAAGCTGTGACCTGGATAATTATAAATATGAAGCGCGGCGAGGGGCGGGGGGTGGGGAGGAGGTCAACTTCCAATATTGGGAAGTAATTGAAGTTAAAATGGTCCCAAACAAATGAATGAATGGTATTTCTAGCCCAGAAAGGGAATTTATAAAAAGTAAATGGTATTTATAATTACTTGACTACTTTTTTTGGGTGGGGGGAGGTATCCTTTTAGAAATAAGATAAGAGTGTAATGATGATACACACATATAACCTTTCAATGTTGGCTAAAAGACTACAGCATGAACACTAAAGTTTGTTTTTATTCCTATCAGAAATTATCTTCTACTGGAAAGCACATAATCTATCTAAACACATAATAAATTACATGTTCAGTTGACTTCTGGTTTTATTTTTTAGAAACAAATCAAATTTAAGCATTAAGAGTCATCTACGTTTGTCAATTCATGTAAACAACCCCTACAGCTTCCCTGGGAGTGCTGCCTGGTTTGATCAACACAAGTACTTACTCTGAGCAACTGACAGATCTCTCCAGGCTTAATTTTTGCCAATAATCTTCTATACTCTGAAAATCAGATTAATCAAGATGACTTCTGCTGTTGGATCTGGGGTCCGGGATATTTCAGAAGTAGTAGATAATGTTGACTTTGGAATCCAATGTTTATTATCACCATATGCTTCTGCTTTCAAGGAGACAAAATAACTTCGCTCCTGGTCCTGAACACGAGTCTGTGGACAAAACCCATCCCTGACAACAGCCGAATACCTAGTGGACCCTACTTATGCTTGCTGAATACATGAATGAATGAATAGATAAGAGTCCATGTGCTACGTAAAAAATCGCAAAGCAAAACTTATGGTCTGGAGACTTCTAGGATGGATAGTCACAGAACTTGGGATAAATAGTAGATTTGGATGAAATTTTTTGTACAGGGAAAATTAGCAGAGCTATCCATACTCTCATGTGTGAGTAAACGGGTTAAGTGACCAGGCTGATCCAAATGCATACAATTACATTTAAGGCTCTATGGTCGAACGTTTTATTTTGCTTTTGCTTTCACTGCAATGTATGCATCCGGATGCTAGAGGACACACGGAGGTCTGTCTATATGATGCCAACTACCAAGACATTTACAAATAGTTCTTAATGAGGATGGGAATGTTGTTTCCATCCAGGTGTTTATGATTCATGCAGGCTTGAGGTGACCTGGCCGTTGGTGAATATGTGGTGTTTACAGCATGTTTCCCTGTTAGAAAAAGTCTTCCCCCAGGCCTTTGCCACTTGTGTTATTTACTGAAACAGTAGGAAAAGGTCAGAGTAAAATCAGGCCCATGATTATCTTGGAGCTCAATATCTATAAGCCATGTTTCTTTTAGTCTGCATTTCTCTGAAATATTTTGTACAGCAGGCATATGAAAACACAACCAGAAAGAAAGTGCGTTGCCAAAAGTAATTCAGAATGTCCCCTCCACATCTTGTATATTCTGTGTCCCTTAAGTGGTGCCTCTAACCGTCATATTCAGGAGCTAAGCGTTGAAAGCAATTAGATCTTTCACTTTTTGCTTGTTCATTAGTTGAATAAGCTGCCAGAAAACTGCCATTTAGTTGAGAGCTAGTTCTCTCTTGCTGAACTAGCTTAAATGGTATTCAATAAATGATTAGGCATGTCATTATTGAGTGGCTATCCAAAGTCACACACATGCTAATAAAGATGCCTCCAGGATCCATAGGTTAAATGTCAAGAAACAGATCCACAAACACAAGTGAGTCCATTCTTGCTCCTATGCTGTTGGCCAAGTAAAAGCCTAGAGTATTCCAGCTGGCCCAAGCAGACAACCCAACAATAGGAGCCTAGTCCTCAACCTGAGCTCCAGCCGTACAGACAGCCTCACCCCCAGCAGAAAACAAGACTTGGTTGATTAATTCTAAAGGGAACCTTCAACTTTAGTTATCTGAAGAAAAGACTTTTGAAAAAAATAGAAAGAGCTTCGAATACATCGTGGGGGGAAATGGTAATAGAATCAGATGCCGAAGAACAGGAGAAGGTTGCTAGACCAGGCCAAGTAACTGATCAAGACTCTCACCAAAGGGAGATGGCCGTGCCCACCTGTCCCAGCGAAAGGAGATGAGGGACCAGGGGGTTCAGGAGAAACTCCAGGCCTCCCTGTCTTTTGTGATGTTGGGTCTCCCTTACCAGGAAGCAGAATTACACAAGTGTTCAGTTTGCAAAACACTAACTCAAACCAAACTCATTGTCATCGCGTCCATTCTGGCTCATAGCAACACAGGGAACCTGTAAAGCAATAGACAGAAGCCAGAGAGGAAAGTGGAGTGTGGCTGATGGAGGGACACTGGGGCTAGGAGGGGACACTGAAGACCATCGAGTGAAGTGTGCAGCCTGAGCAGCACAGCCCTTAGAAATGGGAGGATGTGTCCGATAGGCCTTGGAGAATGGAGTCCTTGAATGGAGTCGGCAGGGCAGTCTCGGAAGTCTGACTACATGACATGCTCCCCGCCCCCCCGCCCCCC
>NW_022103915.1:49611456-49622093 GCF_000313985.2 Echinops telfairi
CAGTGAGCTGATGCACCCATGACCACGTGCGCCTCGATGGTCCCCGCCAAACCCACCTCAATGTATTAAAAAAGCATTTTTTCACAACTTTTTCAAAAATGAGCAAAGTGGGTCCCAGCCCCTCCGCGGCCAATGATAAGGGCAGAGCCGGTTCAGATGACTGTACGACCCTAAGCGGAAGGCGGCCGGCCCTTCGGGTCGCCGAAGCACCTCCGTCCAAATCAGCGGAGACTCTATCCTCAGCCTGCGGGTGGCGCCGGGCCGGGCTCGCCGCGGGAGTTGGGCACCGGGCACCGCCGCTCTCGGCCCGCTCGGCCCTCTCCCTTTCCCGCCGGCTCCTCCTGCTCGGGGCCCGGGGTTCGAGGCAGCAAGGATCAGGCCTGGGTCCCGCGAGCTCCGGGCGATCAAAGTCCGGGCTTCTCCTCCTCAGTCCCGCGCGCGCAGGCGCGCGCGCGCGCGGACACACACACCCTCGCGCGCTGTGCTTTCCTGGCCGGAGAGCTGGAGAGCGAGCGCTTCGGAAAACCGGGAGGGATGCGCCCGCACGGCCCCCGCCACGCACAGCCTCAAACGGAAGCAGTGTTTGGGTTTTGTGTGTCCCCTCTTCCCAAGCCACCCCCCACCCCCCACCCCCGGCCCCAAACAACTTTTTTTGGTGAAAGAATGAAGCAGAACCCAGTCCCTCCGAGACAGCCCGGTCCCGCTGGTTACTCTTGGCGAAATATACCTGGTGACCCTTGTGGCTTCCCAACCCTGGAGCGCGCGGGGCTCGGTGCGCAGACCCGGGCACGCCAAGTTTGCGCCCAGAGACCCGCAGCCAAGGGCCCCCGGCCGGACGGTGCGGCCCGGGACGGAGAGACCCTGCGGGCAGGAGTGCGAAAGTAACCTGCAGACCCCAGCGCTCCCTGCGCGCGCGCGCGCACAGTCAGAGCCCCAAATTGAGGCGTGGGTGAAACGGGGGAAGGAGGAAGCCGGGGGAATTTGCAGCCTGTATCTCAGGTATGAGCGCTTTTCACTGACATTGACGCAACTGCATTAGAGTTAATGGCAGCAGCCTGCTTCTCATGATTAATTGTCTTTGTGTTTGGATAAAGTATGTAATCTTCTCAACCACGCCATTAAAATAGGTTGCCTTTTCAATTAAGAACTATCGTCAGCACAGCAGTCAATTCTCCTAATGAAGATGCATTATATTTTCACCTTTTTTTTTTAAGTAATGGAAAAATCCCAGGTTTTCATTAGACGCAATTAGAAGACATACAAGAGGGTTTCTCGAAATGCATGCGATCATGTAGTGGCAGGCTCTTTAACAAATGGACGTTTCTGCAGTTTTCCGCACAGCCTGGGTTTCCAATATGTTCAAGCCCACTTCATTCTGATGAGAAAACAAACAGGACGCCTTCACTTTTCCTCCAAATGCACCCCAACAGATGAACAATAAAAAGTATGGTGATTCTGCAAATAAACTTTCTTTGGGCCGGAGCATCTAGTTGAGAGATGGAGTGAAGCAGATGCGGGTGGGAACGGTGGCGTGCAGCAGCTTCCGAAGGGATAACTCAGCTGCATGATTCAGCAGCCCCAGGTTCCCAGGTCGCACTCCTACAAAGAGTTTCTGATTGTTGGTTTCTGTGCATGCTCTTTAGGGGGGGAAAATCACTTTTTAAAGACAAATGGAAAATCAGAGGTCCGGATAGAGCAGTTTAAAATGTTTATGCCTTTTGGATGAGCAACTTTTCAATTGTAGTTAACAAGGGGAAACATGTTTTTTTTCAAAGCAAAATTCTACCTTGGAATTTACCTGTTGTTTTTTTTTTTTAACCTAAGTTTTACCTAAAATTACCTAAGTTTGAGAATGTGCCAGGAACGTGGACCGTTTGCATTTGTGCCCCCCAAATGAACAAACTGATTTCTTCTCAAATCAAGGGAAATTTGCAGCATGTGGTGAAAGGGATCCTTTGTAAATTAAAAAAGAGAGAGATTATGATCTTTTCCATATGAAATACTATTTTTAAAACCTTTCTCTCCCCATTTAAGGTGAATACTTGCCCCGAGCCACAAGGGTGAATAATGTTGCAAGGGGGGTGGAGGTGGGGGTGGAGAGAATAAGAGAAATTCTTGTCTGTCGAAGAAAATCGTTCCCAAGCACAGTCAGAATTGTTGGTGTTTTCTTTTTCTTTGTAAGGCCACTCTGTTGGTTTCTTGTAGACATGATCTTTTGCATATTTTAGGTGCTACCTCCTTTAAAAATTAGACTCTTTTAAAACCAACCAGCCCCTTAAAATGATCTGCAAGGAGTGGGAAATTAGATTTTCGATTAAAACCTTATCCCATCTCGAAGGATTACTTTATATTGATTCTTAAATATGGCTACAATTGATGGGCTCTAATTAAAAATCCAAAGGAAAAGTCTGTCATGCCCAAATAAAAGAAGCTTTTCATATACGGGAAATAAAGCTTGTAAAAAGGTTACAAATAAAAGATTAGAGATTTATCCAAACTAGTTTAAAGCTTCACTGTGGTTTTCTTTTCTTCCTTGGCTCCTTTCTTACAAAACCATTCCTGGGCCTTTTACCCCAGTTTTAAATGAAGTTTGCAAACAGGCGAGATATTTGACTGTAATGGATGTTTTATATCAGCTCTGTAAGCTCAAGGCTGCTGCCTGTAGTAGAATTGATTTAAAGGAAACCTCAGGACCAGAAGATGAAAATTATGTAAACTGACAGCTAACACCCTTCATCAATCCATCTACATTCCCATCGTCCCCACCCTCCCAATACACACACACACACACACACAGTCACACATTTCTCTCCATCTCTCATATTCACACATGCCTTCCGTCCCTCTACCCACCCAAACCTTACTCTGCACAGACCCGTGGTGCCCCTGCTCTGAGGAACAGAAGCAAAGCCTCCCAGCTCAGACTCGGCCCATAAATGTCTCACAGCTCCACATCTAGCACTTGTCACACAATCTTAATCCGTTTCATTCCGGAACAACATGGTCCTCTTTCCCTCTTTTTCACATTTGGAACCTGCCTCCTCCTCTTTTATCGAGACAGCACAAGCCTATCTTTGAAGCTGCTTCTCCCCCCCCCCTCTCCCCCCACTTACCCTCTTTTCTGAGAAAATCGCAATGGAGGGGCCGAGGGACTGAAGCTCCTCAGCGCTCCTGTTGCCTGCTATTTGCCCCCATGGTCTGCCTGCACTGCCATAGACCTTAAACCCTCGTTAAAAAATAATTAAAGTTAATCTTGTCAAAGTTTGTAATAAAGACATAGCTAAAAACCCAGTGAAAAAATGACTTCTTTCTAACCATCCAGGCAGGTCTCCCACTGTCCAGACTCCCTGAAAAGATTGGAAATTAATCTTCATATTTCTGAAGTCAGTGTTCAGGCCGTCTGACTGACTCCTTTCCCCCTGAGAGGCTATGTTCTCACGGAATGTGGGTTTTGTTCTTTTTCTTCATTTTTAATTAGCCTGGAAGATCCCCTCTCCCCTCCCCTCCCCCCTCCGTTGTCCACCCCTCCCCCCACCATAGTTAATAAACTTGGAGGAAAGTTTGGAATATTTTAAACTGGCCTGGTGTGTGAGTAGAGAAAGTCAACCCAGCCAGTCTCCAGTCATGAACCTAGATTTGGAAATATGAATATCAGCCATATTCTGGAAACTGCATGCACACGCTGACAAACCATCAGATTCCCACGGACCCGTTCAGTTCTTAGTTCAGCTTCTGGGTACGTATACTTAGAGGCAATTCAGGGAACGATACATATGGCAACAAAAAACGATCCACTTGTTAATGAAAATGATTTTAAATCGCAAAGCATGCGACCCTCAGTAAGAGTCACAGAAAATTCGAAAAAGGACCAAAAAAAACCCAAAACAAAACACGGCAGAGGACACAGAAGGGGAAAGGCGAAGTTAAACAAGACCAGAGGAAATCAAACGTACTGACAAGTTCAAGAACTTACTGAAAATCAGTAGTTAGACTTTTCATCCAAAGAATCTTTTTCCTCCCACCAAATGTCTCAGGTTTTCAGTGCAGCTGCCCAGTCACCCCCACCCCCACCCCACCCCAGTGGCTTTTGTCCTGATCTAGAGGAGGGTTGGTGGGGACGGTACCTGAGCCGGGGCTGTCTGCAATTTCCGAATGGACAAGAAGCGACTGGAAGGTAAAGAGCGTGTTCTTACAGGTGAAGAGCAATTTTGCAACTTTTCCAGAAGACACCCAGGAGGAAGCTTGCCTGCTGCCAACTGCTGCAGTCTGGGCAGAATTCCTCTAGAAAGAAAAAAAAAAAAAAGAAAGTCTTTTTTACCCCCCTCTCTTCCCTTCTCCCTGTCTGCCTATCTGTCTCTAGTTCTTTCTCCTCCCTGCCTCTCTCTCTTCCTCTCCCTCTCTCACAGATCCAATCTTTTAAGAGCTTCAGCACATTGCTAAGCTAAAGGGAAATTCTCTTTGATAAAGCGGTGTTTCCAGCTTCTGGGTTTTAAAACCTAAATCTATATTCAAATCTGGCTGAAGGTGTGTTCTGGGATTTATGAAAGCCTCTTAAAGGGGTAAATTTACCAAACCGTGACAAAATCATCACAATCTTACTTTAGACATCTGAAGTGGATGAGAATTTTAAAGAGACCCTTGTTTATTTAACACTGTCCATTTCCAACTGACAGTTTATTGGCCCGGAATTTCTGCGAAGTTATTAGACTCCAGGGCACAGGAGAAGCAGGAGCTGCCTGCTTGGGGCCCCTGGACAGGGCGCAGCCCTCCCAGAGCCCCAGTTAGCCAGAATTGGGGACTTTTCCAGGAAATGCTGCTAGGGCCATCTGAGAGTGTCGCCAACCTCGGCCACGGTCTAGTGGGGTTTTGGACACTAGCCCCGGCAGCAGATACCTCTCATTCCAAAGAATGCCACTTATTTCGTGGCGATTACCAGTGAGTGTTGGGATATTTCTCCATGCCACCCAACCCCCGCTGTCCTGCAGGTCTCTGCCGACTTCCCCTTCTCCAAACCCCCAAAGTCTTATTTTCTGTCTCTCTCAAACATCTCTGTGACCAAACAGGGAGAGATGTTGAAACGGGGTGGGGAGAGGGCTCCGGGACGAGGACTAGGAGTGTCTTCATCCTTCCTTCTTGGACAGCATCGATGCTCTGGCTCAGCGCTCCCCACCAGCTCCTGCGACAGCCCGCGCCATGCTGGCCAGACCGCCTAGGGCATTTGACACCCCCCCTCCCCTTCCCCAACACTCCTCCTTGCCTCGGGGGAGGTCGCCAGGTGCATCAGTACAGTGGGGGCGGGGTGGGAAATCCACGTTTGTACTCACCCTCTCCCCCATGCTCTCGCCCCCCCCCTCCCGCCCCAGCCCAGGCCCCCAGAAAGTAGCTATTCCCAGGAACACGACAGCCTGCGAGTCTCCTTGGACCCGGGCAGCCGTGCAGGCCCCGGGTGGAGCCTCGCGAGGTCACCGGAGCCCACAGCCCCAGAGCCACCTGCGAGGAGGCCGGACGCCGGGTCCCAGTCCTGCGGCCGAGAGCTGGCCGCGGAGCGCGCTCTCCCAAAACTCGTTAATTGCTGTAAATCCCGAGGATGGCCACATTTGATTACACATACCGTCTAAGAACCGACAACAAAGCGACGAATTAATTACCAACTTCATTAACATAGGTCCCCAAATTAAAGGCAGCGAGCCGTTTCTCTGGGTCCACTTGCCGTAGAGGGGGCAGGGGTGGGGGTGGGGGGCCAGGAGAGGAGGCGGTGTATGGGAAGAGATTTTATTTGGATTTTTCTGCCTTGAGGGTTTTAAGGGCAAAACTATTTTCGGCCTTGCCCCGACTTGGTCCCCCATTCGCACATCTTCGGCCGGTCGACCAGTGGCCACCCCACCCACCCCCATACTCCGCCCAGCCCATGCTTTTTTAGGGACCCAGATCTGGGAGAAATCTGTCCAGCCAGTACTCGCTGCGTCAGGCGGAATAGGTTGGGCCGAAGCCGGCCCTCTGGAGCTCAGGTCTCCAGGTCCCGCCACTTCCCAGCCTCCGGGCTCCCCGCCCCAGGCCAACACGGCGCCGGCCCAACTCGCTAGAGGCGGCGTGTGTTTGGAGACAGACATTATTTCCAGATGGGGCCTCGCAGGTTCCTTCCTCAGAGTATCCTGCTAGCCCCCATTGGCGCCCCGTGGTTTTCCCCAAACCTCTGAGGTTAGATTCTGGGGGTGGGTGTTGTTCTGTTGTCGTTTGGTTTTTTTTCCAGACTGCCCTGGGCTTCATCTATTTCAAACCTCCAAAGGAGCCCCGGAGCACAAGAGCCTAGTCCGGAACCAGGCAGGGAGTGTTTCGTGAGGGCAGGAGTTTGGGTTTGTTCTTGGACTGGCGTTATCTGTCTCTTCCCTCCGCGCGTGCCTCTCTCCCAGGCCGCCTTCCCTACCCAATCTGGCCCTCCGCGTGGCCTGACCCCGGTGACGAGGGCACGGGCGCGTGGGTAAGCTGCAGATTTTGCCTTGTTCTCTGCCTCTTGAACACTCCTTGCCAGCCAGGAGCGAGATCACCCAGTTAGTCTCTTCCCTCTACCCATCTCCAGCCTTTCCTGGAGTTTGGGGGGTGTTTTTTTTTTAAATATTCCCATCCTTCACTGGATGGGTTTTTCCTTTCCTTTCCGCTTGAAAACCAAAAACGGAAAAAGAAAGGCAGGGAAGGGAAAGGCAGGGAAGAAAGGAAGAAAGGGGAAAGAAGGCGAGGCAAGGTCTCCCTGTCCATCATTTTAATTATACAATTAGTTCACATGCTCCGGCCCCATAATGTATATTTTAAAGCGGAGCCCAGTGTCTTTCAAGAACATTCTGGTAATGTCAGAGGCCTGGATTTGTTGCCTGCTCGTCCCCCTGTGCAGCAGAGGCCTGTTTTCCTCCCCTGTTGTGTGTTTTTATTATGTTCCCTCTGGCTTAGATGTGTCAATCATTCGCTCCCTGCCATTGGTTGGAGAGTTTGCGTCAAAAAGTTGCCAGAGAGGCGCTTTCTCAGCAAATCTCCTTGAGAGAGGAGCCGACCTCAGCTCCAACTCAGCCTCCACTGTTATTAAAAATAAAAATCGCTAGAGCACTCATCACTGCTACTCTGTATGTATCGCGGAGGGGCCCGCGCGACTTCCCAACCCTGCCGATTTCCTTATTTTCCGTCCCTGAAATTTTTTGGTGGTGGTGGTTGACTTTTTTTTTTTTAATAGAAGGGTGAAAGCTGTAAGGATTCTAACTCAATGCTCTCGATTTCTTTTAGGATAGCTGGCTATTGGGAATTTTGGAGAATAATTTTATTCCCCCCTCTCCAACTTCCTATGCGGCTGTAAGGTAAGTGTCTGCCTCATCTGTCTAGATGCATGTGCCCCCCTGTCTGTCCACCATTCACTCCCCCCACGCCCGCCCCCAAGACCTTGAATAGATTAGCCAACGCACTCGGAGCACGTCCTTCTCACTTATCAATTTTGAGGTCTAAGAAGGATCTTTGAGACCATTTTATATTCAAGAAGTGGGGGCTGGAGAGGGAGCCCTGTCAGTTCCTGGGGCCGCTTCTGTATAAAATCTTGGAAATGCCTAGAGTCTAATTTGGGGTGTCCTGGAGGGTGTGGGGGAGTTTATGTCAACGTCCGTTCGGGGCTCGCACCTACGATTTTTGTGCTTTGCCCCCAGTTTTGTCTGGGGTCGCTTGGACTGATCCCAAGGACGTTTTTAGTATCCGAGACTGAAAGATGAAGATAGATAGAAGGATTAAAAAACAATCGAAAAATAAGGTTGGAGCCTCCCCTGACTAGCACACCTGGAGCCCGGCTGGGTGGCAAGTCGCTGGTGGGTGGCCGCCTCTCCCGCGCCAGCTTGTGGTGGTGCACGTGAAAGGGGACCGGGCTGGTGACCCAGAGACGAGCGCGCGGGCCTGGCGCCTGCCTCGCGCGCGCCCTCGCTCTTCTCCGCCGGCATTCGGGAGTGCGGAGGCCGCTGGGGTCCGCCCGACGGTGTCGGCCTTCTCCAAAGGCCTCGGGGGTCTTCTTTCTTTGAGATCTCCGCCCCCAGGCCTTGGGAGCGCCAGGTCTCCCCCACCGCCACCGTGTGTCGGATCCCTAGCCCTGGGTCACCAGGCCCAGCGAGCGAAGGCCGGTGGCTGGGCGCAGGGGCTTGGCGGGCTCTGCCTCCGGGCTTGCCCCGCGCTCTCCTGGGCGCCGCTCTGGGGCCGGCACGAGCGGCAGTGGGTGCCCCCTGCTCAGCCCCGGGCTGCAGTCCCGCAGCTCCGCTGCTTTCGAGCGGGCAGCGGCGGGGCTCGGGGACAACGGGACGTCGTGGGCCGAGGCTGGCTGGGGTCGAAGGACCGGACGAGGCCTAGCCTCTGCTTTCCGCCGGCGCCCGGAGCCCAAGCGAAGGTCGCCGCCGACGCCGACTGGGCCACTCCTCGCGCCACCATTCCGAAAAAGGCGCTGCTGGGCTCCAAGGATGCCCGCAAAGCAGCCGTCCGAAGGCGGGGCGCGTTTCCTCCTCGGCGGACCGGGGGTGCGGGGCCAGCAGGCCAGGCCGCGCGGGCCCTGCAGCTGTGGATGACTTGGGAGGGGACCAGGAAGTCCTTCCGGGACCTAGAGCTTGGGGACCAGCTTGTCTCTACTCACCTCCGGACTTCCTCCAGCCACCAAAAGTTATTAGCAGGAGAGGAGTTGGGGGCTGGCGGGGGGTGGGGAACGTGTGGAAACTCCTCCCCCCCAATGTCAGGTAGCCATCCCGACCTCGCCGAGCTCACACCCGGGCTTGCTCCTAATGATAATTAATAGCCAGGCCACCCCTTTTGGCACGTTTCTTCCGCCCTCCCTCACCGCGTAGTTTGAGTCCCTCACGCCCCCAACTTTGGCTAGAGTTCGCCCGAGAGAGGCCCGAGCCGGCGGCGCCCCCCGCGCCCGCGTCGCCGCCCTCCTTCCCCGCGCCTGGGCGGCGTCCTCCGAGCCGCGGGCCAGCCAGCAGCCCACGGAGTGTTGTGTCCCTTCCATCATGCAGAAAATTAATCAGCCCGGACGAGCAGCAGAGCTGAGCACGGCGGCCTGTAATTAGGGGACGTGTGCCCCTCGGATTATCTCGTTAGTTTATCAAGAAAACATTTATTATAATTAATTCTCGGACGAGGTAATTATTATTGAGCGAGGGTAGAGCAACTGGTAGATGCGCTCCTTGGAAAAGGCGGGGGTGGGGAGAAGCCCACGAGGTTTAGGGGGGAGGGGGCAGAGGGGGGTGGGGAACGACAGATTGCACGAATTGACCGTTAGATATAAGGCCGCGCGGGCCCGGGCGGGCAGTGGAGCGGGACCGCGGGGCCGAGCCTCTGGCGCTCGAGGTGCAGGCGCTGACTGGCCACTGGCACTTCCAGGTACGAGTGCTCCACAGGCCACTCCGGGAGTCGTGTGTGTGTGTGTGTGTGTGTATCCGCCACACACATATATATATATATTATATATAAGTATATAAAATATATATATATACACCTTTTCCCCTCCTGGACTTGGCTTGGAGAGGAAGGGAGAGAGGAGTCGTTGGTGCAGGGGTTGAAAAGTTAGCTGGAGGGGCCCGCGGTCCCCTTCTTTGGAGTGTGCAGACCCGGGCTGACTGTCGAGAGAGTGCGTCTTCTTTCTTTTTCCTCCTCTTCTCTTGTCTTTGTAAGAGAGGGAACCGAGAGTAAAAATCCCGATAGTCTCTCCTACGGATTTTAGCCAGTTCGCCGGGAGAAGGGCCAGGGAGCGCTGGGAGGCGGCCTGCGCTGGCGCTTTCGGTCGGTGGTGGCTTTTTTGGCCGGTGGTGGCTTTTTCGGCTGGAACGCGTTACGCGTGTGTGCGAGGTGGCAGGCGGTTCTAATCGGGTGCTAGGCGACTATGAAGGAACACTTCCGTTTTTCTCGTGTGCCCCTCTGGCAAAGAATTTGGTTTGCGCTGTAGAAGTTATAAAAAACTGAAGACTTTTCAAAGTAGTGAGATTGTTTTGTTTTTATCAGAGGACTGCAACTTGCAGGAGACACATTGGGTTTAATTTGTGACTGTGTATTTCAAAGCAACCTTATGTTCACGGTCTCCAAACAACTGTTATCGCTGAAAGGAAAAGAGACAGGAAACCTAATGGTTTTGTGGTAGGTGCAGCTGAATTAGTTGGACTGCTGAGATTCTAGAAACTCCCCTGAAAGAGACTTTTACAGAATTACATTACGTTCTCTCTGGGGAGGGTTGGGTCGGAGGGGGGGGGGAGATGAGTTTTGTCCTCTGCATTGAAGTCAGAAAGAGGTTGCAGTAATGGAGTCCCATTTTGTGGAACTTTGGGTCTTGAGTTCTAAAGCCATGAAAACCCAGAATCCTTTAAAAAAACAAAACAAAACAAAACAAAAAACCCCCCTGAAGTCAGAAAGACCTTTGAAGAAGTAAGAGGGAAATTCTCCCAATCTTGCATCCGCCATTTTGAAGCAATCTCACAATCGCCCAAGTTACAAAGTAGAGGTCCCTGCCGGATCAATTGCTACAGTTTCGGAAAGAACAGCCGAGCTTGCGAACTATCAGCCTATATGAACATCCCTCTTGGATCCCCGCTCTGGGAGAAGGCGCTGCTAAAAAAGACCAGGAATTTCCTCCCCCCCCC
>NW_022103915.1:49622193-49630361 GCF_000313985.2 Echinops telfairi
TTCTTATAGGATTGTATTGAACTGGAAAGGGAGAGAGAGATTTTATTGGTTTCGCAACTTTGTGTGTTTGTGTTGCTCATGGTTCAAAACGAAAATGTGCAAAAGGCAGCCAGTTAGCAGGAAGCTGGTGCAGTTCCGAGGACCCAAATGTCCGAATGTTTGCCACCCGCAGCATCTGCAGCCGCCACCCAGCAGCGGCAGCAGCATGGAAGTGGATTGGTTCGCACGACAAATGCGCACCCTTTCCACTTGCAAATGTAGGGTCCTGTCACTGTCAGGCCATTGGGATTCTAACTTCACTTCAGAATTTCTAGCCAGCCTGTGCCAATCTTGAAAGCTTTGTGTGTGTGTGTAGTGTGTTTAGATATTTGATGGGTGTTGATTAAAACTTAAATACTTGTTTGTTTAGCTTTAGTTCTTTAGACACATATAATCAAGTTTCTCCAAAACCCTAATAAATCTGTTACTTACCTCAAAATCTAATTACCCAGACTACTAATTAGGTGAAAATGATTACTGGAAATGACTTCAAATGTGGGATAATGGCGGTGAGCAGTTTTCTCAAGTTTGTCAATTAACAAGTTGGTATTTTCGACATTAACGGCACCGACATTTTTGGGTTCGCAGCAGTTGAAAGTGGTAAAAAGCTAAGATAATTAAAATCTCTGCTGTGGAAAGGCAACAGTCTGGGGAGAGGGAGATTTCTTGAATTGTTTCTTTGTTTCTCACCAATGGGCTTTGTTATCAGCACTATTTATTTAGCCAAAGAGTTCTTTGTCTCTGCAAATGGCCCCAATCAAGTTTTGTTTGAGACAATTAGCTAGTGCCAGCCAATGAGTCCTATGCAAATGTAGGGATAGGAATGCAGTGTGTGCATTTGAAGGCGTGGGGTTTGTGCTGGGGTGGGGGGGGGAGGCTGATTGTAATTGCTTTCTTCGGGTACTTTTTTTTTTTTTTTTCAATTTGCGGTGGGGGTGGGGAAGACAGGTTTATCAGGTCTCCATCCTCTCTAGTTCCAGAGCAGCTGGGGAGGGGGTGTCTGCGAGCCCTTCAAAAGTCTCTGCCTTGCCTAACGCGGGCTCTTTTTAAGTTAGTGGTGGAACGTGGGGGAGCTGCTGCCTCGGACGCAGTAAACCAGCACTTCTGTTTGTTTGTTTGCCTTACTCTTAGTTCCACCACCCCAAACCCACCCATCAAGGACCCTGAATCTATCCACTCCAGGCTCAGCGAGACCTTCCGGCTGGGTCCCCCGATTTGGGCCGATTTTGCGCCTCCAAACAACCTTAGCATGATGTCTTATCTTAAGCAACCGCCTTACGCAGTCAATGGGCTGAGTCTGACCACTTCGGGCATGGACTTGCTGCACCCCTCGGTGGGCTATCCCGGTAAGTGAGCCCCCAACCTTTCCCTACGCCGGCCTCGCGGGAATCTGATGCCCTCCGCGGCCCCCACCCCTCGGTGCCGCGATGGCGGCCTCCCAGCGCCCGGTGTGGTCCCCACTGGGTTTTCTCTCCGAAGCCTCCACTGGGAGTCGCCCGGCATTTACCGACCCGGGGAGAGGCAGGGGCTGGGGTAGCCCCTCAAGATCGTTTGCCGTATTCATTTGAGCGAATGGGAGGAACTCATTGGGGTAGGGTGAGCAAGGTTACTGCCCTGTCGTTGGAGTGAGCAGCCCGTCTGTATCTCCACGGCCGATTCTCCTGGGAGAAGAAGTGTTTTACCCGTAACTCCACACCCGATGACTTTACACTGCTCCCCACCCCCCAGACCCCACACCTTTAATCTCGGGAGGCGTAACCTCCGTCAAGTGTGACTGGCTTTGGGCGCAGGCTCTTTCCTTTCCAACCAATTCTGTGTTTTTTAAAACCCCAAAGAAGGACAAATTTGAATTATGCCCCCATTTTTAAGACGGAAAAACAAAGGCCCCGGGAACCCTAAAACCCTGGGAGCGGCATTGAGGTTCGCTCCGTGGATCCCAGCTGCCAGTCTCAGGGTTCTCTTGATTTCGAGGAGGTTTTATTTTGTTTTGTTTTGCGTGTGGTGTTTTGGGTTAACTTTGGAAGGTTTCCCCTCATTTTTTGGCGCCGGGGGTGGGGTTGTGGGGTATTGGTTGTATTTCGTTTTACTAGCGCTGTTACTTGCTTTGGGGCTGGAGAGAAATCCAGACAGAATGGGGGTAGGGGCTACCCTAGGCTGGTAGTGCGCTGAGGGACCCCGTGCACCAGGGAGAGCAGGGGGAGCCGCGCGGGCCGGGAGGGGCTGGGAAGTGGTGAGCATGGGAGGGTGTTGGAGCACAGCAGAGACCCCTGTGACTGAGAAACTGCTCCCACCTTAAAGGGCCCTGGGCTTCTTGTCCCGCAGCCACCCCCCGGAAACAGCGGAGAGAAAGGACAACGTTCACCCGGGCGCAGCTGGATGTGCTGGAAGCGCTGTTTGCCAAGACCCGGTACCCAGACATCTTCATGAGGGAGGAGGTGGCGTTGAAAATCAACTTGCCGGAGTCCAGGGTGCAGGTAGGGTAGCTCTGGACAAAGCCATCCTTCCCGGCCCGGCCACTCCCTGCTTCCCTCCAAGTGAGATTTACGTTGAGGTCCCAGAAGGGACGTGGGTCTTGGAGAGGAGCAGAAAAAGCCTTGACAGTTTTCCAAATGCTCTTTCGGGGCTGGCGATATCCTCCCCTCCAGCCTTTGAAGTACTTGTTTCTCTCTGTCCCCCACCTCTGTCCTCCCCTTTTCCCTCCCCAGACCCACCCTGTAATGGACTGCTGGCCTCCCCCGGGTGGTCCCCAGCTAAGTGGTGACTTAGCTGTCCTGCTGGAACAAAGCAGATTTCAGGAGTAGTCAAAAAAACATTGGGACCCTTCTCTTAGCCCTCTGCAGAAATCCTCTCCTCACAGACGTTTAGGAGTGAAAGAAATTTTGCTCCTGGATAGTTTACATCTTTTTCAAGGGGGGAGAGGGAATAACTTGCTCAAGGTCAAACTTTACAAACTTCACTTTGGTGGTTGTGAGACCTTAGGAACACTGCTGGCTTTCTTATCAAATAAATTAGCATAATAATAGTGTGTCGTCCCCCCCTTTTCTTAGGGATTGAGCAGAATTCTTGGCTAGGTAGTAGAAAGCATATCTACATAATAACCTTTTCCCTTCAGTCCACCTTCAAAACCTAAACTTTGCCTCTCAGAGTTGTAATGAGCTGGATAGAGGACAGTCAAACCCCAATTTGCCTGGAAAACAGGCCCCTCTGAGAGTTCTAGAAAGAATGCTTAGCACCCACACCACATAAGCACACAGGACCCCCTGGACTAAGAGATGTTCCTGAAAGAGCCAAACATCAGTAAGAGCCACACATAGGGGAAAAGGCTTTCCCAAAATAAAGTGGGAGAAGTGTGGGTGCTTGGGAAGCTTGAACCAACATTCTCACCCGAAGGAAAGTGAATGGTTCTGAGTGGCTGGTGGTGTTGAGATCATTGCCTTTGATGGTACCATTTACCACAGGCATCGTCGGTACACAGGATTTTGGATTCACTCAAGAGGATACCTAAAATCCTGCCGCCCTGAACATGTTAATAATCATCTATCTGATCAGCCTCCTCAAACACCAAAGGCCATCCCCTTCATTCCAGAACATAAGCAAGAGTCAGAGAAGGCTTTTAAATTGTACACAGCAGCTTCCGTTGACAAGCCTGCAGAGTCCAGGAAACAGAATCAATGTGCTGAGTGGAACTCCCCTCGGGGCAGACTCCAGTCTCAGTCTTGACAACTAGAGAGGCTTGGCCTTGAGTTCAAAGCAGAGCATGGGTCATTCCCCTTATCCCGAAGAAGCTTCTAGCAAATAATGACTTTCTGATGGCCTTCTTCTAGAGGATAGCTCATCTCCTCCTTGAAAAGCCCTCTTTTGTAAGTGAGGTCTTTCCAGGAGACCCACAAAGTAGGATGAAGGAACCAACTCTGATTAGTGGCAGCTACCTGGCAGATGGACTGTACACGATATGTGTCTGAGCTGTTCTTGTTGGAGTTTTCCCACACTTCCCTTAGGTGTCCCTCCAGAGGACAGAGATGCATTTGACCCCACTGGGATACCCCAAGCTATACCTTGGTCTATTTGTATGTGTGCACTACCAATGACAAAAGCTAGGAAAGGGAGGGGTCGGGATTTTTAGCCATAGAATGTGGGTCCTTTTTGTTCTGGGATAGGCATAAAGCAAGGTCAAGTGCTTTATCTAAAAGCATCCCCAACTTTCTGAGATTTCCAGGAATATGCATGTTTGTGTCTGAGGGAGGGGGAGAGAGCAAGAGAGTAGGTATTGCATTGCATATATGCTTGCTTACAAAGTGTTTGCTTAGCTCATCTGCCCGTGTGTAGTGTAGGGAGCCCACTCTTGTGAGTAAGGAGTTCTTGAAACCGCATTAAAGAAATGTTTTTTCCTTTCAAGGTTTGGTTTAAGAACCGAAGAGCCAAGTGCCGCCAACAACAGCAGCAACAACAGAATGGGGGGCAAAACAAAGTGAGGCCTGTCAAAAAGAAGACATCTCCAGCTCGGGAAGTGAGTTCAGAAAGTGGAGCAAGTGGCCAGTTCACTCCCCCCTCTAGCACCTCCGTCCCTGCCATTTCCAGCAGCAGTGCTCCCGTGTCTATCTGGAGCCCAGCTTCCATCTCCCCACTGTCAGATCCCTTGTCCACCTCCTCTTCCTGCATGCAGAGGTCCTACCCCATGACCTATACTCAGGCTTCAGGTTATAGTCAAGGATATGCTGGCTCAACCTCCTACTTTGGGGGCATGGACTGTGGATCTTATTTGACCCCTATGCATCACCAGCTTCCTGGACCAGGGGCCACACTCAGCCCCATGGGTACCAATGCCGTCACCAGCCATCTCAATCAGTCTCCAGCTTCTCTCTCCACCCAGGGCTATGGAGCTTCAAGCCTGGGTTTTAACTCAACCACCGATTGCTTGGATTATAAGGACCAAACAGCCTCCTGGAAGCTTAACTTCAATGCTGACTGCTTGGATTACAAAGACCAGACATCCTCGTGGAAATTCCAGGTTTTGTGAAGATCCATTGAACCTCTTTTTGTGGGTGATTAAAAATAATAATAATAATAAAGTACTGGGCTGGACATTCCAGTTTTAGCCAGGCATTGGTTAAAAAAGTTAGATGGGATGATGCTCAGACTCATCTTCTGATCAAAGTTCCAGGAGGCAGACAAGGAAAAAACGAAGGGCCTTAGAGGGGTCATTCAACCAGCAACCTGAAATGGACCAACCAATCTACTTAAGATTCTGTCATAGTTTTAGATCATTGGTTTTCCTGATTTGCAAAGTGTTTTAGCCACCTACAACCAAACACCACCAAAAATAAAATCAAATGAAACTGAGTTGTGAGGGGAGGGAGGGAAGGTCGCGGGTAGCCTTTCTTCAGCAGAGGGGTTCCAATGTGTTAGCCAATCCTTGGTTGAATCTTAGGAATGGACAGTGTCCCAAGCTCATTCACGTTTCATGACCAACTGGTAGTTGGCACTGAAAAACTTTTCAGGGCTGTGTGAATTGTGCGACTGATTGTCCTAGATGCACTACTTTATTTAAAAAATAATGTTCATAAGGAGTCAATATGTAGTTTAAGAGACAATCAGTGTGTGTCTTATATAAATGGTACATCTGTGGTTTCTAATCTGTGCTAGACTTCAAAACTGTGATCTCCTGTTATTGTATGCAACCTTGAACTCCACCTCTGCAGGGGTTCTTCTGTGATTCAATAGGTTATAATTATAAGCAAAATTCAGCGCAACTGAGTACTTATCTAAAAAGATTACCTTTGGCTGGAGTTGAGCTGCACTGAAACTTTACAGTAAAGTATCTCTGGACCAGGAGAGAGCGAGAGAGAAGAAGCAAAAGGACACTACTTCCTCTGTAAAATTACTGCTGGTAATTTCACAGTACTGACATTGGTCAATGGCTCTGACCCCGATGAATCTATAAACTGAGATCATTGTCGTTTATGCTTGCAGATGTTAACTGGAAAAGTCATATATGCATAAACCTTTTCTTCTTGGATTTGGCAGATATGTATAATTATATTAAAATGGTTCTAGCACAACAAACGGGTCCAGTTGAATTTTAGACCATTATTTATGAATCCCTAGCAGCCCACATTCAGCCGTTGGCTTTGCAGACGCGTTTCTTAAGACGGAGAGGAAATGAGCAATCTTTATTTATTTTTAATAGTATGATGACGTTGCTGATCTGTGGCTGGAGCAGATTTGAATGACAGTGGTAAGGAAGTTTCTGGTGATGTGCACTCTGAAATGCAAACCTACTGGTCACCAGCCATCTCCCTGGTCTAGCTTTACCCTCCCCACACCCCCACAACTTCTTAGGCACTTTATCTTCGTAGGATTTTACACAGATTGAGTGTTTTTAATGAGGGGGAGGGGGAGAACTGGAGTACCTCAGAGAAAATGAGAATGACAAGAATTCCTTGTTTCCATTCTCTTGTTTGATTAAGAGGATTTTTTTTTAACTTCCAAAAAATCTGAGGTAAACATGAGAGGGAGTGTAATCAGAATCTGAAAGCAATTCAGGCAGAAGTGATTTCTGAACAAAAGAGTTTCAGAAAAGTTTTAAAACCTATAATTTTGGAAGTTGAACATAAGGCACCCTAGTCAGTTTTTTTTTAAGTGCCGGGGGTGGGGGCTGGCGTGGGGGGAGGGTCCTTTTTCAATTGTACCTGCATTTTGTGAACCGGATAATCCGAAAAAGACAAGCAATATGTCAGTGCATTGAAAACATCTTATGCTCTTCAATTTGACCAAAAGGAAGTGACTCTTGATTGTAATTTTTAAAATGAAGGTTAGTAGTTGGAACCCTTTTGTTTTCGGGCTATTTTCCGTCCCTGACTGCAGCATGCTCCCTTAAGCCCGACAGTCTGACCTAATTGAGTACATTGTTTCTATTTTACTACTGAAGGAAATGCAGTCGTTTACCCCCAATATTCCGGGTGCAACTTGGCTGCAAGATTTCACAGCAGCTACTGATGAAGCTCAACCCGACTGGTTTACACCTAAGTGAAATTAGGGGCAGAGAGGCTTGCATGGTGGCATCCCAGATTGGGGTGTTGGGGCTGGTGGTCCGGCGCCCCCCACACCCAGCTCTTCTGCCACAGTCAAGCCGACCCAGCTCTCCGTTTTCAGGATACCCCTAAAGGTTCAGAAAAGACCGCCCTTGCTTTTAAAAACCATGATGACAAACATCATCAAATACACATCACGTTTCGCCCCCTCCTGAAATCTTAGCAACAAAAAAAGGAGGTGATCAGAAAGCACCAGCCTGGAGCGTCCTCTGAAACGAATTTTCCCATCACTTATGCACAACTTTGTTCTAGTGAGACCATGCAGTTAAATCCCTTTAAATTGATGGCAAAGTAGAAACGAATCCCCATCCCCGCCCCCCCAACCGACCGCAGACAACGGAAGGAGGGGAAGGAGGGCGAGAGCAAGTACTGGTTTAAAAGCCATCTCCAGAGTTGCGACCACCACTCCTAGTCTAGTCGGGACATTGAGGATACTGGGTACCAAGGGCACCTCCATCCGCAATGATCAAAACGTGAGCGGTTTTGGAGGGTCAGGAAATGATTGGGGTAGTTAGTTTGCTTTACAAAGGTCTGTGGCCCCACCCTCGAACTTTCCCACCGAGATTCTCCGCCCTTGGTATTTCACCTTGGGAGCGTTCCTTCCCGTCAAAGATAAGGAGCGAAATTCAATCAAGTCAATTAAGTTCCAGCTTTCGAAACCTCCAGGTTTTAGATAATGGTCAGTTTCCTCCATCCTCGCCCACAGGGTTCTCTCTAATCTCATCTTTCCGGTGGGGTTCCCCACCCTCCGCCCCGCGCTGCAGGCCCCCCAGGCGGGACTTCGAGAACTGGCTGGCCCACCGGGAGCCGACCCTTCTCCGCGTCCCAACCTCAGCGCTGTCCTCCGAGCGCACGCTGAGCTTTCGGCCCCCTGGCCGAGTGGAGCGGGCGAGCACTCACATCCCTGCCCGGGGCCGGTGTGCCCCTCCGGGGTCGGACCCCAGGAGCTCCCTCGAGTTGAGCGCACCGCACGGCACCTGGCCTGGTCGTCAGGCCTGGGGGGGTGGGGGGGTAAAGCAACTGGGCCCCGGGAAGGTC
>NW_022103915.1:49631697-49633357 GCF_000313985.2 Echinops telfairi
AATATCCCAAACCAAACGTACCCCTATGTTTTGTTTTGTTTTTTTTTGGTATTAGTCTCTGACACTGCACAGATAGGATTTGTCTCAGACCGAATTCACATTACACGTAGGCACGTTGTGTGAGATGGATCGGAGTATCTCTCCCAAACTGCCTGTTCATAACCAACAGGAGACTTGAAACTAAGCGGGATTAAAAACGGAAATGAAACCTAGGAACTATTTAGCAAGGGCAGTTCTGGTGGGAACAGTTCTAAGGAGACGGAACCGAATCCAGGAGCTAGAGGGGGTATCTGTAGGCAGATGAGGCAGAAGAGGAGGAGGAGGAGGAATCAGGCCCCCAATCCGATGACCTTCTATGCTGCGCCGGACCCACAACCGCAGGGAGGTGGCCCAGTTCTAACGAGATTCAACTGGATCGCCTCCCAGCCAGCAGTGTGTTTTATATTTCAAACCCAACTCACAGCCGACAGGAAACAAACAATAAGCAAATTCAAATAAAGCAGCCCTACCAGGTTCGACTCAGGTGGCCAAAGCTAACTGCAGGTGCCAGGGAGGCCGGCTATCGCCAGGGGGAGGGTCGCCTTCGAATTTTTGTTTTTCTCCGTTGAACAGCGTGAGGTCTACGACTCACTTTTATTTCTTAATCTCCCCCCCCCCCACGTTACTGTCAATTCTTAGTGGATAGACAGCATTAAAAAGAAGAAGAAGAAGAAAACAAAAAGAATCTCAGCTAATCAAATGGTTCCTGGCCAAGTTTGACTTCGGTTTCAGCCCCTTTCGGGAGAAAAGGTGTCTGAGAATCACGTGGAATCCCTTGCTACCCTCTCTGGTGCCCCTGTGGTACTTTGCCTGCCGCAGGAGGAGAATGGGACTTTGCTGACGAAGTATTTCTTTTTAGCCCACCTGATAGCACTGGGGGACATGAATAGCCCAGGGCTTCTTTACAAATAAGATGCCAACTTCTGGCGGCATGAGCATGGCTTCCCCTCTCCTCTTGGGCTGCCCAGAAGGTGACCAGCAAATCCCGCCTTTGGGAGCCGGAGGAACTGCAGCTACAGCCCGCCCCACCGACTCCTTTCTCCAGTTCCCGGTGGTACAGGCCTGGAAGCGCCCCTTAAAGATAGCTCCTGGGGTGTGGTTGTCACTCTCCCTTCGGTCTCCCGCACACTCTCCCAGCTGGGACCTCCGAAGGCCTCAGGCGACACTGAAACCAGACGAACACTCATCTCAGCCTTGAGTTGTTAAAATCTGGCCCTAGACCTCAGAGTGCATTTTTGGCTCTTGGTTCATTAATAAAAATCTCCTTTAGCATTTAAATGGCCCTGAAATGCGTTGATATCGGATTAGCGGGCCTAATGGGCATCGTGTGTGATAACATAGCCCCTGACCGCGAGGTCTGGAGTGGGTGTCTGACCACTGCCACCTGATTATCAGCTTTCAGCTGCCGTGCTCGAAGGAAGAGGCGTCCTTGCCGGCAGCACAACCCAGACCAGTCTTTCCCTGTAACCGGATTTAACAGCCCTAGTATTCAGGAAAAGGGAGGAGAGAAATAGCCCGGAGGCTTAAGATCGCCTTGGGGCCTGAAGGTGTCCAACCAGGATTCCTCCTGTCTCTGTCTTTCAGGGGCTAGGCCTCAAGGGCAGGGCGGTGGCTCCAGCAG
>NW_022103915.1:49633481-49657167 GCF_000313985.2 Echinops telfairi
GGGGGGGGGGCTCCAGCATCCCCAGGCCTCGGGCCACCTCGGTGCGCAAGAGGCTACCCAGACTGGTGGCCGCGCTAGGGAGGGAGCCGGTCACAGGGGTTGCCTGGAAAACGTGCAGTGGGTTCTCCCTCGCCAGCCTACCCCCCATTCAAACAAAAGGCTCAGAAAAGTAAATCCCCAACGCAGGGCCTTCGGTAGCTGCCCCAGACCTGCCTTCTCGTGCACCGCCTCTTGGCCCTGCGTCATCGAGAGAGGGCGCAGAAGGGACCGCCAGTGACCGCGTGGGTCACCGGCATCCGCGCGCGGGGGGGGGGCCGTGGGGGGCGTGGTGGAGGCGCAGAGTCCGGGCCACGAAGCCCCACCGCTACTGGGTCGGGTCCTAACCCCTGAAGCTGGCTTTGATCCCGCAGCCTGCACGCAGCCCACGGGGCCGCGCCGCCGGGGCCCCTGCAAAGCAGCTGGCCGGTGTCTCGTCAGCAGGTTTACCAGGAAGCTCGGCCCCAGGGTCCTCACTTCCCTTTGGTGCTCTATGCGAAGACCGGGGCTGGTTGAACAGGGGACTAAGGGCGCGAGAGGTCAAGAGTCTCTCATGGTCAAGGCGATACCCCAACCAGAACGCCGTCGTGGCCGCTGCCTAGGCCAACTCCAAACTTCCTCCCCACACATCTGGCGTGGGGGTGATGGTCGTGAAAAGAGCCGGGAACTGAGCCTGGCTTGGCTGGAGGGCTCTTGGCCCCACAAGACTGTTGCCTGCCAGACTCCAGCATCCTGGGACTCCTCAGCCCTGGGACGTCCAGGGGTGCCTCTGCCTCTGCTTCTATCTGATAGGCTCCCCACGCGGGCACCCAGGGCCTGGGCGGTTGGCTGCGGGTGACTTAGGGTTTCAACTTTAGAAGCCCTGGTGTCTTAGAGAGTGACACTCCGTGGGAGAAAGGTGAGGCATTCTACGGGAAACCCCCAGGGGCACACCTATAGGGTGGCTGTGAGCCAGGGTTGACTTGAGGCAGGGAGTTGTGAGTTTTGAGCCAGGGCGCAGAACAACCAGACCCAACTCCAGGGAAGTGTTTGGAAGGCTGGTTAATGAAGTGCCTAGAGTGAAGTTTAAGTTCGAGCTCTAGAACATGGAGGATGCTCATGTAAAGCTTGTCCTCGGAGCTCACCTTGGCCACGAATCCCAGCAAGTTTGATGACCTTCTGATAATATTTGGTTCAGGGTTTACAGCTGTGAAAGTCCTAGGAAGACTTTTCAAGTGGATAGCTGATGATTTTGGCCAATACATAGACACAGGCGTAAGTGAAAAGTCACCCTCCTAGGGGCCAATTCATACATGCAGGGGTTTATTCCAAACAAACATCTTTACGCATGTCCCTGTGATTAGTGGATGGCTGCAGACACGTTTTTCTCAGTAATGCATTTGTCTTAGTCCCCTTCCTTACTGGGCCTTCAAGCAAACAAACAAACCAACAAACCGAAAGCTTACTTTTTGTATATGGAAAAAATAATTTTGAGGTCAGGCCTAAAACAAAATTTTAAACAAAACTCGAGTGAAGAGTTCCCCCAAATCACTGAGGCTTTGTAGCAAGTTTAAGGGAATGCCTCCCCCACGTAAAGCAACCGTTCTTAAATGGCTCAAGCATTTAAGGCAGGTTGGGAAGACCTCCAAGAGGAATTCCAGCCAGGCAGGTCAGCTCACAAGGTTATGACAACTGCTTTGGGGGGACCCCCAAGGGGTAATTTTGATAGATTTTCCTCAAGGACACAGGACAATCATGAGGGCTTATTATGAAGAAATCTTAAGAAAAGCAAACACTGCCTTCAGGAGAAAAAAAGTAGGGAAATTGAAGGAAGACATCCCCACATCCCAGCGATGCACCTGCTCACTCCTCCAGGCTCGCAAGGGCTGCCCAGGAAAATGTCCGTGGGAAACAGCACCCCTGCCACCCTGATCTTGCCCCTTCAGACTCCATTTTCTCCAAACTCAAAGCAACACTTCCAAGAAACATCGTGTGAGGCCCTCCAGGATGCTCAAGTTGTCATTTCAATGTGATGCACATCAAGGAAGAGAGGGAGGGTCCAGGCTGCCACCTCTGGAAGCGTGTGGACCTAATTCTAGATGGAGGAGATGCTGAGAAACGCTAGCTTCACAGTCTGACATTTTCATTTCATACAAGTTTCTCTGGATTTATAAGCATACTTTTTGAGTTGCCCTAATTCATATGTGGGTTTCCAAAAGTTCATGGAAAGCATCCATTTTCCATACAAGTTGGAAGTGTGTGTATACATATATATGGAAATGTATATCTTTCAACAACTCTTCTTCCTCATTAAACTGATTTTTTTCTCAATTCTAGTTGAATTGGCCACTTAACATTTCAGAAGACAACTCAGTTCATGGTCAATTCTCTTTTACCAAACCAGTCTTTATTTGGTCTTAAAATTGCCCATGTCCTCATTTTGAAATGGGAAAAAAATAGAGAACTTAGTGCACTCCTCTTTTCAAGGATACATGACTGATGAAACCATTAAACCCCAGTCCTGTCCAATGTACATGAACACATTGCTTTCTCTTCTTATATACTGATAAAGGTACGTGACACACATTTTTAGTAAAAGATGCCTAGGCTGCACTTATTATCACTTCATGGGATTGTTAAGCTGGGGGTTAAGCCTCCTTTTGGGAATGGGGCTTCCCAAAGGTTTTAGAGCACTTGTCTCAATTGCGTAGAAAATGACATACACGATTGTATGTGCCATGTAATTTTTCTGGGCAGTAGATGCAGGGCTTTCATCAAATTCACAAAAGGATCCATGAATGAATTTGGAAATGGAACCTTTTATAGTCCTTAGTAACAATTGGAAAAGATGGAGTTTTGAAACATTCCATCTATTATTGTTAGGTGCCATGAAGTTGTTTCTGATTCATTATGTGCAGCATCATGAAACATTGTCTGCTGCTTCACCATCTTCCTAAGTGTTGCTATATTTGAGGCCACTGTGCCACGCCATCTATCTCTCCTTTTTTTTGTTCCTTGACTGTCTACTTTTTCCTAACAGGATATTTCCTTCCAGGTACTGGTCTCTCCCGGTGGTAACACGCCCAAAGTATGTGAGTTAATGTCTTGCATCCTTGCTTTGAAGGAACTTTTCTGGCGGTATTTCTTCCAGAAACAGTCTTGTTTGTTCTTCTGGCAGTCTGTGGGATGTTCAGTATTGGTTGCCAATGCCATAATCCAAATGCATCAACTCCTCTGTGGTCTTTATTATTCATTGTCAGCTACACTTTTCAAAACTTGATGTCCATGAGTTGGAAATGACTTGATGGGAAAGGGTTTGGATTAATTTCTTTTAAGCATAATAATCTTAAAAAAAATACTTTTGCTGGGGCCTTTTACATCTCATCACAATCCATACATTTATCCAGGGTGTCAAGCACATTTGCACATATGCCGCCATTCTCATTTTCAAAGCATTCTCTTCCCACTTGAGCCCCTGATATCAGCTCCCCATTTCTCCCCCCACCTTCCCCCGCCCGCCCTTCCTCACAAACCCTTGATAAGTTATAGATTATTATTTCCATGTCTTACACCGTCCTCATCACCCCTCACTCACTTTTCCATTACTCGTCCCCCTGGGAGGGGGTTCTAGATTGATCCTTAAGCATAATTTATCTTGTGAGCCTTTTTTATTTCTAAATTCTGCCCCATTAGAATTAGAATAATAATTTGAGTTATCGTTCAAGAAGTTATTTATTATGAGGGCAAGCAAAAAGAGTGTTGCTACAAAATCATAGAAATCTTCCTTAAACAAAAGGATGAAAGGCGAACCAGGTTTCTTTGATGTACCCTCCTAGATCTGCACACTTCTGGAGGTGATGCGTGTGTCTTTCTAACCCTTCAATTTACATCACGACCAAAGGATAGTCTGAGTATCCTCAAGCGCCTTTAGCTGTATTCTTTTTTAATGTTCCCTGAGTTTGAGGTACAAAAAGAAGTGTGAATGGACAAGATCAGGGCTGGCAGGCGGCAAGGGCAAGGGTTCCCATTGAAATTCTCAGAGCACAGCCTTTGCTACCCTCCAAGAATGAGCAAGTCTGTTGTCCTGATGGGAAAAAAGATTCACTGGTGCAACTTTCCTGGGTTTTTGCTCATCGGTGCCATTTTCAATAAAACCATAGCAAAAATGTCTTCAGAATAGCCCCTCTGATTTTGTGTCTTTCGAGAAAATAGATCAAGAGGACCTCTTTGGAATTACAATAAAAAAGAACCACAACCAGTTGCCATAACCTGGGCTGCCCTTGGATAGCATTGCCCAGTGGGTCACTATTTTGATTGGCTCTTTTTGAAGGCACCCCAACAAGATTAGTGTGTTACTGAGAGAATTTGTCTGCAGCCATCCACTGACCTCAGAGACATGTTTAAACATATTGTGTTTGGAAACATGTACTGTGTGTGTGTGTGTGTGTGTGTGTACACAAACTGGAACCAGATGAGCAATACTTTGTGACTTTGGGCACTGTGCCAGCCCACATTTATAAAAGGATTAAATAAGAGTGATTTTAAAATAGCATCTACACATGAGAAGATGAGCCTACTTCAAGAATATTTAAGTAACAACAACAACAACAAAAAGATTCTGACCAAGAAATCTCTTAAAATGGAACCAAAACAAACAATAAGACAAAAGCAATGACCTAATGAAAAATTCTAGAGTTTAGTATGAATTGGTGTTTCCCTCTCTTTCTCTACAGATACACATTCACCAAACGTGTCATATTCCCAACTTTTCATGCTGAGAACTCTTTGATTGTCTTTCAGGCTCGGTGAGTGTCAAAGGTGAATGGAGCAAAGGGAGAGAGCGGGGAGTTGAATTCAGGAGGAAGCTATGGCTGCGCCTTCCAGGTGAGACATTCAAGGTCAGAAGGTAAAATCACCTACAAGGGAACTAGGATGGAATTGAAGCAGAAAAACTCAGAGGCCTGCGGTTCAGGCTCGACAGACCTTATCCATTTTCCCTACCTCCTCAGTTTCCTTACATCCTTGTCTGAGGGGCTATCTATATTTCATTAGTGCAAGAGGACACATAATCTAGGGCTTTATTTAGCATTTGATCTCAGTGCAGAGGCTTCCATTGAGAGTCGCCATTGCTGCTAAGATTTAGATCTGGTCTCTAAAATAGCTTGAGCCTGGCGACCTCAGGCAAGTAGACGCAAGATACTAGCAATTTATTTTATATCAGCTCCCAAGCCATCACCAGACGATAACAACCCTTGGACACAGTTAATCTCTGCTTGCTTCAAACTGGTAACTGCAAGGTGAAAGGCAAGGGTGTTATCTCTGAGCAATTCCTGTGGCCTTCCACAGATTGCCAGTTGGGCCAATACAATCGAAGCCTCCTCTCCAGTGGATGCTTTAAACATTTCATATCCAAAGTCTTTGGTCTTTGTTGGACTGGAAGGTAGGAGGGCTTTATCAAGGAAAATGCCCGAGGGCCAAGATGTGGGAGCTTAGAATCCAATACAAATTAGAAAGGTTGAAAAGATAGTCATGTGTGTTCCCTGCCCAATAAACCTTGAACGGACATCACTGAGACTACCACCAGCAGACCCATTCTGCCAAACAGGAGAGGGGAAATGCACCTGCATAAAGAAAAGTCGAGTCCTATCTAGAGTTAGTTTAATTGTTTTGAAAATGGCTTCAGTTTTGCAACCTGTATGGCTGGTATAGATTGACATAGATTCATTTGGCATCAAGCCAGAGCTAGAATGGGTAAGAGAGGTTGGTGGTGGCGGGGTGGTGGGGGGTGTGGGGAGAGCAGAGGAGAAGAGAGGCAAGAGGTGTACTGGTGAACAAAAGCTTTCCTGGGTCACGGTGCCCAGAGGGAAGTCAGGCTTAAGTGGCCTTCGAGGGAACTGCTCCTCTTTGCACTTTTCAAATATGCAGAGGGAATGATTTCGCCTCATATCCCAGGGTACTCCGCTTTAGCCTGAAGTCGTAGAAATGCACCTTTACTACTTGATGGAATTATTTTGTCCCTGCACCCCGAAAAGCCTAGCTGTTGTAATGATTCCACTTGATTTTGCTAGATGGCTCTAGAGGAAATTAGCAGATTAAAAAATTGAGTGGTTTCAAAAGTACTGTGGCTAATTTAATAACATGTTTTTGAAGGTCTATAAGTTAGTGATGGTGAAGAATATTGAATATATATCATGGACTGCCAGGAGAAAGAATAAGTCTCTCTTAGAAGAGGAAGGTACAGCCAGAAGGCTCCTTCAAAGCAAGTATGGCAAGATTGTGTCTCATGTATAGTAGCTGTGTTATCGGGAGGGGCCAGTCCCTAGAGAGAAAAAGAGGACCACCTTCAAGGAGAGGGGTGGCCCTCGTAGCGGCCACAAAGGGCCCAAATATAGCAATGATTGTGAGGCTGGTGCAGGACTGGCCAGGTTTCCTCCTATTGTACCCAGGAGCTGACTTCATGACACTTAGCAGCAACAGGTGGGTTATTAAATATTTTAGGTATTTCTAGCAATAAGCTCCTACAGACAGGATCAAAGGCCTGTCTAACTTTATATATGCTGAATATCGGTGGCCAATAAGTTATCAGGGAGACAGCCTGCTACCTTATCCTTTGTTTGCTGCACTATGTTTTTAATTAGCTGGAATCAGAAAACTCGACTTTATTGTTTAGTAGGTGCTTATGGGGAAGCCCGGAAGTCAAAGGAGGTATACAATAGGTCAAGGAACACCTCTTAGGATAAACGGTCCCAGATTGACCAAGAAGGTGATGCTTTTTCTAACACTAGGAGATTGTCTAAGCGGTTTCGGGGAACTAGGCCATGGACCAGACAATGAAGTGTCGTCACTGCTCTAAAGCATCATGTCTGCAGCTGCTGAAAATACAACCTGTCTACATTGCCATGAGGACAATTCCCACTCAGAGTGGAATCTTTTTCAGAGTAGACAGCTTCATTTTTCTTCTCTGGAATGGCTGGGGGAGGTGTCGAACCAACAACCCACAATTCTCATTGCCATCAGGTAGGATTCCAACTCAGGGCAATCCAAGGGGAGAGCAGGCCTGCCTCTGTGGGTTTCTGAGGCTGTAACTCTTTACAGAAGCACCAAACCTCATCTTTCTCCTGAGGAGTGGATGGTGGGTTTTCAGTTCGGAGCCACCCACTGTGTCACCAGGGCCCACCCCCTGTGGTGAGCAGTGCAGTACCTGGACGGGCAGGAGGACCTTTCTTTATTATCTGTGTGCTCCGCAAGAGGTGGTCTAGGTCGGACCCAGAGCGTAGGAGAAAAGACCAAACCTGTTTCCTCTTGCTGCCACATCTTCATGATGATGATGAAGAAGAAGAAGAAGAAGAAGAAGAAGAAGAAGAAGAAGAAGAAGAAATGATGATGATAGGGTTGCTTTCCATATTGAAGTGAGTTTGCAAAAGGTTGCTTAAACCAATAAGCATAGCGTTGGACAAGGTGGTTACTCAGCCTTGCATGGATCTATCCAAATTGGCCAAATTGACTACTTTTCAGAGGTCAATTTTCATTTCAGGTAAAAAAATGGGTATACTTGAGTCTTTCGTCGATAACCTGCATAGATTTGGGGCCGAGGGGGAGATTGCAGTGTCCGTGGAGGGAGTGTGATCTGTATTCCTCCCGCTTACATTTCTGAAAACACTGAGCTCCAAGCTTTTCCTGTGCTTTGGTTAGTTTCCCCCAACCTCATGTACAAAGTGGGTTTACTTTTCTCTTCGTATTGTAAGGACCCTCAAATAATATGATTTTGTGGGAGATATGATTTTTAGAGACCTTGGAAAATGAAAATAAATCATTATGTAGTTTTGGGGATTTGAGAAGTTGATGCCCTAGTTTCTCGAGGGACAGAGTTCGGTACAAAGGTTAAACATTCAAGCTCTGAAATGGACTTTTTGGTTTAAATCCAAACTTCCTTATAACTTGGTAGATATTTGTCCTTATCAGTGAACCTCTCTGTGCCCAAGTATTTGCATCTATAAAGCAGGAAAACAATAGTACTTACTCCTGGGTGTGTTGTGAGGATTAAATCCCTTAGCTTAGCATCTGGCAGATACAAAATGCTCGGTCCATGTTCCTGTAATTGTTAGGATCATTTTTTGTCATGCTCAGTGAGGTGGTTAGTTTATTGTGCCAACCCGGCCAATAAACACATGTGGGGTTAATTGAAGGGCGCAGAGATAAATGGCTCGGTGAGCCTCGCCTTTCTAGTTCTTGGGTCTCTTGCTTTGTGATGGTCGGACCAGGGTGCAGCTGCCTTAGCCAGTTCCCTGCTTTAGCTGGCAAGGCTCACTTCCTGCAAGACATCCCCAAGGACAAGCCGCATGGACCTACTCCGATGCAGCCCTGGCTGCTGGAGCAGCTGTGTGGAGACCCCTGCCAGCGCTGAGATGTTTCACACATTCACTGACTCCTGCAGTCGGAGTCATTGCATCTGTTTTGTGAGATGGAGGAGGACTTTGTGGATTGGTGTTGGACATATGGGTTAATGTTGGACTTGTGGGCTTGGGCAGCACTGGGTTGAGATGTTTTCTTGATGAGCACTTAACCTTTATATAAAACTCTCTTACACACGAGTTTCTGTGGATTTGTTTCTCTAAATTACCCAGACTAACACACTCAGTGATTCAGTCTCTGGCCAGCAAAACTGAGTTCGACTCAGAAACCTTGGTGACCTCATGCGGACTATACGGAATCTCTTCCAAGGACCCAACACAGATGTGATAAGAAGAATTCAAGATGATTGAATAACCTATACGATGTATCAAATGATCGATGTAGCATAAGGGCAAGTTGAAACTCATTGTGCCTGTGTTTGTCTTTGCCACAGAGAGTCTGTATCTTTTGTTCAGCAGCCAAAGACACAAGAAGGATTTCAACACCTGTAAATATATTTGGGAAGAAGGAAGTAAGAGCAAAGAAAAAGTTGCTAAGGGGTCAAGGTGCCACAAAACAAACCACCCCCCTCTCTTGCGGCCACCTTTCCTGTTCTCGACACAAACGCTCTCCATCCCGGCCAGTGGCTGTTTCTGCACACGGGTCTGCCTCCCTGGGTTTGGAGAATCATTCTGGCTTCTTCACTGCTGCGTGATATAAGTTAGCGCAATCGGTGGCGATGTTTATTGCACCCCTTCCCTCTGGAAGCCCTGTCAAAACATGGTTTTCATTTCCTTTAAATGCGGCTCAAACAGAGCTGCCAACACATTTCACCCCTCCCCCAAACATTAGCATTTCACAAGAAAAGTAAGGTGAAACAGCTTAGTAATAACGTAATGAAGACCTTGTAAATTGGGCTTTAAAGAGAAGGAAGAGAGTAATTGGGAATTTTTAAAAAAGGCTATGCAAATAACTAGTATGGCTGATGGTCGAAGGCGAAGAGAACAGGGTAATGCATTTGTCCAGATGAATTTACCGATGATGGCCATTCAGCCTCTAAGGAATGACCGGGGAATGAAAGTGACTCCAGGGGCTGCCGTCTCCAGAAAGCCTGAACAGGCAAAACGGACCCCATTTGCAAAGGCAGCAGCACTTCAGTCCTAAGCTTCTGCCTTTCGCCAGCACACAGGTCTGCGAGCAACTTGTTTAAGGCTGCACAATCAAACCGTGTCTCCCGGGGTGCAGGCAGCGGGCAGACCTTCTTTGTGTTGTGTGTACCAGGGACTGGCCAACCACCTGTGAGGGCCCGGAAAGGCAACACTCACCAGGCAGGCAGGAGCATTGTTCAGGGTCGACCAAGGGGCTAATTTGGAGTAAAGCGATGAAAATGAGAAATTTCTCATTGATGACCTCGCATAAGCTACGAAAGAATCCCTCTAGGGAAGTGGCAAGACTCTCCACTTTGGAAGTGTAAACTGGACGCTTCTCGTGAAAGTAAGCCTCGGGGGAAGTCAGGATCCGCTGAGATGTGGACTTCCTACTAAGTGACCTGTCAACTGTGCGTTCCCATCCATTAATTTACCTAACCGCATGCTTATTAAACCTTCTCCTCCCTCCAATTCTCTCAACAGTCAGGACACGCAGGGTGCCGTTGCTAGAGGGGTTTCTGTAGGTTCCTATGGACTTACAGTGGTTCCACAAGGATGTATCGTTATTTAATAAGTTCCCGTATCTGGACACGTGGCCAATGTCTCCTCTCTGCTGTACATTTCTCTAAGCAGCAGATGTTAGCTGCATTCCCAATCAGTACATGAATAACCAGTACATTGTGTGTGTTTAATTTATGACTTCAGAGACATTAAAACAGGTGTTAGCATCATTACAGGAAATCGTTCTCAGGGGTCAACTTTTTCAAAATCAAGTTTCCATTTAGACCTTCCTTAGGTGCTAAGAAACCCAGGGCCACCATAAGAGATGCCTGTATTGGTTCAGCAACTATTTGCCAGGCCCAGGTCAGGAACACACAAGCCTTCGGTTCCCATGGGTGCTCATGCTCCTTTCTATGAGTGAACATCATGATAGAAGGTATTTATAGGAGCTAGAAACTTCGGAGTCTTGAAGGGAAGCCCTGGTGGGCATGACAGCCATGGACAACACCAGGCCTGCCAGCGCCCTGGTGGGGGAACCCCAGCTCCACGGTTCTAGGGACTGGGACGCGCCTTTGTGATTCTTCAGACTTAAGCCTACCAGATCCTGCCTGTGCGTGCCAGAGGCTAGGGCTGTCATATGCCCTGTCCTTGTTAGGTGACAGTTGCTACTAACAAGCTTGGCTTTGGCTTGACAGTCTTTGAACCACCCCCACCCCCACCTCCAATTGCTTCCATCAAACCAACGCCTGCTGTTGGGGGGGAATGCTGAAGTGTCCCTGGAATCAGTGACAGCGATGACTCAGTGTTTTCCACAACCTTTGCCACGGCATATTCTAGAAAGGCCTTTTGGCAGCGGGCAGTCTATCAAGAGACCACTTCCTATTTAGTTACATGCGGTTGGAAACTCCATTGGGTAGCCGCCCAGCCAAATAGGACATCAAGCTCCAAGAGAGACACCCCAGCAGGTGCAGTTTCCTCTTGGGTTCCAGATCCCAAACTGCAAACTCAGACTGGCGTATGCTCCCACTCCGGAGTGACCGGAATACTGCATTACGACGGTCCCTGAGGGTAATGCGATCTTGGAAAATGTCCTAAAAGAATCCCTCCAAATGGTTTGTTTCATTCCTCCTCCTCCTCCTCCCCGCCAGTTCCTATTTCTTGGCTCTGTTCTTTTCTGTAGTTGCCTCTCCGCCTCCCGCTCCTCCTCCAGATGGTATTGTGAGGTTCAATCCACCAGGTGTGCAAACTTCCTCCCTCCTGTGACACTTCCTTGGCAGACAGTGCAGGTAGCCCAGCATATTTGTCAGGGTCAAGTTAAAAAACCCAACCCAACCCTGCCAATGCAGATTTCCTTCTTGCCATGCCCGCCGCCATCCGCAGGTTCTCAAAAAGACGGCTGTGGCTTTAATATTTCCCTTTTGACAGCTGGCAGGAAATTGGCAGTCCATCCGCAGCCCACCCCCTTTCTTCTGCCCCCTGGTCGTTGTCGTCACCACTGGAGGACAGTCACCCAGCGAGGGGAGGGAACAACAGGAGCAGAGTGCTGAACGGCTTTATTCTCGAGAGCCAACATAGAAATCGGGAAAGGTACCTGTGGTTAGGTTTCAATTTAAACCTCAGTGGTTCCCATGAAGCTTTGGTTCATCAGAAATGAACTGACTTGGTAAAATATTGAAGATATATGTGCTCATATGGGTGGTGGCCTTAGAAATAAATAAACAAACCCCAGGAGAAAGAGAGTGAGAGAAGGAAATGAGGTAGCGTCAGGAGGGAGTTAGATAGCAGTTATGCTTAAATTCTTGTCTGCTAGTTCGTAAAACTCAGAAACACATTGATATTAGAGAAATAGTACCAGAGGTGATCTTTTCATTGTTTATTAGTAATCTTTCTATGTTCTTCAAAAATAGATTCGTTGATATAACATTCACATAGCATACACTTCCATAGTTAAGTGGCTTTAAAAGGGGTTGTTTATACTTCGTCATAATCAGTTCTCATGCTTCCCCCTCCTGCATGCGTTGTTTGCTCCCCCCTGTAAACATCCATTATTGTCTGTATGCATTCACTCCTCTGTGCTTCATAAACCAAAACCTAACAGAATAAAACCTAACAGGAACAAACTGAAACAGAAATAAAATAATAGGGGGGAGCGGGGAGGGAGGGGAAAAATGAGGACCTAAATGTTTTGAGAAACGATGTACAAATGCGCTTTACACAATTGATGTGTGTATGGATTGGGATAACAGTTGTATGAGCCCCTAATAAAATGTCAAAAAATAAATAAATAAATAAATAAAGTAATACACTAAAAAAAAAAACTGAAAAAAAAAGAAATAAAATAATAATAATAATAATAATGCGAGTATAAAGATAAAAATAAAGAGTAAGAAAGAAAAGGCCACCAGCAATATTTTTAAAAAGCCAGAGAAGCAATTTCCGTCAGGGAACAAGTGAGAAATATTTATGCCTAGAGGAAATTCAGGTTGTAACCCTCCTATAGTCTACCAGTAACAATTCTACAAGGAAAAAAGAAAGTGAAATTGCACATCTTGAAAACATCAGATGTGTTCCTGGTGCTAGAAAGCTTCGTCTGCATAACATCTCATTCCTACAAGTCTGTTAGACAAGGAGGCCCAGACTGTTCGCAAAGCCTCTCCTTCCCAGAAGGGACACCATCTGTGCCGACATTCCTGACCCTGCGCAACAGCCAGTGCTGCCCACACACTTGCTTTGCAAAACTGCAACTGGATATTCAAGTTAAAAATGTTTTTCTATATACATGTTCCTATTTCCCTTAATAACATAATGGAATTTTTTTCTACCAGGGCTCCAGTTTTTAGTCATATTCCTTAATTCAGCGTGTAGTTTCTCTCACTTCTCCTGGGTCTGCTACACACACACACCCACACACACACAACCAAACCCACCGCCATCGAGTCGATGCCAACTCAGAGTCACCGTGTAGGGCAGGGTAGAACTGCCCTAACTTTATGGGAGTAGAAAACCCCATCTTTCTACAAACTGCTGACCTTTGGATACACACACACACACACACACACACACACACACACCTATTTTTATGGACTTTTCTTGAGTTTTTGTTGTTTCACTAGATAGGATGAAAGTTTCAGGGAATTTCACTTCTTTTATCTCCTCAATACCTAGCCCAGGACTTAGAACATGGCAGGTTCTTAGTTATAAATAAATAAATAAAGTGTTCAGCATCTAGCAACCAAATGCCAGGCCCGAGGGCCTGGTCCCTCTCTGGACAGAGCTCTCCATTTCCTATCTGGTCCCTTGATTCCTGCTTTCTATCTTCTAGTTTGGTTTGGTGTTTTTCCCCCCATGATAGTATTAGATTTGCTTTTTAGCAAGGGCCGCAGGATAAAGACCTAACACTTCAGGCATTTAGGGTGTTACAGCAGTGCTTTTCAAACTTTAATATGCATGCAGATCACCTGGGGATGTAATTCATGCATATTCTGATCCAGTAGGTCTGGGTGGGGAGAACCAAGAATTTGCATTTCCCACTGACTCCCAGGCAATGAGCTGCTGTGGCCTGTCCTGGGACCACACTTAGAGCAGCAAGTTTATACAACACTTGGCTTGGCCCAGGTATTAATGAAATGCTTTTTAGCTTCATCTCTATCCCCTCCCCATTCAGCACTCTACATTCTAGCTAAACTGTTGTTCTTGGCATTCTCTGGCAGTTCTTTGACTTCTGCTTTGATTCATCTTATACCCTTGCTCCTGCTAAACCATTACTCATCTTTTAGACAGCTCGGGCATAAACATCTGTGTGAAGTCTTCCACCTTATTCTCTCTCCCCTTACAGGGGTAGCTAATCCCCCTGTCGATTAAATTTGCACAGCACTTTGCAAGTACCAATGTTTCGCACTTATTACAAGTTATCATAATTGTTTGTTTACGTAACTGTCTTTCCAGCTAGATTATGAGCTATGTGGGGCAGAGTTACAAATGTAGATTATGTAGGGATACAAGGCCTTATCCATTTTATCATCTCCGTACCCACTAGAGAACTCTTAATAAATACTGGTTGAGTTGAATTCAACGGAGTTTCTCTTTTTCCTTCTATTGTAGAAGGCTTCTGCAAGAATTTATGGGGGGCGTTCACGTCTTACCTCTTTTGACTAAACTAGGGAGGAGAATCCAACTTTATATCAGCCCAAGGGTGATTCCTATGATGTAGAGGTCAGACATGCCTCCACCCTCCAACTTCCTTCTTTATTTCATTCTGTCCTTCTCACGACATTCTACTTGCCTCCTGGATTTAAGAATACATTGTAATGGCCACACAACAATTCACAGAAAATATGATACTCATGACTATGGGGTTTATGAACAGGTTACAAGTCAGGATCAGAAATGTTAAGGATACAGTTTTTTGGTCTGGATCTGGAATACTAAGGATACCGTTCTTTTGTGTGCATTGCTTTTTCTCAGCCATGCTAGCAGTGTACTTCTCTGGTCCTTGACCTCTTCGCCACATAGATAGATCTTTTGAAGGAGCTATAAGAGGCGCACCGTGTCTCGAGTCATGTATCTGTCTAGGATAGTACGCAAACGTCTATTCTAGTGGGTCTCATAAACAGCTTCCTTACTGCAAACGGTAAGATGATTGTGGAAACAGCTGCAAACAGTGTTTCTCTGGTAGAAATGTAAACAACGGTATGGGCCGAGATATGAACTCATTCTCAAGGCTAAGAGAAATTCAAGTGTGAGAATAGCAAACTTGTCTGGGAACACTGCCAGTATTTAGTACATAAATAATAAAGCACTGCAAGCTGTCGAGGCTGCAGTTTTGTATTGTCTCTGTCTGTGTCTATTTTGTGCTGCAGCCCTGTATTGTCTCTGTGTGTGTGTATGTCCGTTTGATTACATGTTCATTCTCCCTGCTCAAGAAACCGCGGCATCACCTTTGATCACTGCTCTGCTCTGGCAAGTATTACAAAGCTACTTTAGTGGTGACACGTGCCTAAAGGGCACCCCCTCTGCAAGCCAGCCTCCTACCCAAAGGCACCCAGATTTCCTCTTCCCCTGGGCCAGGAAGGCTGCTGTTTTCCTCGTGGTATCTGTGTTGCTGCCTCTGCTGTCACTGCCGCTTCCCCAAAGAAGGATCTTGGTTGTGCTTCACTTGTGCCTCTTCTTTCTTTCTTTTTTTTTTTTTTTTAACATTTTATTAGGGGCTCATACAACTGTTATCCCAATCCATACACACATCAATTGTGTAAAGCGCATTTGTACATCGTTTCTCAAAACATTTTCTCTCCATTTAAACCCCCGACAGTAGGTCCTCATTTTTCCCCTCCCTCCCTGCTCCCCCCTCCCGCATGAGCCCTTGATAGTTTATAAATGGGTATTTTGTCATATCTTGCCCTGTCCGACGTCTCCCTTCATCCACTTTTTGGTTGTCTGTCCCCCAGGGAGGAGGTCACACACAGTTCCATGTAATCGGTTCCCTCCTTCCTACCCATTCTCCCTTTACCCTCCCTGTTTTGCCACTCACACCACTGGTCCTTAGGGCTCATCCATCCTGGATTCCCTGTATTTTCAGTTCCTATCTGTACCAGTGTACCTCCTCTGGTCTAGCCAGTCTTGCAAGATCGAATTCGAGTCATGGTAGTGGGAGCGGGGAGGAAACCTTTAGGAACTAGAGGAAAGTTGTATTTCTCATCATTGTTACATCTCACCCTGACTGGCTCATCTCCTCCCCGAGACCCCTCTGCAAGGGGATCTCCAGTGGCCTACTAATGGGCTTTTGATCTCCACTCCGCACTTCCCCCATCATTCACTATGGTAAGATTTTTTGTTCTGATGATGCCTTACACTGTGCCTCTTCTTTCTTGATGGTCATAGGAGTCTTGTTCCCACTTCTGAGATAGCTCACTTGATACCCAAGGTGATGACAAAAAATTGACCGAGCCCCACATCCTGTAGAGTTTCACGCACCATGTTTACCATGCTCCCACCTAGTCACTTGGTGGGAGTTATGAAGACTCTGGGCAGAACAGATGTTCACAGCTTTTAGTGGTGAAAGTTTTTAGACAAAAACATATTTGACAGAATTCAGGGGGAAGTCACAAAAGGTCCCAGTAATAATACCAGCAATGTACTGAGTGCTTACTATGTTGCAGGCACTGATGCAATTACTTATTTATTTTTTGCAATATTTTTAGATAAGGAAGTAGACAAGGGGTTAAGCCTATTCGATACCCCCAGGATATAATATTAAATATCATTATAGACTGAATTTGTAGGGATACAATGCCTTATGCCTAACTGAAGAATTGAAACCATGTCTAGGTTCACATTTCATAAAGGACATTGACCAATGGTGACTGGAGATGGTCTCATTTCAAGAACATTGGAAGAAACTGGAAATATTTAAATCTGAAGTACAAGATTAGAAAGCAAGGTGTGTTAGACTGGGTTGACAAGAGAAACAAATTCAGGGACACTCATATAATGTGTAAGAGAGAGTTTTATATGAAGAAGTAATATATGGAGCAAACATCCCAGCTCAGTTCAGATCAACTCCATCAGTCCATCCTAACCCATAAGTCCCTCTTCAGACCCACGCAGCTGCATGCGATGATGCAAAATGCAGGAAGGTCACAGGCTGGTGGGTGCAAAGTCTTGTGGATCCAATGGTGGTGGATGCATCTTCAGGGTCTGACAGGCCTCAGCGGTGTGGTTCAATAACAGGAAGGTAAAACGAGAGAGTGTGTGCCCTACCCCCAACCCCAACCCCAGGGAGGAAGAAAAAGAGGGCAGCCTCAAAGAGCCATTTATCTTGGTTGCTGCCAATCAAGCTGTGGCCTGATTGACAGGTTAAACTGCCCACATGTTTCTACAGGAGCCATGTTGGCACAAAAACCTAACTAGCATAGCTCACCCCTTAACTCTTATACCTTCAAGTTGATATGAGATTATGTAACGACCACAGAAGGATATGATCATGATCTCCAAATATGTGAGAGAGAGAAGCATGAACTAGGGAATTCCTGATTTTCTTGATAGAAAGGAAGTGAGATGGTAGTAGATGGAATTCCTTATTCACTGCCATCAAGTCAATTCCCACTCAGAGCAACCCTAAAGCACAGAGCACGGAGCAGAACCACCCTTGGGAGTTTTGGAGTAACTAACTCTTTATGGGAGCAGAATGCCTCATCTTTCTCTCTCAGAGGGGCTGGTGGTTTTGAACTGCTGACCTTGTGATTAGCAGCCACTATGACACCAGGGCTCCTCTATAAAAAGTGGAGCCAGCACATAATGGGCTAAACTGACTAGCAGAAGAGTGAGCCAGTGAAGTAGGCAACAGAAGCAGGATGAAACTCTGGCCACACATTTTGTAAAAGCAATTTGTATAATCTGCAGAAACCCAAGCCAAACCGAATCCAGGGAGTCAGTTCTACTCAGGGTGAGCCCATCTCTATGGGTGTCGAACTGTGCTCCCCAGGGTTGACAGTGGCTGGTTTCTCCCAGCCATCTCTCTTGGCCTGTCTTCTCATGTGCCCCAGAGCGGGCTCTAATCTCCAACCTTTTGGTTAGTAGCTGAGTACCTTAATCATTTACCACCCCACCCCCACCCCCCGGGGTCTTATTTATTGAAGGAAGGTTAGATGACAGGATGTTGGCGATCTCTTCCTACCCTAAAATCCTACTCTCAAACCAAACCCTCCATTTCTATTTACCCAGGAAAGCTCCCTGCCCTCGTTGGAGTGAGTTTCCATCTCTGTGCCCATGGACCTGCCTGGTCCCACCCATGTCGGAACAGGATCCACACCTTGTGGTTCAGCCTGTCTGTTTTCTCCATTGGACTGTGACTTCCTTGAGGGCAGGGCGCTCCGCTGTCTCTGTGAATGAACTCTCTCTATTGCAGTGCCCAGCACAGTTGCGAAGTTTCAGTAAATATGTATCCCATGTTGAATAACCAAATGAGTAGAGCTGATTTAAATCTACTGCCACACAAGGTAGGTAAAGGGAGCTAATGCTGGAGAGTGTCCAGGTGCAAAGTTAACCTCAGTGGGGAAGCCTTGCTCTTATCAGTCATAGTCTCTCTCCCTTGACCTCCCCGGTGTCTACTCCATCAATGGCAATATGAGAGTGTTTGATCATAATTGATTGCAATGTCAGTCTGAACATGCTTCTAGGGTAACAATGTCAAGAGACCTCAAGCCACACTTGCTTTTCATTTAATTCATTAAAGTATAAAGTCAAAAAACCCCAAACAAACCAAAACTCTCAATCCACGTCTTTTAAAGTTCAGTGGCTACACACGTGCCAGTGTGCCTGTGGAAAAGAGCAGTGTGGAGTCAATTTACCCAGTGGAGCCTCACATGATCACACTCACATTCTTGGGACTCATGTGACATTGCAGGTGGCAGATCTGATTTCTCACCTGTCTTTTGATAGTATTCATCCACTGATTACAGTGTTCCTAGCTGTCAGCATGTGTTGACACAAACTGCTGCTGCAATCACTGTGGGGCTGACATATATGTTCCTATAGGCTCAAGCATGATTCCTGGCCGCAGCTTCAGGAAGTTGGATTTAAATGGAGATAGCCCTTCCTTCTAATTTGCCTTCAAAAACATTACGTTGGAGAGCTGTAACTTAGCGAACACAGCCTGTGTGTAGCTACCATCCAAACATAGAACTTCAGGGGGAAATCCTCTCACTGGAATTATGCTGGCACCACGGAGAAACAGTGTCTGTTTACAGAGGAGGAGGAGACAGACGCCTCCCTCGTGAGAAGAGGAGGCAAGGCCCTTATGTCTGACCCATTTCTCCCCTGACCACCAGGCAGCCCTGGGGGCAGTCAGGTCACTGTGGGGCCTTTGGATGAAGGTTGTCCCAGAGATGACACAGCTTCAAAGAGAATCATTACATCAGAGGTGGCATAGCTGTGCCTGTAATGGGAGTGATTATAATGGCACCTGCTGCCCCTGTGAAGGTTTCTTATCTTAACAACGAAATAAGTGTAAAACCATGAAGTGAAGATGAACAGACAGTAATATTCACACTGCTTCACCCGCTTGAATGGAAACAAAGTTAGCTGCCATTTGGCGAATTTTTCATTAATAATAAATGAAAAACCTTACGGGTTGGAAATCCCTTCCGACACTTGCATTCTAGATGTTGCCACGCCAGATGGAACGATCTGCTCATTTATATAATTCAGCTCAAATTGCTCTATCATAAGACAGACTGAAGAAAAGATTTCTAAGCAGCAGCACAGGGCTGTGTGTGTGTGTGTGTGTGTGTGTGTGTGTGCGCGCGCGCGCTGTGTGAGAACTGGTCTTACAAGGTCAAATTTCAATGTACTGAAGGTTAGATACACTGAAGAGTAGAAGTACTGCAGTAGAGACAACGTCTGTAGCATTTCTGCACTTAGTGGTTTCTACCTGAGCAGCCGACACAAGAGCTCAGGTTGAATGTGTTTGTGGAACTCCTTCCACTGGGGCCTTCAGTTGGGCCCCCTCCTGCCCCTTGCCCCATTCACTTTGAATCAGAATGTATCCTGGGGGGCAAAGGAACACGTACTACCTACGTGCTGTCTTGCGCTTCAGGGCGTTTGAGAACTCGGGCACAAGGGGAAGGAGGTCTCAGTGTGTAAGGGACAAGGAGCATCTGTTAAAGGTGATGGCAAAAAGCGGACGCAGGTCATGGTGAACACAGGTCAAGTCTCTGGATTGTGCCAGAGATGAAGGGGGAAATGTCAGGTGCTTGGTTGCACAAACATAAGAGGGAGGCTTCAAAAAGTTCAGGGGGGGAATGCCATTATCTTTCAACTCTTTATCAACTTTTGTATATATTTACCACATTAAAGGAAAAAGCAATAAGAGAAGGACAGTGACATTTCTCAGTGGTCATCAGGAATGGGCAATCCATTCAACTGAGAAAGACCAGCATCTGAGAAGAGGTTTGATTTGGAAGGTCCCCAAGAGTTAGGTACCCTGGGATCCCTTTTCAGAGAAAATTCTCAAGACAGTTACTGATGTCCAGATTTGAACTCCATTGATGTTTTAGTCCCTTGGAAATTTGGCCACAAGGGATGGCAGCGAGGAGACACAAGGGCTCATTCTCACCACGCCTGTCCTGTCTGTCCAAATTAGCTCGTGCATGTCCCTGGGGCAGCTGGGCACTGCTGGTTTGACTCACAGAGAAGCTGCAGGGCGGAGTAGCACAGATGCAAAGTCAGAGTCTCATAATGAAATTTCACAGGGATCACCTTCCCTCTTCCCGGCTCAGTCTAGGCTTGCAGGAGCCCCCTTTATGAACAGGCTCTTGCGGAAGTGTAACTGTGAAGTATCACAAGCTTTCACATTTAGGAAATTCTCGTGGCAGAAGTGCTGACCAGGAAAGCTGCCCCTCTGAGCCTCCAGAACCCAGGGACCCTGAGGACACAATGCAGCAACCACCTTCCTGCCATCTGCCCTGAGGGTCAAGAAGCCCAGAAGGAGGTGCGATGGATCACGCTCTGGGGGGTGCAAACAGTGAATGTGATTGGCTGCCAACAGTCCACCCAGAAGCACCTCAGAAGAAAGACTTGGTGATCTGGTCATGGAAAGGCAGTCTTTGAAAACCCGACCCTGACACGCATGGGGTGGTCATGGATGGAGCTAGACCTGATGGCCAGTAGTAAAGAATTGATGGCTCCCACACTGACTGCCGAATTGACATTTTAAAGAGCAGGGGACAGAACAGGGGGCCTGGTGGCATAACGGGGTTGAGTTGCCAACCTCATGGTTCAAAACCACCAGCCGTTCCTGGGGGGAAAGACGAGGCTTCCTCCTCCTGTTCAGAGTTGCAGTGTCAGAAACTCACAGGGGCAGTTCTACCCTGTCCTACAGGGTCTCCATCGGTCAGGACAGCCTCAACGGCAGTGAATTGGGAGTCTTTCTGGAGGGGACGGAGAGCAGAAAACCAAACCAAACCTGTTGCTAATTTTCCCAAGCAACGTTGTCGTCTTTCCAAAGACTAGCGCGAAGATGGATTTTAGAGACAGGGCAGATCGCGAGCACCCTCAAACACTTTCTGGTTTCTCAAGCAGTCGAGGGGAGCGAAACCTGCGAAGAGCGTGGCCAGGGCAGCCCTGAAAAGGCCCTGCAGAGGTGCTTCATTAACCCGATTAAGCAGGTGGATGGAGAGGACCTCGCTGATAATTTACACCTTGCTAATGAAGCGTGTGACTCTTAATCTCCTCCAAACAAGATACACTCATGCAACTCCGGTGCAGGGAAAGGGGAAATTAATTAGGTGAAAAAACTATGAGATTATAGCCGAGGGATTCCTGCAAGGCAGCTGTAACCTGGGTGGTTAGTCATTCTAGCCTTTCTGAAATTCATGGCTGAGCTGTCAAGTAAACAAGTTGTGGGAGCTTGTGGGCTCCTAAGAAGTTTCAGAAGCAAGTGCAGCCTTTTGTGTCAGGTTATAGTTCATGTGGTTCCACTGGAGAGCGCTGCTCTGGTTCCTAGTGAGGGGTTGTAGCACAGGGGCCTGGAGGCGGCTGTTTGCAGTAAGAGCGTGTAACATTTGTCAACGTCTCGCTCGCCTGTCATTTATTTTAAACTGCTACATTGCAAAAGAAGGTATCTCATGCAAGGTGTGAAAGCATCTTGTTTCCAGAAGAGAACCATTTAACATGGTTGCTTAGGATGATTGTGTGAATGGTATAATCAGTTTCATAAAAGAAATGTAATAATAGTAGCTTATATTTATCAAGCATCTATTATACCAGGTTACCGACACCTTAGCCCACACAACCCTGCTTAATCATTATTTGTTTATAGATAACAATGAAAATAAAGCCCAAGAAGTTAAGAGACTGAATGATGGGCCATGTTCTCCCCCCCCTCCCCCCCATGCTTCTTACTTGTAAATGAAATAAATCACCCCTTAGAGCCAGAAATCAACTTACATGCCACTGGGTTCAGATGACTGAGCATGTTGCAGGTCAGGTGTGAAAACTGGCTTTGTTTCTGGCACCAGTCTGAGTTATGGAAAGAGGGGATCTTCACGGAAAGCTCTATCTTTATTAAGTCTGCTGTGCACTGCCACAATCTTCGACAAGGTACTTACTTTCTCTAAGTCCCAGTTCCTTTGCCTCTGGAGCGATAGTGACGATTCCTACCTCCTTCGCCTAAAATACAGCTGACCTGCGAGACTGTGCGGAAACCCTATGTGCACCAACCAAACCCAGACACGGCACTTGAAGCCTCGGTGACTCACTGAGACTCCACAGAGGATGTGACACTGCCTCGTAGGTCCCCAAGGCTGCAGTGCTGACGGCAGGAGAAAGACGAGGCTTTCTGCCCCTGGAAAGAGCGACAGTCTTGAAAACTCGAAGGGGGCGGTTCTACCCTGTCCTAGAGGGTTGCTGAGTTGTAATCAACTTGACGGCAGTGAGTTTGGGTTTGGCATCTGTATGGAAATAGACTGCCACGGCTTTCTGGTGGGTCAAGTCAGCAACCTTTGGGTTGGCAGTTAAAATGCTTTTTCACCACGGAACCACCCTGGATCGCTTACCGCGAACACCAACCCCCACCCTCTCTCCCTGCCATCAAACGGATTGCAATTCATAGCAACCCCACACAAGCGTTTCCCAGGATGTCCATCTTTACGGGAGCAGATAGCTGAGTGCCATGCGCACGACCGCACCACCGCGTCTCCTCGCTGTGGACACCAAACAAAACCCAGCTCACTGCCATCCACTAGATTCTGACTCATAGCAGCCCGAAGGACAGGGCAGAACTGCCCCTGTGGATTTCCAAGACGGAGGCGCTTTACGGGAGTAGAAAGCCTCATCTTTCTCCTAAGGAGTGGCTGGTGCTTTCCATCTGCTGACCTTTCACTCTGTCAGCAGGGCCGGGTTTAATACTTTTGGCTTTCTGCACTTTGTTATTTTTGGATCCTCAGTTAACTTCCTGACAGCTCGTCAGCCTAACTTACAGCTTTAAATACCTGTTAGGTGCTGTCCAATGGATGCCAACTCACACTGGCCCTACAGGACAGAGTAGACCTGCCTCATAGGGTCTCCTAGGCTGTAATCTCTCTGCAAGCAGATCGATCGCCAGGTCTTTTCTCTCCAAGAGTCACTCATGGGTTCCAACCAGTGGCCATTCAAGTGGCATCGCAACGTTTAATCATCCCATCACCAGGGTTCCTTTTTAAATATCGGAAGCCCCAGGCTTATGAATGAAAACCATTCCTCAGTGCGTCTTTAAGTCAAATTTGTAGGCAAATCAGAACAGGTATACCTGGTTCTTCTTTCACCTTACTTATGGAAAGGGAGCCCTGGAGGTATGGTGGGTTAAAGGTTGCACTGTGAACTGCAAGGTCAGCAGTTTGAATCTACCAGATGCTTCATGGGTGAAATATGAGACTTCTGCTCCTGTAAAGAGTTACAGCCTCTCATTCCAGGATGCACACCTTCCCGACACAATTGCTGAAGAAAAATGTGAACATAAGCAAAGGCGGTGAAGAAAGCTGATGGTGCCCGGCTACCAAAAGATATAGCATCTGAGGTCTTAAAGGCTTAAAGGCAAACAAGCAGCCATCTAGCTGAGAAGCATCAAAACCACATGGAAGAAGCACACCAGCCTGTCT
>NW_022103915.1:49659206-49671678 GCF_000313985.2 Echinops telfairi
GATGTACAAATGCGCTTTACACAATTGATATGTGTATGGATTGGGATAACAGTTGTATGAGCCCCTAATAAAATGTTAAAAAATAAACAAACAAAAAAACCAACCCAGCTCTGTTCCTAAATTCATCCATCCAGTGAGTCCATCAAAAAACATGTATCCACTTGGTGCTGAGCACTGGATTCAGTCTTTTTTTTCTTTCAGTTTTATTGGCATATGTATGATTCCCACATATATTCAATAGTTCAATCACATTAAGAAGAGTTGTAGAACTGGGCGCATAAGCAAATATGGTGAAGAAAGCAGATGGTGCTGGGCTATTAAAAGACATAGAGTCTGGGGTCTTAAAAGCTTGAAGCCAAACAAGTGACCACATAGCAGGGAATCAACAAAGCCCACATGGAAGAAGCACACCAACCTGTGTGATCACGAGGTGTCAATGGTAACAGGCATCAGCCATTCAAACATAAATAATCTCATCGAGGTGAAGGAGATGGGTAAAAGTAGAAACCCAGAGCCCATCCTGGAATAACTGGACATTCCACACAGAAGGGCTGCACGGAAGAGAATATACAGTATATCCAGGGGACAGGTTAGCATTGACGAAGCACACAACATTCATCTAGTTTTTTAATCCTTCCTCTCCCCCACTATTATGAGCTCAGTCCTACCTTGGAAATCCACCGGTACAGATGAAAGCTTTCAATATACGGATTTCAGGATAGACACCCACCCCTCTTGGGGACAGTAATGGGAGTAATGGTTCCAGGAGGACATGGGAAAGGAAGGGGGAGCAGATAGCAATGATGGTGGAATAACTCCCCTCAAGGGGGACGGATACTAGGATAGCAGGTGAAGGGATAGAGTGGGTGGTGTAAGATATGCATTCATGATAATAACAATACATAATATGTAAAGGGTTCACAGAGGTGGTAGGGTGGGGGAGGGAGTTCAAAGAGGAGCTGATAGTAAAGGGCTCAAGAAGGAAGATAATGTTTTGAAATTGTTGATGCCAACACTTGTACATGTCCACCTGATATAATAGATAAATGAATTGTTATATGTAAGAGCCCCCAATGAAATGATTTATTTTTTTTTTCTTATAAAAAGAAGAGCTATACAATCATCACCACAATCAGGTTTAGAATACTTTTTTAAATTCTTGGATTCATTGTTATTAGTTCTCCCTCCCCGACTCCCCTGAAACCTCCCTTGCCACACCCCTAAGGGACCATTAACCCAGTTACTGTCTCTATAAATTAACCTATCTTGGATGTCACATATAGAAAAACATTAAACAGACAAACAAAACTAACAAGCATAATGAATAAAACAGAAAAAAGCCTCAATTGGAAAAAAAGAAAATATTAAGAATTAGAACATATTTAAATGGATCATAGTGGATCACCAAGTGATAGGGTGATAAATTTTAACCTAACTGCATTTGCAACAATCTACGTTCCAACTCATTCTGCATATTAGCAAAATTATTCACAACCCTGGTTCATGGCCAGAGGGGATTCACCAGGAGCTTGTATTTCCCCTTCAATTATTCTTTTTTAAACTTAGAGAGCTTTAAAATGGGTCAACTGTGAGATCAAATGGTAAGATATTACATTGTGACCTAACTTTGTCTGCCATAATCAACTTACTATGCTCTCTGTCTGATAACAGGACTATTCATACCCCTCAGCTATGACTGAAGGGGATTCACCGCAGTTTAATCCATGTGTGGACCCTACAAATAGATTGTGGGCTTCCACGGTGATCTATAGTCCTCTGCAAGCTGGATGTTCACAAGTTAAGCTCTGATCACCATTCCCTCATTATATTTGGGTAATATTATTTCCAATCTTTGGATCACACAGGCTGGTGTACTTCTTCTATGTGGACTTAGTTGATGCCTCCCTTAGAGATGGCTGCTTGTTTAAAAACAAGCCATTAAGACCCCAGATGCTATTCTTTCTGATAGCCAAGCATCCTCTAGTTTCCTCATGCTACTTTGCGATAACACCCATCTCTTCATGAGGTCAAGTAATAAGTAGGGCATGTCATAAGAATTGATTGTTTTTAGATTGGGGTTAGAATTAAGTGCAAGCTCAAAGTCCATTCATGAATCTATGGTTTATGTATGTCTCTGGCTCACCTTAGAGGTATCATTGCCATTTTATGTTAGAGAACATGATCAATCATCCCCCGAGGCATCACTTCCACCGCCATCAAGTCAATGCGACTCACAGAGAACCCATCAAGTCAATGCGACTCACAGGGGAGAACTGCTTGTGAGTCTCTGAGCCTGTGCATCTTCACAGGAGTAGAAAGCCTCATCCTTCCCCTGTCGAGCTGGCTGGTGGTTTCGAACTGCTCACCTTGCAGTTAGCAGCAGCCCAATGTGTAACCACTAAACATTGGTAGTGTCATTAGTTTAGCCAAAGGTATAGAATTTAAAACACTGGTGAGTAACGGAAATTAAACCAGTCTAGGCCATCTATGAACTGCAGTACATGAACTGTTGCACAAATTAAACTCTTGAGTGACTAGACACTATTTACACAAACAACGGGGGTTAGTAATGGGACGAATCTTTCAATAACATTCATACCCAGCAGCAGGGCCATACCTAACAGATGAATACATGTCATAATGAAGGAAGGAAGACATTAAAACAGAAAGTATATGTTAGTTCCGGGCCGTCACTCATGGGCACCCTCAAGGCAAGAGATTCTAGCCAAAGTCCAGCATCTGCCAGTTCTAAGGGAGTTTCAGCCTTAAGTCCAATGGCTACAGGGGCGTTTGAGGTAGAGTGTAGTTCACTTAATCGAGTGGACTCAGTCTTGAGGATATAAAGGACAAGGAACTAAAGCTCTCGGCCTGGTTAGAGGGGACAACAGCCCATGAATCAACCATCCCCATGCCAGGGCAAAGCACGGGGACACAGCTATAGTGAAGAAGCCAGCTGCCTAAGTGCCAGGGAGGCCTAGCTGAAGGAGTCCTGGTGTGCAAGGAGAGCTGCCTCCTAGGATTTTCTAAGCTGTAATCCATCACAGAAGGAGCCCTGGTGATGCAGCGGTTCAGTGCTTGGCTGTGAACCAAAGGGTCGGTAGTTCGAACCCATCCAGCATCTCCATAGGTGAGCAACCTAGAGATCTGCTTCCACACAGATTAAAAACCGAAGAAGAAGATGTTTTAAAGTTGATTGTGGTGATGATCGTACAACTCTTCTTGGTGTGACTGAATTGTATGATTGGTGGATTAGGTCCCCATAAAACTGTTTATTTAAAAAAAACCAAATCCAGTGCCATTGAGTCTATGCCAACACACAGTGACTGTGAAGGTCTGAGCAGAACTGCCCTTGACAGTCCCCAAGGCCGTACATCTTTATAAGCAGACTGTCACATGCAGACTGCCACATCGTTCTCCCACTGTGTGATTGGTGGGATTGAACCACTGACCTTTTGGTTAACAGCCAAGTGCTTATCCCTATACCACTAGGGCTCCTGCCATACGGATTATGGCCTAGGAAACCCTAGCGGGCAGTCTGACTTGGTCACAGGGTCCCTGTGAGTAGAAGTGGATGCTAGGGTGCCCAGCAACAAAGCCCATCGAAGGCTTTTGCGCTCTTTTTGAGTCCCTTGTAGATGGAAGCGTAAATGGTCGCTGACAGGAAAGCAAAACTGAGGGCAGAGAGGGGAATGAGAGTCAGTTCCAAAATTTAGCTCAAAGTGGGTACAGGCTGCTCTAGCCTGTGGCTGAGAGGCGGTGAGAGCGCAACCTAGGAGGCAGACAGGACACAGACTGCCTCCCCTAGAGGGCATGACAGGTGCTCAGGAGCAACTTCTGAATCCGTGCCTGCATGGGTGCGCTGCCGGGGCTGGCTTTGTGCATGGTTGCAGTCTCTGCTGATCTCTCTGCAGACGTTAATTTTGTGCATTTGGGAAGTAATTTTTGTTTGTTCTGTTGGTTCCTTTCTGCTCCCCGCCCTGTCTCTGTTTCCTTCAATTCTGTATTTCTGCTGTCTGTTCATTTTCTGTTTTCAATGGCAGAGGCTTGCTTCAGAAGTGGAATGATCTTTGCCTGTCCGTTAAAAAAAACAACTCACTGCCATCTGAGTCAATTACAACTCATAGTAGCCCTCCAGGACAGGGTAGAACTGCCCCTGTGAGTTTCTGAGACCGGAACTCTTGATGGGAATAGAAAGCATTGTCTGTCTGCCACAGAGCGACTTGCAGTTAGCAGCCCAATGTGTAACCACGACCCACCAGGGCTCCTTTCTTGCCTGTCCATACATAGTTGAATATAGACCCTGGTGGCACAGTGGGTTAAGCACTGGATTGCTTGCCACAAGGTGGGCAGTTCAAATTCATCAGCTGCTCGGTGGGAGAAAGACGAGGCTGTCTGCTCCCACAAGGATTTACCATGGTGGAAACCCTACAGAGCAGTTCTACTCTGTGCTATTTGGCCACTGAGGGGTTGGAATGGGCCTGATGGCAGTCGAAAGCCTATTGATTGGAATTCACCGTAAAATGACTGGGCATGGCCTGGTCTTTCTATTGGGGGAGAGGTCTTAAGCTTTCAATATTTTGTCTCTAGGTATATTCAATTTCTCCAGAGAACTCTCTCATCTCCTGCCCCTCCCACTACTGTGGGGTAGTGAGACCCAACACTGCTGCGATCTGCACCGGGCTGCGATCCCATTGGGATCCATGAGGTTTCCATCGGCTGAGTTTTGGGAAGGAGATCCCGGAGGCCTTTCTCTAGTCCATCTTAGACTGGAATCTCTTCTGAACCCTGTTCAGCCTCAGAGCGGCAGGCAGGCCTCCACTGACAGGGGGTGGTGGCTACACACGAGGGTCTGGGAACTGACCCCCAGGTCCCCCACGTGGAAGATGAGAAGTCTAACCCTAAACCATCAAAGTCCTCACACGGTATGAGCAGACATACTGTTAGGCTGGCATGGAATAGTGCGATCATAGGGGTTGTTAAAATACTGAAACCCTTACTATCGTATCAAGTCACTGCCCTCAGATCCCAGCCTGCGCCTCGCTGCACCCTGCCCTTTCTGTAGGGCACCTCATGCCCTACAGTCTAGAATCTAACAGGTGAAAGCCCGGTACCGCCCGGAGCCCCTCAGACTGGTGTCCATTCCAGTGGCTTGATGTTAACTTAGTGAGAATCGGGCACACACCCGGAGAGGAGTGTCAGAGGTCTCCTCATTCAGTGTATGAGCTGTCAATCACCTCCTCTGAGGCTGAACGTAGGTCGCATTGCCCTCTCCTTTCCTGCTTGCCTGGTGAGCCCTGGCTTGCAGCCCTTCCGGTTGGATTTCTTCAGGGTGTCGGGCTCTCCTCTTCTGCTGGTGGGAGCGAGGGCTGGTCACCCGGCCCTGGGTGAGGACTCTTGCATTCTCCTGGGCTCAGCCTCGCTCCGAATGGACTTCTTTTAATAAGATCTCCTGTTTCCCAATCCTGGCCCCAGCTTGAGTTCTGGGACACAACTCCACTTGCTTTTGTTTTGCTTTGTTTTGGTCTTCTTTGTCCTGTGGCCGGTGCTGAGCGTTTACTTTCTCTGTTCTGCGCAGGCCCTTAACGGTCTGCCCATCTGCTGGTCATCTCCCCTGCTCCGTGTGGCCATCTTGGCATGAGCTTTCCGGGGACATGGATGGATTCCTGGGAGTGACGGCCTTTCGGTCACGTTGAGCTGCTCGGAGGACAATCGCTCTAGCAATTCATCAGGACTCTTGAGTTGACTGGCAGAGAAAGCACCTCAAGTTGCCTTGCATAAAAGTGGCAACGATGTTCCAGGATCCAGGAGGAGGGGGCTTTCAGATCAGAGGCAGGAAGGAAATGGTTTTGCAGGACTGCAGAGGTTTCCCTTCTATCCTTGGTCTTTTTATTAACTTAGTACTTCATCCTTTTCTCACTTGCTTCCTCTCCGAGGCCCAGCTCTCCCTCTCTGGTCCTCCTCACAGTCCCTGGGTATGCCTGTTACGATTCTACGTTACCCGCTGCCTCTCAGACTCAGTTCCAGATTCGGAGGAAGGCATTCAACTGAGTCCTGTTCCCCACTGCCCTACGGCCAATCAGCTCATGACGTACCAGCCGTATTGCCACATTATCGCGTAGACGGGCAGAAGAGGGGAATAGTTTCCAGAAGTCAGGGAGCCCATGTGAGCGGGGCAGATACACCACAGAAGTGTCCACGACAACAGGGGCAATAATCGATTCCTTCCTTTCCCAATCTCCCTCACCCTGGCCACCAATCTTCCAAGCACGGCCAGAATGCTCCTTAGAGGCAAGGATGGCGAGACTTTATCTCTCATACTTCGGACATGTCGTCAGAAGAGACCAATCTCTGGGGAAGAATGTCATGCTCGGTCAAGTGGAGGGGCGACGAAAAAGAGGGAGACCCTAAACAAGATGGATCGATACCGTGGCTGCAACCATGGGCTCAGGCACGGGAAGGAACCATTGTGAGGGTGGTGCAGGACCGGGCAGGGTTCCATTCTGCTGTTCATAGTGTTACTGTGGGTTGTAACCGCCTCTGTGGCATCCAGCTTGAATTGGGGGGGGGGGGGAGCAAGGAAGCAGAGTGCTGAGAGATGTTCACAGCTGCCGTGGAAGTTGCTGCAGCTGCAGGCAGAACTCAGGCGGCAGCCGCTTGGGCCTGTGCTGCAGAGGCCTGCTGCAGTGAGCCAGGGCCCTGTCTTCCGGGAGGCTCTGCCTTGGCTCCTGCATCTCCCTCCCAGGGCTCTAGTCTGATGCCCAGAGGGGCCTGAGTCAGCTGCTCCTCACAGCTTAGGGCTTGGAAGCTTGTATTTGTGCTTTTTTTTTCTTTCACTTCTTCCATTTTAAAATGGAAATATTAACCAAGATCAGCTTGGGGGCATTTTTCAAATAAATATGGCAACACACAACCTGTACACTCAGTCAGTCTCCAGTCCCTCCGAGTATTGCACGCCACGGAAGAAGTTTATGAGTTACAGGCCCACCTCCCGTGTGACAGAATTCATTTTTCTAATGAAATGTTTATTGAATAGGGCAAGAGAAAGCAAGCACATGCGCTACTTATGCTAATCAGCATTTGATAAGTAGAATGCAATTTTCTCTCTAATCAACATAGTGTCCATCATGTTCAATTAGTAATGCACTAGTGACAGTCCATGCAGGGCTGGAGAGGGAGAACCAGCCAAATGCTGTCTAGGGATGGACAACCCCGCCAGTACCACCCCACCCACCACCCCACACGCAATTTCCCAGTTAAAAGGAGTGGAACTCACGGGTTGTAATTCATTCCCAGTCCTTTCTGTGGGTACAGGGGCCATGCTGCATGTACTGCAATATTCCCTTGAAACTAGAGTCCTTTGAAAGTGGAGTTAGAGGTAGTATCCTTTCATAATGAGCAGCGTTAGGATCATAGCTTTGACCACTGAAAAGGAAAGTTCCTTTCAAGGCGGCCCATGTAGAACAGCGGTTCTCAACCTGTGGGTCACGACCCCTTTGGTTGTTGAACGACCCTTTCACAAGGGTCACCTGATTCATAATGGTAGCAAAATGACAGTTATGAAGTAGCAACAAAAATAATTTGATGGTTGGGGAGGTCACCACCACATGAGGAAGTGTATGAAAGGGTCGCGGCATGAGGAAGGTTGAGAACCACTGATACAGAATGAAAGCAATTCAAGACTTGGGTGCTCCTCTTTCAGATCCAGAGAGTTTAGCCCCTTAAAGTTGTGCTTCACATGCACATGGAAGCCAGACCGGGAACAGGGAAAACAAGAGAGGAATTGACACATCTGAATACAGTGTTGGCCATGACTATGGGACGGACCACACCAGCCAGAGGAAGACCCACAACCAAGTCTGTCTTGGGGCAAGTGCAGCCAGCAAGCTCCTGAGCCGTGAGGATGCTGTCGGCATCTCACAGACGTTGGGGACGTAACTGGCAGGGGACCAGTCCCCGGAAAAGGACCTCACACTTGGCAAAGTAGACAGTCGTCAAAAATGAGCAAGACCATCAAGGAGATGGAAGGACACAAGGGCTGCCCCCATGGGCTGACATCACTGTGAGGACGGGCAGGACCAGGTGGGGCTTCATTCTGTTGTACAAGGTTACTGCGAGTGGGACCCCGCGCAGCAGCTCCTGACAGCAGCAGCGCGATTGTCCTGGATGCAACTATGTGACTCTCCAAAAATGGGCGCCGTTTAAATGTGTGGGGACTAGTACTGAATCTACGCTGCGAAGAACAGATCTATAAGTTTTTATTTGAACTGTTAATAAACTACTTAGCATTTTTTCTTTTACAAAGTTTCCCTAATCAGTTCCACAAGAAAGTCTCAATAAAGAGATGCCTCACATTTGAAATCGCTCCCAGAATGAAACTGCATTGATGCGGCAAAGGTACCTTTAATGGTACAAACAAAATGTGTGTTAACGGAAAGGTTGGCGGTTCAGACCCACCCAGCAGCTCTCAGCGAGAAAGACTTGGTGACCTGCTTCTGTAGCAATGACAACCAAGCAGCCTCTAGGTCCCAGGGGTTGAAGGTGACTGATGGCATCCAACAGCAAATGATCATCTATCCCTGAGAACATTTCCAGAGGAGAACCGAAAACAATGCATCGTTTTGGTCTTTTATTTTGTAAATGCAAGTTTTCTTTCAATCAAGCCTATTTTAGAATGATAAAAATGATTTTATAGTTAAGTAATATATTTATAAATTAAACACCATTTAATGATATAAACACAATGAAAGGGTACCTTTTCTGGTTGTTGGCCTTAGTTTATGAAAGACAGTTCATTAAACTTTTCCATTCAAGGGAGTCTAGGTTTAACCACAGACGCAGATAGTTGCGTGCACTGTACTTTTTCCTTAGTCGACAGCATAGCAGCAGCACCCCAACCTCCTTCCATCTGCCGCCCCCTCCGAGTTCCACGGGCACCAACCCTCATGCAGGCCATGCTTTTCCGGGTATGCACGCGTGTATCCTCGGAAGACTTGCAGTGTGGGTTTTCAACATGCACGCATGTAAGTAAATTGTAGGGTACTATAAGTTTCACTCCAGATCTAATTTTCCCCTGCATACCATTTTAAAGATCTGGCCACGATATCGTAAGTAGTTGTGGTTCATTGTTTTCGACAAACTCCAGAACAGCATCTTCATCTTCTTTAGTTTGTCTAAGCTGCGCTGGTTCTCCACTGTCATGGAGCGGCTGCAGTCAGCGTCCCTTGCACGGTCATTTGGGGACATGTGTGAGACTGAGTTTCAAAAACAGACCGTCAGTGGTGGCAGATGACACTGTAGAATCGCACCTCTGAACTTTTCATTCTTAGCGTACGAGACTCTGTGTTTCCTCTCCCGGTCTCTAACATTTGGCCTTATCATCTGACTGTACCATTTGGTACCAATCTGATAAACACAAACATTTTATTGTTATTTTGATTTACATATCTTTGCTCACCATTGTTGTTGCCTATTGGATTTCTGTCCCTGTTAATTGAATGTTTAATGTGTACATCAACTTTTTGTGGGTGTGTCAGCTGGTTTTCCTATTGATTTGCCAAGGTTCTTTGCATGCCCTTGATATTAAAATGTTTGGGGTTTTACTTGGCACTGAGTCCTTTCCTTGTGTCTCACCACTTGCTAGCTTTATCGTGGGCTTTCATTTAAAATGTGTTCCAAAGTTTAACAGCACGAAATCTAGGTTTCTCTAGATCATTTTTGTCTTGCCTATGTTTATGATAAACCCCTACGTTCATGTAGATATTCTCCAACATCGTTCTTACAGTAGCTCTTTATTTTTATCTTTTCTTAGTTTTAAGTTTTATTTTTGGTGGAAATCGACACACAATGCATTCCCACGATTGCAGACACAATGGTCAGGGGCATCTGCCCTGCACATTTTCAGTTTGCTCTCTCACTGTGATGTCTGATGCTCAGCCTAGCTTTGTTTTCTCGTGTCGTGCATCGGAGTTTCCATCGCTGTTGTTCGGCTGCATCAAGCGGCTCTCTGGTGACCCTACTCACAACACAAGAACCGTCGCCTGTCCTCACGCAGTCACTGTTGGTTCGAGCCCCAGTCCCGGGTTCTGTCCTTCTCTGAGGACTGGTTAGCTTTGCTCACAGGCCCACAGTCCAGGACAGGGACTCTTACCATCCGTGCTTCTAATTCTGACTGTATTTCTTCTAAGACAGATTTTTTAAATTCTTCTGGTAGTGTATGGTATATTTAATATTCTTCACCACCACCACAATTCAGTTGCATCAATTGCTCCCTTTAAAAAAAAATCATTTTATTGGGGGCTCTTACAGCTCTTATCACATTTCATACATATATCCAGTTTGTCAGACTCATCTATACATAGGTTGTCATCATCTTTTTCCAAACATTTTCTTTCTGCTTGAGCCCCTGGCATCAGCTCCTCATTTTCCCCACTCCCTCCGCCACGCCCCCTTGATAATTTATGAATTGTTCTTTTTTATTTCTTCCATGTCTTACACCGACTGCAGTCTCATTTCACCCACTTTCTGCTGTTCATCCCCCTGGGATGGGAGCCATACCTCGATCATTTCATCGTGATTGGTTCCCCCTTACTTCCCCGCCCCCAACCTTTATCCTCCTGGTATCTGATGACAGCAAACTAAAGAACGACCTTGCAAGATGCGGAGCTGCCGTACAAGATGATGCACGATGAGCACAAGCGACTCCATCTTGAAAGAAAATGAAAGCCCTACAAGGCCCCGCAGAAACGCTGAGTCACAGCAAAGGAGTCAACAAGTGGACTAGGAGCCACCCCAGAAAGTTTGGGGGACCCTGATCAGACCCAGAATGATGTCAAACGGCCAGCGGAACTGCCTATATAAACCCGTGTAGAGAGACTGAGATTCAGAGAGCTAGGAACCAAGGAGACATCAACTCCTGCTCTCTCCAACTCTACCCCAGGTGAGTACACTGATTTGATAACTGCTCGCAGGTGGCCAGACTAGGGGCATTCATGCTCTTCTCCCTTTGTTATTCATACCATAGCCACCCGGACTAGAGAAACAAATCCAGGGAGACTCATATGTGTATCACAAAGAACTTTATGTACAAGGGCAATTGAATATTGAGAAAACATTTCGACCCAGTCCAGATCAAGTCCCTAAGTTCGATATTAGCCCATATGTCCGATACTAATCTATAAATTCCTCTTCAGACTCACGAAACACGTGCAATGACACTGAATGCAGGAAGATCACAGACAAGTGGGTGGGAAGTCTTATGGATCTAGTGGCAGTATAAGTATCTCAGCACTGGCAGTGGTCTCCATGTGGCTCCCTCAGCCCCCCAGGCTCTAGTGTAGCTCCATGTGTTTTCTCTCCAGGAATGTCTCACAGGGAGTGACTGTGTGTCCCTCCTCCAGTGAGCTATTTATCTCCTTTCTGCCTCCAAATGGGGTCATCAAGCTGTGACCTGATTGACAGGCTAGACTCCACCCCTTCACTCTTAGTCGTCTCACGTTGGCACCAGATTATATAACTACCAGATATCTTGATTATGTAACTACCATCAGATTATGTAACTACCATATATCTTGATTCTTCTATATTTAAATTAAAATAAGTCTATCAACTCTTTTCAAAGTCTTCTAGGATTTTGATTGGAATTTAATGGGATTTGTAGACTTAGTTATGTTATTAGCTTATCTCTACAATTGGGTTCCAAGACAGTACTTATATATTACTCCCCGCCTCCAGCTCGTGATGGGCTGGCACTGATAGTTTTCTGCCTCAAGTAGGGAGAGTGTGTACAAAGGTTGTCCCAGGACAGTGTGGGGATGCTATAGCTCACAACAAGACGTTCTTTCTTCCCGTGCTTGTCAGATGCCTTTGGCACCTGACCCTGTGTCAAAGGCTTTCACTTCCCTCCCTTGCTGGACTATCTATCCAGGGAAGAACTGAGATGTTTATTTCTGGATCCATCAAGTTCCTTCTTACCTCAGTGCCTTCTTCAGGCTGAGAGTCCAACACTGGAAGATGGCACCCTGAATTTGTAATCTTCTCAGAACCAGACTTTATTCACTATTCTATTTTACACACCCCTTTTCCCCCTCCTGGATCCCACCCCCCACATAAGAAAAAGGCAAAATCCTTATAGACTTTAACCTAAGTTACCATAGAGTAACTCGGAAAACTATGTAGCTCATTCACTGCCCTCGGGTCTGTTCCCAACTCGTAGTGACTCCACAGGACCCAGTAGAACGGGCCCTTTGGGTTTCTAAGACTTCAGTTCTTTACAGGAGTGGACAGCCGTATGTTTTCCCCTTGGAGTGGCTGATGGGCTCAGTATGACTGACCTTGTGGCTACCAGCTTGATTAACTGACCGTGACCTCAGACCTCCTACCCAGTATGGAAGGCAGCTATTATCTTCAGAAAGGTTATTCAAGTTCCTTAGATGGCAGTGTCAGACAGAAGCTAAGATGGACCTAGAAATGCAAA
>NW_022103915.1:49676108-49694888 GCF_000313985.2 Echinops telfairi
CTTTGTTGCTTCTGAGCTTGATGGCCGCTTGATTACCTTCAAGGGCTGGCATCTTTATAGAAGCAGGTGGCCAGGCCTTTTCTACCATAGAGCTCTATGTGGGTTTGAACCAAGAACCTTTCGGTTAGCACAGATTGGAAGCATTTTCACCACCCCGGCTCCTCTTCTGCATCAGTCATGCCCATTGCCAATTAAGAGAGACAAAAATGTTGCCTGTCTGATTCCCAAGTCAAGTGTAATAGTCAGCACACACTTGTCTATGGTGATTTTTCAAAGACTTGTGGAACTATTGTTTGCATCACGTGTGCCATGTAATTCCATCTTTTTGCCCACATTGGCAGGCCGCTTCACTGTCATGACAGGTTGGTTGATTTCTCAGGAGGTTCGTTTCTCTGCGTTTTCAGGAATTGGCCAGTTTTTAGGAGGACAGTGTCACAGTGCAGATACTGTCCTACTTAAAAAACAAAAGAAGCAAATCCGTGGGCTAGATTATATAAAAGACACTGAGAAATAAATTCTGACCTCTAATGATAGAATCAATTTTTTCTATAATAGATCAAAATTTTCGTAAGTATAAGCTTATTATAATACGTTTTTGTTTTGTTCTTCATCTGTGAATTGGTGAAGTCCCTAACCCCAGATTACTAATCTCCTAGAGGCATGAGGAGGAGGATTTTGGCTACCACTCTGTTTTTTAGATGGTTATAATTTCCAAGTGTAATACTGCTGCTAAAGTAAGAGTCTGGATGTCTGTACAACTCAAACTGTGAACCCGAGCTTTCTATGTTTATATTCAGCTTTCTCCACTCACTGGGGAGTCTTTGGGCCATGCAAGTGGTTAACCAGCCACTGTTAACCAAGTCACGTCAGCCCGTGAGCTCTGAAGAGGGACTTGGAGAACTGTTTGTGAAAAATCAGCCATTGAAAACTCCACGGGCACACTTCTCCTCTGGGGACTCACCCAAGGGCAACTTACTTTTCTTCACGATTACTTATGAGGACTACAGGCGGTTAAATCTCTGAGCGCTTCCAAAGAGCAACTCTACAAGTGTATTTGTCTGTAATACAACTGGAAAGAATCCATGGGAGTAGAAAGACTGAACCAGCAGAGAGACTCCGTGGTGTTGGAATGACCCAAGATGCTGTAGACAGGCTCCTGTCTTCCTTCCTCTGCCACTCCCCCCACCTCCCACTGTCCCAGTCACTGACCTTTGGGTTCCTTAAAAGAGGTGGGCCCACACCCTCCTCGGGAAGTCTACCTGTTCCCTCCCTTCCATCTAGGTGTTTCCCACTATGTAAGATTTCAGTACAAATGTCCATCCCCAGTCTGTGACTGACCTGTTGTCCCTTCTCTCCTGGCACCCCGCAGGCAGAAACGCCATTGTTTTCATGCCCCGTTGCCCCTCCAGCTCACTGTGGAGCCTGGTATGTGGTAGGGCCTTCAGAAGTGTAAGGATGAATAAGGTATCTATGGCCTTTTTTTGAGAAATGGCATTGGAAAGGACCCAAAGAAACCAGTGGACCAAGAGGGCGAAGGGAAGTCCAGCCTGGGGGAGGGGTGAACTAACTGCTGGAGGGTTTGCTCAGTAGGTAAAGCTACTGGATACAAAGCCGATGCTCAGAAATACAAACCCCGACCTAATTTACCATTTAACAGTTGTTACAAGAAATCCTCCTGTGCACAGATTAAAAAAAGAAACAGTACTGTGGAAAATTATCAAATGAGGAATGCTATTTTAGGTAAGTATAATATTCTGTCTCTGTATTATGATTTATATAAAAATTGTCATATATAAACTGTATGTGTGTCACAAAGATAAAAATGATAAGTTTATCTTTTAAATATTTTTAAAATTAATTTTTCGCTTTTCCTTTCAAGCCATTTTATTAGGACCTAATCTAGACATTGTACCATTACATAGCTCAATCATCTCAAGCAGTGTAATACAATTGCTGCCACAATCAGTTTTAAAACATTTTCTTCTTGTATGCCTTGATATCAGCACTCCCCACCTCTCCTGCTGTACCCCCCAGGAATCCTTATTCTAGCTATTGTACCTATAGATTCATCCATCCTGGGTTTCATATAAAAAAACACATAGAAAAATACATAACAAAGGGTCAAGAAGGCTACCAACAATGACAAAATGCGAGAGATAAACCTCCATTTGAAAAACAAACAAAAACAAACCCCACTGAAAATATCAATCACCAGATCCAACTCAAAGTGTATCAAAAGGGGATAAAATGACAAGCTTTTAACTCTTTAAGTCAGATTGATCATTTTAATCTACTATAATCATGTCTCAAATACTCTGTCTGATAACCAGGTTGTTCCCACCCATCAGTGATGGTCAGAGGGAAATCACCAGAGGCTTGTTCCCTATGTTGACCCTACAAATGTATTTCGGGCTTCCACTATCATCCATAGCACCCCAGAATCTCACAAGTTTATTCTTAATGTGACTCTAAGTTCTGGTCCTGTGCTGGTTAGTATGGTAGCCCTTACCCACATGTAGCTATTGGAATTGAAACAAAATCAATTAAAATGAAATAAATATTAAACATTCCATTCTTCTGTCCCACCAGTCATATTTCAATAGCCACCTTGGGTCTTGGGTCCCATGAAGGACAGTGTAGAGACAGAGTCCCCTAGAGACTCTTGTAGCTCCCATAGAACTACAGGCTCATCCCCTAGTCTCACTGTGGGCTGTTTGTTTGTTTGACAACTACTGGGGCACTGTGGGAAAACCACAAAACATTTTCCATACAGGAAAACACACACAGGGGCACTTAGAGCGGGCCTTTCTTGCAGTAGGATGCGTGACTAACATTGCCTAGTAGGGTCGGCCGTTCTGTCACTTACATCCCCTTTTTCCAAGGAGTGTCATGGAAGGCCTGCGTCTGTCGGCTCTGGTTACTCTCTAACCTTGGAAAGGCCTATTTTCTTCTCTTGCCAACTTGCCTCTGAGGCTTATCAGGGAGAGAGGATTGCTGTTGATGTCTAGTGCCCATAATTAATCCCAGAGCCAGGGAGGATTTGGGACCACTGATCGTGGCTGACTTCAAATTGAAAAGTCACTGTTAGCGTGTGAAACAGACTCCATATGTTGTGGATGAACCCCTGAAGGATGGGGACTGGCAAGATCATTCAGTCACCAACACAGGTTGCACTTCGGGTTGGTGTTTTTGCATGTGCTCACACACTCACGCTTTTCGGGGGTGCCACAGAGCCCACCAACAGGGCAGGCACCCTGTTGTTCAGAGTTCAGTGGGTCCTGGAAGAGGGCTTGGGATTTTGAAACGTGAACTTAGTGCAAACCCCAAATGACCAGTTATGAAAGTTGCCCTTCTCTTTAGCACGAATGTGGCCAGCGCAAACGAAGGCAGACAGTGGGCCGATTGGTTAGTGTAATCCAATTGCTGTGTTGAGCTTCTTTTCTTGTTCCAGCCATGACTAATTTGTGGTTTCAGAAGTGTTTCTGAATGTCAGACACATCAATTATAAGAGATGGGCAAGACCCAGAAGGGGAACGTAAAGGGAGGGGGACGTGGAGGGGCAGCTAAAAAAATGTTAACGATTAGCTAACGTTGTGATTGCAGGCAGATGTCTCCCTGTGTGTTTGCAAGAGTAATTCTTTTATTTAAGAAGGCAGTGGGATTGGTTTCCAAATAAAAACAAGCTATCTGTCCACTGCCAATCAGAACTGCAGACTTCTGCTTCTTGCTAATTGGTCTTCTCCTTTCCTCTAGCCGCCTTTGAGATGAACACGACAATGGCGCCTGCTGCCTTCTTGGGGGTGCGGCTGCTTCACAGGAAGGCTGCGTTAGGTGCGCACAGACAGACTCTCCAAGGTACTTATTTTCCGTGGCTGCAGTGATTTCCCCCCTACAGAAGCTCGATTCTCTCCCCCTTTGTTGTCCTAGATGAAGCCTGTTTCTACAGCAGCAACAATGGGCCTGAAGATTGGGGCTGTATTACAGGGGCCTAGGAGCCCAGCAGGGCTTCATATTTGTATCAATCCTCTGAATTCCTGGCCCCGGGCCTCTTTGCTCCTAGTGATTAATCTTTTTTTTCATCAATGCTGCCACATTTTGAGGGTTTTATTAAGTATCTGTACTGCCTGCCACTCCCGTGCAGCATCTGCAGCAGGAGGGAACCGCGGACAAGAGCAAAGCTACCAAACAGGTGGCTCTTTCCCCAGAGCTGTGGCTCTCCACCTTGCTCACGCCGGGACCCTTTCATACCGTTCCTCAGGTGGTGGTGACCCCCCAACCATAAAATTATTTTTGTTACTACTTCATCACTGTCATTTTGCTACTGCTATGAATTAGGCGACCCCTGTGAAAGGGTCGTTCCACCCCTAATGGGGTCGCGACCCACAGGTTGAGAACTTCTGCCCTACAGGGTTTTTGGGAGAGAGCCTTCATCAAATTTAGATGCAAGGGGGATGATCGATAAAGATTCTCGACCATCAATTAACTGGGAGGTTTTGAAAGGGAGCCAAAGGCAGATAAACAAACAAACAAAAATATAGATCTAGGAATGGGATTGGGGCTCACACTAAATCCTAGCTCTGACTTAACAATTCGTTCTTACACCCTGGCCCTGCTCGACACTTGCTCTGAGGAAGCGAACACAGAAGGTAGGGGTGCAGTAGCGACATGTGGTGAAGAATTAGACGGTGCTATCAGATAAAGTAGCATCTGGGGTCTTAAAGGCTTGTCTCCAAACCAGCAGCCGTCTAAGTGAGATGTCAACTAAGTCCACACGGAAGAAGCCCACCATCGTCAGTCACCGACGGACTGTGAATCACGTAATCTGAAGTCACAGGAGGGATTAGTATCCGAGCCTAAAGTGTGAGAATCTGGTTTGCAGAAGGTGATGGACAATGGGAGCCCAAGATACATATGCGGGATCTACATGGGAAACAGGCCTCCAGTGATTCCCCTCTCTCCAGAATGGAGGGATGGGAGGAAAGCGGTCACTGAACACAGTGCAGTGGCGAGATGACGACAGAAGATCAAAGGATAAGCCTGACGTGAACAGTTAAAACCTTGTCAGTCGAGCCCCACCCTGATGCATATCAGGCCAGCTCTGGTTGCCAACGTTTTCTTTATTGTTGTTTTGTGTTTGTTTGTTTATATTACAGGTTATCTCAGAGGTGTTATGTCATTGAGGGTCATGTTCTTGAAGTTGTGTTCTATGTCTTGCTATTTTTCGGTATATGAAATCCAGGATTGATGAGCTCATAGGAATAGCAAGTAGATTAAGGGTTTGGGGGGGTGCTTACAGTTGTGGTGGGGGGCAGGTAAAAGGGGGTGATGTCAAGGAGTACAGGAAGAAAAATAATGCTTGGACATGGATTGTGGTAGCAATTGTACAATACTGCTTGATGTGATTGAACTATGGAATTATTGATATATCTATATCCCAATTAATAATTTAAATTTTATTTAAAAACAGCAATAAACTTTAGATGCATAGGCAGTCATTTCTCGGCTCGATAAGTATTGTTCGTCTTCTCCAAGATGTGGGCATGGTTTGTTTTGCTTTTTGTATCCTTATTTTTCGGTGAGTGCTTGGCAGGTACAAAAAGCTTCTCTGTTGGGAAAGGAAAACTTGCTTCTTTCAGTCTCTGGGTCCCTTGCCAACAGCTAGAGAAAGAAGCGGTCCATGCGCTTGAGAGATGGAGGTGGGTGTCAGTCCGCCCACAGGCAGCACGAAAAGAAGGGCTGGCTCTCTACTTCTGAAAAAGTGGCCAAATCCCCTGGATCACAGCGCTATGCTGACCCACAAGGGACCGCCATGAGTTGGGATCCGCTTGTCACCACTGGTTTGGGGCTACAGGCCTGCTCGGAAGGAAGTTTGCTCACTGCCATCGGACTGGTCTTTCCAGTGCAGCTGTTGACTGCATCCCTTCGCTCCTGCTTCTTGGGATGGCCCTTGCACCGCCTGGAGTGGTGAGAGCGGCTTTTTCCTTTGGCCCACTGACCTCATTGCAATGGGGAAAGAGAAATATTTTCACTGCCCTCTCCCCAGAATGTAGAAAGCTTCAAAGGGAACCTTCGAGGGAGGTTAGCCTCTGAACCCTCATTTCCCCGCCACTCCCTCAGCTTGGCTGTGCACCACCAAATTAGTCTTTAGTCCCCAAACATAGTGGCACCGGGATTGTTGTCGGTTTTGCTTTTAAAAAATCATTTCATATTGTAAACCCAGCGATTATTTCATGCTGTTTAAACGAGATTTGTCGTCTTCGATCATGCATAACTAGACTCGAGTTAACTGCTGACAGAATGACGCTATCGTCCTGAGTTTATTCTCTCCCTCCCTCCCCCAGCAGCCAATCCATCTTTAAGGACCCTGTGCCTAGGAACTGGCATCCAGGAATTTTCATTACTACATTATGACGTGGCTTTGTTTTCTAATTGGTTCAGGACTACCCATTTGCATGACAAGCAACGTAATTCAGTCAGGGGAAAATCTGGTATGTATAGGATATGTGTAATATATACTTATTGCATTTGAGAAATTACTGATTATTTTAAAATTTTGAAAGACCCTGGCTTGGCAATGAATACCAAAGAGTAGGGGAGAGTGGTAGTCATCACTGATTATTGTTATTTTAGCCCAGGCTGCTTTCTCCTTCCCTCTCACCCCCTTCATTTTGCTTCAGGGGTCCCTTTCCAGCAGCCTCGACTTTCTGCACCTTGCTCCCCAGCGGGAAGCTACTGTACTAACACCGGGGGAAGGGCCCCAAGAGGGCAAATTAGGCTTTGAATGGTAGCGTCACATAAAATCAAGTGCCTTCCTAAATATCTTTCAAGATGAAGTAATTAAGGAGTATAAAGCACTCGGGAAAAAATAAAGTGCCCGGTAAGTGCGAAATAATAAAGAGTCATCGTAACAGCAGTAAAAGGGTGAACAGCTAAATCCTTCTTACTTATTTTTCACCCCTCTCTAGGAATTTCCATCATTTCAGATTTAGCTCAAGAGTATAACTCTTTTATTTTTTAATGAAGAAGAGAGGCTGGCAGCAATAACAGGGACAATGAAGAGATTTGAAATGGGGGTGGTGGGGGTGGGGTGGTTCTTTTAGTGACTTTTACCTTCTCCCCAGATTACTGCCCATCCAGTAAAGAAGCTTCCAGCAGATGCAGAGAGCAACCTGATCTAGAACTTTCTCCATTGGAAACCCTTGTCTGCTTTGGTGTCTCAGCAAGGCCAACTGTGGCCAATCTATCAACCCAGTGTTCAATACGTGGTACATTTTTATGCTTTGTGTCATTTCTTAATAAACCTGAGACCACCTGCAGTGATCGCTGGCATTTTACCCCCCAAACCCTGTCTCTTGGTCTCTTTGAAGACTTTGACAGCAATTTGACTACCATTGGTGGGTGTCTCGATGCACTGTTGGTGTGACTGTGTTTATGGTTTAATGTGTGTGTATGTTTGGCTAGCACATATATATCAGTTGCAATGCGTATTTATGATTCACTTGCTCCAAACTTTGGAAGGACAGCATCTCCTTGTCTGCACATCCATATCTCTGTCTGTCTGTCTGTCTGTAGATCTCAAAGCCTGCACAGGTTAGCACTGTGTCGCCTGTGGTTGGGGCTCACAGGTACGCAGATTACACAGGTGGTTTGGATTTGAACACAGGGCCTTGGAGCTGGCCGGTTTTCAGTTTTCAACCTGCCGTCTGGACAGACAGCCTCCTGCTTCCTGATGCAGATTCAAAGCGGGCCTTTGTCTCTCGTTTCCTTCTAAACAAGGGCCCTTGCCACCTTACACTAGATGGGAAATGGGATAGAATTAATGTTTTCCATATTTTGTATTCTATCACTGCACAGGATAACAGAGGGCGGGGCTGGCAGGTGGGTGGCAGCCCTTACAGGGAGGGGACAGAGAATTAAAACTCAGCAGAAACCTCAGTTAAATAGCAGCAACAATGACAAAATAGCTCTATATGAAAGTTTTACTTTTAATATTTTTTCCATTTGAAAAGAATGGCTCCAAGAAACCTCCTCATTTCAAGTTTAATTGGTACCTATGCTCGGTAGAACTTGGCACTTGAAGGAAAACACGGAATTAGATTCTACTTCAGGTTTCAGAGAATGTATAGCAGGATTTCAGAGACACGGGCATTCTCAGATGCTACTAGAATATCATTCCTAGTGCAAAAGAAAAACCTTGGACCTCTGTTGAGTGCCAAGTTAGTTTAAAAAATGGAAATAAATGTAAATGTCTACCCCTTTCCTGTGATTTCTTTTTATTTAAAAAAAATTTATTTATTTAAAATATTTTTTCTCTTGAACTAATAAAAGTAGATCCTACACTTTTCATTTTACTAAATTTGATATTTTGGTTCTGACATATGATGGTAAGTCAAAATATATTGCTACAAAAATCTTTTTTAAAAAGTTGTTCTTTTTTGATTACGTGTTGTCAAGGAGATTCTGAATCACAGCCCCCCGGGCCCTCCTCCCAGTGGTGGTATTTGAGCCCATTGTTGTAGTCACTGTGTCAATTTATGTCGTTGACAGTCTTTCTCTCTCACTGACCCGCTACCAAGCATGACAGAAACTTTTATTAAACAAGATACCCAAATGTGAAGTTATTGTTTCCCAACAGATGCTCTGTCCAGAACTACGTACTCCTGAGGGCAGGATTTTAATCTCTCAAACCTTTCCCCCCCAAATTTTAGGTTCTTCAATTTACATTGCCTTGAAAATGTAGTTTGGGCACCTGTGACAGACTCCAATTGTGTTTCTTTGAAATGTTCTTTGCGCTTGGGGAACAAGTCTGGATGGGCAGCGTGGGACAAGGCTCTCTGATGAAATTCTCCTCAGACAGCCCTTGCTACCTTGAAAGCAGTGCTTTGGCACAATTTCCCTGACCTTTTTCTCACCAATGCAAGTAACAATTTTCTTACAACTTCTTCATAAGAAGCCCTCATGACTGACCTGTGCTCCTTGAGAAAATTGGTCAGGATTACCCCTTGGAACTCCCATAACCTGACCACCATTCGTCCATCAGCTTGCTGTACTGTGGTGGCTTGTGTGACTGTGATGCTACAAGCTGTCACTGGGATTGCATATGCCAGTAGGGTCGCCTAAAGGGAGCAGGTTTCAGCAGGGCTTCCAGGTTCAGGACAGACAATAAAGAAGGAATCGGCTCCCCACTTGGGAGAAGATAGTTCCAAAAACCTTACGCATAGCTGCAAACCATTGTCCGATATGGAAGGCTTACTGACTAGAGAAGAACTCTGTTGGAGATCGTGCCCACAATGTGACCGAGAGAGGAGCTGCGTCCCGGAGTGGAACTGACCACGGTGATAGTGGGAGGGAAGCCTGCAGGTCTTCCTGTGCCGAGGGGCACAACTCAAGGTAAGAAGAAACAGCTGCAAAAATCTGCTAGCACCTGGAAGCTGGAATGTGCAAAGTATGAATCTAGAAAACTGGAAGTCGTCAAAATGGAAATGGAAGGCCGAAAGATCACTAGGCTAGGCATTAGTGAGCTGAAATGGACTGGTATTGGTCCCTTTTAATCAGAAAATCATACTGTTGAGGATGCCAGGAATAACGCCATCAAGAGGAACGGTGAGAGGATGGTGAGGGGGAAATGCAGTTATTTGTTTTCATGGAAGGAGGATGGCCGGGGTGCTCCTTAGAGACGAGAGTGGTGAGACTTCATCTTACGTACTCTGGACATGCTGTCAGGAGAGACCAGACCAGTCCCTGGAGAAAGACCCCATTCTTGGTCCAGGGGAGGGGCAGCAAAAAAGTGGAAGGCCCTCAAGGAGATGGATTGACACCGTGGCTGCACCAATGGGCTCAGGCCTAGGAACCATGGTGAGGATGGGGCACGGCGGGGCGGTGTTTTGGCCTGTTGTGCGTAGTGTGGTTGTGAGTCAGAACGGACTAGATGGCACCTAACAGCAACAACATAACCTTCTGAGCTGACTTCTTTGCCTTGAATCGAACTGGTCCAGCAGCTCTCCCAGGAAGCCACTGTTTTGATTAGACCACTTTCTTTGGAAGACCCCCTAACAAGCCTCAGCCAAGTGTACGACTGAGAGGCCTTGTCTGCAGCCACCCACTGATCGCAGAGACGTGTCTACACATGCTTTGTTTGGAATAAGCATGCACGAACTGGACCCCCAGTGGCAATGCTTTTGACTTACCCTGGGTACAAAATGTTCACTTGGCGTACCCAGGGTAACTGCCGTTCAACTAAGGCAGTTTCAGAAGCCAGAGTGTTTCATACTCAGTCCCACGGAAAGCTGCGTATCATAAAGAACTCAAAATAAGATGTTAAATGATTCTTCAACTGGAAAAGGAGAGATACCTCTTTAGAATTTCAGATTCTCCTCTAAATGCTGTGTCCAAAGCATCGTTAGACTTGATGTGTCAGATTTCTTTGTTAAGAACATATAATCTAGCCTTCTAGAGAAGGTCTCCCATATAACCTGGAACTCGGATGTGCATATGATCTTCAATACTTTTGGGCTCTTCTTTGTTTATAAACACGTTTATCTCACTGAAGAGGTTTTCTTACATGTGACCATGTGGGACAGAACTGATTTTAACCAGAGAAGGGGACCCAAAGAGTCAGCTAATCTAAAATTACTGAGAAAGGTTTGAGCCTCTCGTGAAAGTCTTAAAGGCAAAAAGATAAGTTCTCCATTGGAATCTTCACTCCACAGATGCTTTTTTGTTTGTTTGTTTTGGATGCCACTTTGGTGAAGTTGCTTATTCTTTTTAATGCTTTGTCAGTTGTAGTCTTCAAAGAGATGTTATGAGGATTAACAATAATTACTTGTAAAACTATTTGAACATAATGATCTAGTAATTTAAATGTGTCTAAGACAAAATCTCTTTCACTAAAAAAAATTCCTTCAGATGTTCCTTTATGTTAGAATCTAGAATTGATGTAGTATAACATAATTATATAGAGCTTAAGTGAAGTGGTAGAGCTGGTCTGGACTTTTTGAAGTGTAAGTAGATCTTGAGTATTTGGAAGAAACATTTATTCTATTTGTGCCAATTTCCTACAATGTAAGTTTTTTTCTGGTTGTACCCCACTCTGTTGAGTCACTTTGAATTGGAATCAACTCTACAGCAATGAGTTTTACTAGGAAAATATTTTAAACTATTAAAAATTTTTGTCTATGATAACTTTATTTTTCTCACACACTTTTCAGGATCCTATGAATTCTTAGTTTAAGAATAACACACATGCAGGATTAATATTAATATGATTTGTATGATATGATAGTTTACAGAGGCGTGGCAAACAGCTCAAGACCCAGAATATATTTCCTCCTTTTTCTATCAACATGGTGGATTTTATGAAAATCCAAGTCAGAGCTAAGAATGTAAATAGAAAATATAGTTCCCCAACAGAAAAGTGGGTGAAGGTAGACATTGGACAATATAAGACATGACAAAATAATAATGATTTATAAATTATCAAGGCTTCATGAGGGAGTGGGGGCAGGGAGGGAGGGGAAAATGAGCTAATACCAAGGGCTCAAGCAGAAAGCAAATGTTTTGAGAATGATGAGGGCAACAAAGGTACAAATGTGTTTGACACAATGGATGTATGCATGGATTGTGATAAGAGTTGTATAAGTCTCCAATAAAATGATAAAAAAAGAAAAAGAAAATATAGTTCCCACATAACTCTTTGCAAATGGGTGGTGAGAGAAGATAACAAAAATATCACGATTTGCCTTTCCAAAAAGATGTAACCCCTCTATAAGCTTTCGGAAAGATACACAGCTTGGAAAGGCTCTTCATCACGACGACATCCCTAAAACGATCTGGACAAGTAAGCACTTATAATTGGCAGTATAAAATTGGTATGAGTGACAGGTTGCATAAAAATATATATATACTCATGTGGATGACTGGCTGTTCAAAATCGTTGCCGAGAAACTGGCTTCTCTGGAGAAGAATGCAGCATCAGTATCGGAGGCAGACTTACAACCTGAGATAGCCAGAGGACATAACCTGGCTTGCCGAAAGTGGGGAGGACCAGAAGCACGTGCTGATGAAGGTCAAGGACTGCACCCTTCAGTCTGGACGACAACTCAATGTGAAGAAGACCAAAATGTTCACAGCTGCACCAATAGGTAACATCATGATAAAAGGAGATTGAAGTTGTCAAGGATTTCATCTTGCCCGGAACCACAGTGAATGTTCATGGAAGCAGCAGTCAAGAGAGGCAACAATTAGGTGAATCTGCTGCACACGATTTCTTTAAAGTGTGGAAAAGAAAGGATGTTCCTTTGAAGCCTCACGTGGGCCTGACCCAAGCCATGGTGGTTTTCAATGGTGGCATATGCATGTGAAAGTTGGACGTGGAATGGGGAAGACAAAGGAGAATCAATGCATTTGAACGACGAGGCTGGAGAAGGGTATTGAAAGTACCGTGGACTTCTCTTGGGAGAAGCACGGCCAGGGTGCTCCTTACAGGTGAGAGTGGAGACGCTTTGTTTCACCTACTTTGGACATGTTTTCAGGAGAGGCCAGTCTCTGGAGAAGGGCTTCATGCTTGGTAAAGCCGAGGGGCAACAAAAGAGAAAGGCTGTGGACGAGATGGATTGACATAGTGGCTTCACTGTGGCACCAGCCTCATGGCACTTAACTACAACAGCATTTGAAAGTTAGACTCACATAGAGTTCTCAAGTCTAAGCATTTATGCTTTTACAAAAACATGTGATCGTTGTTAGCAATAAAACCAGATGATTACAGGCGCAAGGAGCCAGACAGTTCACAATTTAACCCAGGCCAAATAATACAAATGTTAGTGTACTCTTGGCCTCTTTTGCTCTCCTTCAAAATCCTCAAAATAATTAGGTCAACCGGAAACCCTTAAACGTTCCTGGTTTTTGTGTGTGTGTGGATAGACCCCGCGCTCTTTCATTTGCCTTTGAGTTCCGAGGGAAGGGCCTTTCCTGGCTAGCATCAATTCCTGGGGCCTTTTCAAAGTCCTCATCGAAGGGCTGGTGGCAGAACTGGTGAAGGGCCCCGAACAGATTGTATAACTGTTGCACAACTAATGTGTACACGTGTGTCACTAATTTAATTTTAATTTTACTGTATTCATTTGTATAAGGTCCTGCAGCTGTCATGTGCCCATCAGCTGTTACTGAACTCTTAGTAAGCCGCGCGGGGCTAAGACAGGATTATAAACGAGGAGCTGCCATGTGCTGTAAATCTTCTTATTTGCCTGGGCTGGAAGGTATGCCCTGTAAAATTTGATCGGCAGTCTGCTCTAGGCTGGCCATCGACTTTTGGAGGCTTTTCCTATTGGTTCTCCGAGTAGCTCTTGGTGGCCGTGTTGACCATCACCTGCCGAGACCTGACCCCCAACCTTCTCCCCACTTGCTTGGTTAGGGGCTCAGAGGCCGCACAATGGCCCGTACGCTCTGGTGGCACATGCAATATATAGGGCATATGGCTGACTGGTGGTGTGCAGAAGAGGATAACCGAAGCCAAGCAGACCCGGTGCTGTTATTACAGCAGATGGGGGAAGCGTGGCATTCAATATTTAGACAGATGCCACCTCCTTATTCCACCTGTCTGGAAGTTGGACATTGTGCAGAACGAGCTGTCTGCTTAATGAAGAAGGAGACAAAGGGCACATTTAGGAAGCGTAGCTGAGTGGCATATTTCCTGAGCAGACACAATGCAATTGTTGACCATCACAATCAACAAACTGCTACCGGTCAGCATGGCTGGCACATGCACACAGGGACAGTAGGAGCAGGGGTTGGCTACTCTGACCAGCTGCCTTCCTGTCTTTCAGTTTGATGACTGGGGGCAAAGGAGAAGCACAGGATGCCAAGCTAGCGATGATGTCTAAGCGAAAGACCTCACTCTGCCGAGCCCGCATCCCCTTCTCTCTAAAATTCTCTAAGTAAGCGGCATGGCCTCTGTGTTTCCCAGGCTCCTCAGACGTCCCGTCTGTACTTTCTCACCGGTGAGCGCTTTTGAACCAAGCAGAACACAAGGACAGTGTCGCTGTAGCTGCCATGCATTAGTAGGGTTGAGCTTCCAACGGAATCTTTTGCCAGTTAAATTCATAATTTTTTTGGATGCCAATCAGCTGCAATTTTATAGATGTAACTAAAAAGAACGGGGCATATTTTTTTCAAGGCTGTGGATGCTTTTGTTTGTTCTGGAAGCTCATTCCGTGTGGTCTTCTATATGCTTGAAGTTGTGCTTTTGTCTCAGTCATCCTCCCTCAACGACTAAGTCACAGGATTTTAAAAACCAGTGCTTGTCTTTGTGTGTCAGGTTGTCTCCCATATTGTCAGGAACCAGCGAGTGGGGAGACGTGTGTACCACTTGCGAATTGTCTAGGAACGTCGTTCTGGAGCAGAAGCTGGCTAGCATGTTCAGAAGCACAAGTCTTCAGGAGTCTCGTAGATAGTTACCGTGACTGTAAGCCGGAGAGGGGCATTCTCTTTCACAGGACACGGGACATGGGCTTCTCCAACTGGGAACACGTTGAAGGCAACAGTAGCCCTAACGTAGTCAAGGCGTAACCCTTTTCAGAAGGGCAGCCGATCATCCCTGTTTGAGAATTGGCCTGTGTGCTGAAGACAGACGCGCTGTGAAGACGGCGTCTTGGTAACGCTTACCCGGAGCGCTGCTGATCTGGAGATGGCAGAATCAGAATTTGCAGCATGGCACGAAGGCTTAGCTCTAGCTGAATCCCAAACAGAAACATTTGAAGACGGAGAACCTTTTGGTTTTGTTTTCACGTAGGCCTCGGTTTTGCATGGGGAAGCATCCCCCCACCCCCTGTCATTTTTTCCTCCGTGATTATTTTACATTAAAACCCCATTTGATGAAAGATGTGCATGGGAAGGGAGGTCATTCCTAATTGAACACCCTAGGACTCGTGAGGTTAATTACAGATATTAAGGGGCTGTTCTTCAGCTTCTTGCCCTCAACAAGCCTCTAGCTTCCAAGTGACCTGGCTCCAACAAAGAGGCTCTCTTTAGCCCCTTAACTAATTGATAAAAATGTGAGTGTTTAGAATGAGTCTAATTAAATCACCGAGCCTTACAATTACTAGTCCATTTGGTAGCTGTTGGGAGATGGGTCACCTCAGCTGGCATTGTAGGGGAATAAAAGATAAAAATAAAAGAGAGCTTAACCAAGATCATTTGGAAAGCTGTTCATTTGAAGACAAAGTACACATTTGCCTGAAATGTCTACATTTGCCCCTTCAAATGCATCCCTTTCTGGGGCAGCACAATCTCTGAGAAAGAAAGAAAATAATGTCTTTTTTTCTTCTTCTTTAAGAGCGGGCATGCTCCACTTTGCCTCATAAAGCTACATGAGTGGCTGGGGAATTTTCCCCCGCCCTGCTTTAGCATTAAGCTAAATTCCTTTAGAGCTTGGAACATTGAAGTTTGTCATTGAGCTTTTGTCTAAGGGCTGGCAAATGTCTTGAATAATAGCAGAGAATGGGCTCCTGGATGGAGTCTGCTTCTAACTCGCTCTTAGAGGCAGCAGCAGCCCTGGTCTCTGAGAAGGCTGGTGCTCCTCTGGGCCCCGGTTGGAGGAATGAAGGTCCTGAACTCAGCAGTGGCAGGTCGGGCCGAGCGTGAACAGTGAGGGAGTCCACACACACCATAGGCAGGGACTTCGTACTGGAGAGGCGTGCAAAGGCTCATTAGTGGAGGACACCACTAGGATTATGTGGCACTTTTCCCTTGAGCTTTTTAGGCAAGTTTTCAATCAGGAAGGAGCCCTGGCGGTGTAGTGGCTCTGCATGACCCGAAAGGTGAGCAGTTCGAAACCACCAGCCACTCTGTAGAAGAAACAGGAGGCTTTCGACTTCCATTTGAGAGTTGCAAGTTTCAGACACCTATAGGGCAGTTCTACCTAGTTCTGTAAGGTTGTCATGAGTTGGAAGAGCCTCAATGGCAGTGAATTTTTTTTTCTGTTTGTGTTTTCTTCTTTCTTTTTTTTTTTTTAAGTCATTTTATTGGGGGCTCATACAACTCTTACCACAATCCATATATCCATCCATTGTGTCATGCACATTTGTACATTTGTTGCCCTCATCATTCTCAAAATATTTGCTTGCTACTTGAGCCCTTGGTATCAGCTCCTCATTTTTCCCTCTCACTCCCAACTCCCCCCTCCCTCATGAACCCTTGATAATTTATAAATTATTATTATTTTGTCATATCTTACATTGTCTGACATCTCCCTTCACAATGGCAGTGAATTTGTGTGTGCATATGTGTGTGTGTTAATCACTGGCCCAAAGAATTTTGCAAATGGGAAACATTTCTAAAGACCCACAGGATATTTTTCTCTATTAACCACCTTCCCCTCCCCGCATCCCTACCGCCCCCCGCCACTAAAATCCTCTATGAACAAAAAGCGAATTTATCCCGATTTATCAGTTAATCTAGGTCAGCGGTTCTCAATCTGTGGGTCATGACCCATTTGGGAGGGTCAAACGACCCTTTCACAGGGGCTACCTGATTCATAACAGTAGCAAAATGACAGTGATGAAGTAGCAACAATAATGTTATGGTTGGGGGGTCACCACCACATGAGGAACTGTATTGAAGGGTGGTGGGATTAGGAAAGTGGAGAACCCCTGATCTAGGTTGTTATCAGACTCTATGAAAACAGGTAATATGATGGTTTGGAACACCACTGGGTAAGAGGCCTCTGTTTTCTGTAGTGCTTTTAAGTGGCCATAAAAACAAGAACTATGGCTTGTTGAAAGAATTCAAATGCCGTGCTTCATCAGGTCTTAGCACCTTCCTTGTTAGTTAGCAGCCCGGAGAACAGTTGCTGTTGGAAGCATCCGGAAGGCACCTGAGCAACAGTGATTGTCCAAGATTGTGTGATGCGAAGAGGAGGAGTGAAATCACCAGCGTGTGCCAATTCCCCCCAGAAGCACTCGTTGCCGGAGACATTCACATTGACAAACGTGGACCCGTCCGTACCATGAATAGACCCCCAAGAACAAAGAGTTAAAGCACATTCCACTTGGTCCTCATCTCCTCTGGTCTCCAAGAGGACTCTTTCTCTTTCTGGTTACCCTGTCAGTCAACGCATGCTAATTAGTGAGTGGAGCACAACGTCAACAGACAGTTTGGTTGCAGGTGTATTCAGACCAAGGGAGATTTAATTACTTGCTAATTGCCTGGTGTCCAAGGTAACATAATATTATAGTTGCAAATGCTATGGTATTAATCCGTCTTAAGGAAGTGTAACGGGGCTCAGCCTCCATATTCTGAGATTCCTGGAGGAGGCTGTTGGCCCTGTTACAAGTGCATCAAGGATAGGGGATCGTGTCTGGTACAGTAACTACTAACTTCCCAGTGTCTGGCACCCTGGTGGACACATTGTAGAGACTCAGTCAATATTTATTGAATACATGCATTCGAGTGAACTAAGCCAAATAGAAGTACAGAGTGAACTGGGCTGTGAACTGCTCCATTCGGTTTGAGCCCCTGCTGAGAATTTGCCCTTTCATCCCAGACATACTGAATCAGAAACGAAATTTTACCAAGATCCCCAGGTGATCGTCACCTGGGGGCTCCCTGGGGGTGTCCTGGCTGGAGATCTCCAGGCTGGAGGTTTCAGAGTCTGGAGCGGTGCCTCAGGGAAGCCCCTGGACCAATACTGTAAGCTCCTTTGTCTAAGATAATGTACATATTCCAAGCATGGCCCCCGACCACACTGTGGGAATTCCACAGGCAACTAGGATGTGTTGACCTGCCACCAACCATGCGTTTGTGACAGTTTTCTTTGACCTCCCATGTCCTTTTAAAACCTTGTATCTTAGCAAGCCCTTGGACACCATTATGGGATCAGGCTTATGCCTCCCTCATCCACGTAATAGGTCTCTGTTCCATTTAAGACTAAATAAATGCTCTCTTTAAATCAAATAAAGAATTCAAGACAGTATATATAAATGTGTGTTTTTTGTTTTTATCTTATATATGTCTGTTTTTTAGCTTCATGGCAGTGAGTTTGGTCTTATATATATGCATATACAAACATACATATATATATATGAGTTGGCACTATGGCACAGTTACATATATATCCAGTATATACATATATAAAAGAAACCAAATTTACTGCCCTTCAGTCGACGCCAACTCATAGTGACCCTACAGGACAGGGTAGAACTGCCCTGTGCATTTCTGAGACTGTAACTGTTTATAAGAATAGAAAGTCCTATCTTTCTCCTATAGAGTATCTAGTGGTTTCAAACTGCTGACCTTTCAGTTAGCAGCTCAATTCGTAACCACTACTCCACCAGGAATATAGAGAGAGTATATAGTACATAAAGAAATAGAGATAAAAATAAAGAGATGGAGAGAGCTATATATAAAGCTTAATACAAGGAATAGTTGTGGGTCAAATAAGATGAAATATCAGTTGTTATTGCCTTTTAAGATATTGCTATATACTATAGCTTTGATACACTTAAAATTGCTTTATAATGCTAGATGAAGTAGGCATGGCAATTGCTATTTGACAGACTAGAGACTTGAGGCTCTGAGAGGTTAGGGACTTTTCCCAAGGCCTCAGAGCTAGCAACCGGCAAGCTAAGCAGTGTGACTCTCAATTTTATCAAAGTATTTCAATGGTATCTGTCATTTAAATAGATGTGGTTTCATTGCACTGGCTCTGCAGTGCTAATGTTACCCTCTCAGAATAATATTGGCAATCTTGAAAGCTTCACTAAATGCGGTGGCCCAGCATGCAGCATG
>NW_022103915.1:49694988-49696400 GCF_000313985.2 Echinops telfairi
CCAGCATGCAGCATGGAAACAATGAATGCCCAACAACTGTCATGGATTGAAATGCTACTACCTGACCCGAATATGGGGATTGACACGTGGGAGATGAGACTGCCAGGAGGGTTCTACAGCTACCTTTAGTCAAAACCGTCAAAAACAGATCAACACAAGACAATTTTAAAGGGAACACTCACTTACAAGTTAAAGTCCACAGGCTCAATCTCGAATGTGCGGGAGAATCGTCTGCTAAGCGGCCAGCATGTCTTCTTCCTGCGGCACCAGAGTGTCCTTTATGGCTCAAAGTGACGAGATTCGGAGCTCCGATTCAGGTGAGTTTCAATCTGTGGCACAAGGACGAATATTTCTTGGTTAATCTGATTGGTCATGCCCAGAACACTCTGACATCATGTTTGATTGTGAAGGACAGTGGCTCATTTAACTGGAAAGATAAATGCTTTTTGGGAATCATGAAATCTAGATTTTTGTGTGTTTATGATTTCTGACCCAGGTTTTATACAGTTCCACGTACTGGAATTGATTACGTTTATCCTTTCTTTCAGAGCTGACTCTGCAAAGTATTCATATTTGTGATATTTGCGATGTCTATGGCAGATGTTGGGTTATGCTATTGACGAAGAATACTGGAGGTACCGAAGGCTTCTAGAAGCACACACAAATCAGTCTTGGAGGAAGGAGAGCCAGAAGGAGCCTTGGAAGCCAGGATGGGGAGACTTTGCCTTGTGCACTGTGGACATGTTTTCAGATGGGACCAGTCCCTGGAAAAGGACATCATGCCTGGTAAAACTGCTGTTGTTGTTGTTGTTAGGTGCCATCCAGTTGGTTCCAACCATCGCGACCCCATGCACAACACTGTCTGGCTCTCCACCACCATCACAAGTGTTCCCATCCCCCAGCCCTTGTCGCAGCCACCGTGTCCATCCACCTCCTTGAGGGCCTCCTCTTTTCCACTGCCCCTCCACTTGACCAAGCGTGATGTCCGCCTCCAGGGACTGGAGACAATATGTCTCTCCTGACAATATGCTCAAAGAATGTAGGGCTACATTTTACCATCCGTGTCTCTAAGGAGCATTCTGGCCATCTTCTAAGGCAGGCTTGCTTATCCTTTTGGCAGTCCATGACTTTCAATAGTGTTCTTCAGCACTGCAATCCAAATGCATTGATTCTTCTATGGTCGTCCTCATTCATAATAACTATTTGGGTTTTTTTTAAAAGCACATACTTGCATTGGCTGTGAATCGAACCCGGGTCTCCTGCGTGACAGATGAGAACTCTACCACTGAACCACCAATGCTGGTCTTCCTTATTCAATGTCTAACGTTTGCATGCATGTGAGGAAAGGGAAAATAGCATGGCTTGGGTCAGGCACACCTTAGTCCTCAAAGCAACATCCTTGCTTTTCAATC
>NW_022103915.1:49697294-49698592 GCF_000313985.2 Echinops telfairi
CATGGGCTGAGGGACGTGCAGCCTCCCACATGTGCAGACTCCCACATCACCCAACTGCCTCTTGATCCATGAACACGTTCTCATGAACACAAGAAATGTTCTGAAATTCTCATTTTCATCAAGTTTCTCCACTTTATTATGGGCCACACAGCTGAATACCTGGGCATAGTCAATAGGACGCAAGTAAACATCTTCCTGGGATTCCCTGTTTTGAGCAACCTTCATCTGACACCAGCAAGAATATCACCTGTTCCATGTTCTCTTCTGAATACCACCACTTGTCTGTCAGCTCGTCATACTGTGGTGGCTTATATGGTGCTGTGACTCGCAGCTGTGTCACTGGTATTTCAAATGCCAGCAGGACCATCCAAAGTGAACACGTTTCAGCAGAGCTTGCGGACAAAGAACAGACAACAAAGACTGACCCGACTCCCCACCTCAGAGGAAGGAGGCACTGAAAACATTAGGCATGGGTGAAGTGGGGGGTCGGCAAAAAAGAGAACTCTTGAGGAGATGGACTGATAAAATAGCTATCACACTAGAGCCAAACATCCAATAGGTGTGAGGGTGCCACAGCGCAGAGCCGTGCTTCCTTCTGTTATATCCGGGGCCTCTGTGAGTTTGTTTGTTTTTCATATGCATCAGAATGCACTCAACAGCATCTAACAACAACAACAACAACAACGATGGACTCTGTTTCTATCCCACTGTGTGGGCCCCTTAGAGCTAGTCCCCTCACACGTCAAAGACTTTGGTGAGGGTACCTTGGCACATGCAGCACCGTGTCAATTGGTGTGAGTGGCTCCAGATAGCATCATCATCCTGGGAAGTCAAGTTTAAGCACGTGAGGGACCACTGATTAAGTCCACCACTGTCACTTCACCATCACCATGCTCAGGTTCATTCTTGTCCCTCCAAATATTTCTAGTGTGCTTACATTTTCCTTCCTAGCAACATCTGACCTCAGCCTCCCATTAACAGTTCGTGTTTTGCTTTCGCAGGAAGCCGCGTCTTAAGTGGTGAGGCAGCCACCACCAGCTCTTCACCAAGAATTTGTTTTCTTCCTGTACAATTCTCAGCCTCCCCTATGTTTGACCAGGTGATTGAATTCTAGACAATCCGATGTGAGCACTGTCTCATGTCAGGCTGTGCAAAAAGCCTACGCCAGACATTCATGCACCTCCATACTTTCCCCACTCAAACCGACTGGATGGGAGAATGATCAAGACGACTTTGGAAGGCATGTGTTGAAAATGGCAGAACCTCAGTCAGCCAGGGTCTCTAAGTGGCCATTTAGA
>NW_022103915.1:49701260-49715934 GCF_000313985.2 Echinops telfairi
AGAAATGATGTACAAATACGCTTTACACAATTGATGTGTGTATGGATTGGGATAACAGTTGTATGAGCCCCTAATAAAATGTTTAAAAAAATAAAATAAAATAAAATGCCAGCAAAAAAAAACCAAAAAAACCAATGGAGTGTTGTTTTGCACGTCCAACTTTATGATTCCGTGGGTCAGACAATACCCAGTTCATGATGGGCAGCTCAGGGATCATGGTGACTTGGTGGCCCAGGGTGAGGTGTTCAGTCTCTACTAAGACCCAGTAACAGGTCAACAGCTGTTTTTCAAAAGGTGTGGGGAGTTGTCTGCAGAGGATGGCAGGACTTTACTCCAAAATCCCAAGGGTCTACACTGTGATTCACCAATAGGGGTCTGCCAAAGACTCCACACTGCATCTCTATCTATGACCGACACCTCTAGCAATATTGGGTCAGCTGGATCATATGGTCCCAGTGGCAAAGCAGCTTGCACGGCAGCCTGACCCTGTTGAAGAGCCTTTTCTTGTTCTGGGCCCCACACAAAATTGGAGGCCTTTCATATCACTTGATAAATAGGTCAAAGTAGAACACCCAAATGAGGGATATGTTGCCTTCTACAGTGCACCAAGGTAGGTCAGGTACCTCAAATTGGTCCACTCTAGTCCACCTGCAGCCCACACTTCAGTGAACCAACCAAATAAGCAACTCGACCCTCTCTTGACCTCTTTGCTAAGGCAGTGAAGGAGGAATCTGTGCTTAGCGGCCCCATATCAAGAAACCCAGACTGGTCTAATGTTACATTCCTTGCACCTGAATCCCACACCCTTAGTAACCATTCCCGGGATATTCCACAGGCTTCTGCGTGTACATATTCGAAAACTCAAGCAGATCTTTATGAGTATAGTGCACTTCTTCCCGAGTCATCATCAAACCTCCCCTTTAGGAGCTTTCTGAGACTTAATTCTAGTTACAGGTCTAGAGGAAATAATGGTGGTGGGGCTCTTGTAAGGCGTCTTCCCCAGGCAATGCTATCGATGCAGCCTCACCTGGCATTTCAGCTTGAAGAGTTTGGCTAATCTGCTCAGGTGTGGGTTGTCTGATAGTTGGTTAATCCCCTCAGGTGGGAGGGGTGTATCTATTGACTGGGCTGGCTCAATCAACTCTAGGGGCTCAATATCCTCTGCATCTGGATCATCAGCCTTTATGTTCCCATTCCATGTTTCAGGGTCCCAATTCTTTGCAATTTATGCCCTTACTTAAAATCAGACAATTTTCTAGACCTGCAATTCAGCTGACGCGGTAATTCAGCTACTTGTATGATGAGACTCTGGATTTGGTTTTCAGCAATGTCAGCTGTATTACTAGAGGAGAGAAGACGCTCCTTTGTAGCACATGCAGAAGCTTTTAGGTCTGTTATTCAGCACTGGAGACATACTTCTGTGGTTCTGAGATTATCCCTTTCCTTGATCACATTTTCTATTGCAAGGAGGACCAGCCAACCAGCTCCCTATACTTCTCATCCTGACAAAATTGCTGGAAAATATCAAACACACGATCACCCAGGGCCTCTCCTCTCGTCAACACTTCATCTATGGGTGGTGATACTGCGGATATTAGCTTTGTGACTTCGCACCCTGGATTAACACCACCCACTCCAGTAAGAGTAGCAGACTTATCCATGCCTTTAGGGGAAGAGATAGCATTATCACTGCTGTTAAGCCTAATCATGCTGGAGAGCCAATTTGAGATCTATTTATGATCTTGTTTCTCTAGAACCACTACCAGGGCCAATTGTGTTAGACAGGGTTCTCTAGAGTAACAAAACCCGGACACTTATAATTATATATATGTATATGGATCTAGGTATATAGCACGAAGGAATATAACAGCTAATTAGTCCACACAGCAGTACAGAGGGCTCAGTTAAACTCACTTCCATGGAACAGATAATATACTGGAAGTCCTTCAACTCACGGGGACGGCTGGGTCCAAGGTCAAGGAAGCAGACAGCTGAGTCTTCCCCAGGGCCATGCCAGCAGTCTGGCCACAGACAGCAAACAGCAGGGCAGGTCACCAACAGTCAGCAAGACGACAGAATTCGACAGTCCCAAGTTCAAGTGATGTATACACTCAGCAGTGTGAAAAAACAGGTCTTGAAGGAACTTCAAGCTCTAGCGACACAATCCACGGGTTGGTAGTTCCACAGATAGCGTAGCTCACAAGTTGAGGTGGAGAACTAGCAGCCTCTCGCTGGTCCGGTCACCAGAAAGCAAGACAGCAAGAAGCGGGGCTTGTCAAGCCATTTATCTCTTTGCCCTCCAATCACACTGCAACCTTATTAATCCCACATGTTCCTATTGGCCAGGTGGGCACAATAAACCTACCTATCGCACCATTTAACCATTGTAATACAAATTGTTCAGTGACATTGGTTAGGTTTTTGACAATGCCTCAACATTCTCTTTATTTCCATTCTGGTTCGTTCATTTCTAATAATCTAGTGCACAGGAACACTTGTGAGGATGGCTCAGGACCGGGCAGTGTTTCGTTCTGTTGTTCCTAGGCTTGCTATGGGTTGGAACTGACTCAGTGACTCCTAACAACAACAACAACAACAACGTTTCCATGATTATTAAAAATTTATGCACCAATTACTAATGCCAATGATGAAGAAATTGAAGACCATTTTGTTACACCAATTTCTGTAGTTTGGAATTGTTCAAACATGCAATCAAGATGCATTGATAATAACTGGTGGTTGGAATGTGAAAGTTGGAAACAAAGAAGCAGGATTTTTACTTGGAAAACATGAGCTTGGTGATAGAAATGATGCCAGGGATCGCACACAAGAATCTCCCAAGACCAGGACTTGTTCATAGCAAATACTCTTTTCCAGCAACATAACGAGTGACTTTCATCTGGAACTCTCTGGATGGAGGACACACGATTCAAATTAATTGCAGCTGTAGAAAGAGACCACGAGGAAGTTCAATATGCTCTATCAGAATAAGGTTACAAGCCAGCCGCAGAACAGACCACCAATTGCTTATCTAGGTTCAAACTGAAGCTGAAGACTATTAAGATAAGTCCACGAAAGCCCAGACACGACCTTAAGGACATCCCCTTGAATTTAGAAACCAGCTCCAGAACAGATTTGCCGTATTTGAACACTAATAATCACATTTGTAGAACGGCATCAAGGATATTATACATGAAGAAAGCAAAGGGTCATTAAAAAGACAGGAAAGAAATGACCGAAGTCGATGCCAGAAGAGACCCTGACACTTGCTCCTGAACACAGCACAGCTTAAAAAGACAGAAGATGTGAGGATGTAACATAGTTGAACCAAGTATTTCAGAGGGGGGCTTGAAACTAAGACCTACTTACAGTTTTGCCTATCGCTGAAATATAAGGCATCCCCCCCAAAATAAGACCTCCCCAAAAATAAGCCCCCCTGAAGCTACTGTAACTCTGGACTCTGGACCATAGCGGTGGGCGCTGCTGCGCAGCTCACTGTTGGCTGCAGCACAGCCGGGGCAGACAGGAAGTGTGAGGTCTCTTTTAATAAAACAATAAACAATTAATGTGTACTGTATTCTTCTTCATGGAAAAATAAGACATCCCCTGAAAATAAGACCTAGCGCATCTTTGGGAGCAAAAATTAATATAAGACCCTGTCTTATTTTGGGGAAACAGGGCATTACATGTACAGTGAAATGTGAAAAGACCTGTGGATGGAAAGGCAAAGGGAAGGAAGAAAAGAACTGAAGAAAAACCCTGATCCTGGCGTGGCCAAAGTGAGGGATGTGTGGCGAGGGGCTATTGAGTAGGCTCCTTTATGCAGCGGTCCTACGTACAACCGGATGCAGCACGAGCTGCTCCTCGCCGACACCGTGATTCAGAGGCGTCAGTTCTTCTTCAGTCTTCCTCATTTCCGTCCGGCTCCCGCATGTGTATGAGGCGATTTGAATACACCGTGGCTTGGGTCAGGTGCATATTCGTCCTCAAAGTGACATCCTTCCTTTTTGACACTTTAAAGAGACCATTTGTAGCGGAGTTGTCCAATGCAATATGTCCTTTGACTTCTTGACTGCTGCTTTCCTGGGTGCTTCTAGTAGATTGGACTAAAATGAAGTTCTCGACAATTTCAAACTTTTCTCTGTTTGTTATTTTTATCATTAGTTGGAATTTAATACCAATATCATATATCCTATAGTTCAAGCACGTCCAGTAGAATAGTTCAATTGCTGCTACAATCAGTTTCCAAACATACTTTTTCTCCATGGACTCCTTGAGATTGCCTCCCTTTTACACGCCCTCCCCCGGCCCGCCCCACCACTGGAGCCCCTCCTCCAGGTTGAGTTAGTCAGGAGCCTTCCTCCCACCCTGATGTCTGTCCTTCCTCTTCATGTGGTCCAGCTTCTCGGACTACTCGAATAATATGGTGACAAGATACAACCCTGACACATACCTATCTTGATTTTAAAATCATGCTTCTGTTCAAACTTTCTCTTGGTTTGTAAACAGATTCCAAATGAGCATACTTCGCTCTTCTGGAATTCCCATTCCTTACAATGGTATCCATAATTCGTTGTGATCCACATTGTTGAATGCCTTTGAATTCTCAATTGAACACAGGTAAGCATCTTTCCGGCATTCTCTACTTTCAGCCAAGATCCATCTACTGTCAGCCGTGATATCCCCAATTCTGTTCTCCCCGGAATCAGGCATGAATGTCTGACAGTTCCCTGTTGATGTCTTGCTGTAACCATTTTTGAATTATCTTTGGTAAAATTTTACTTGTGTGAGATATTAATTATATTTGTTGATAATTTATGCAATCTTTTGGTTCACGTTGATTTGAAAGAGATATAAATTTAGATCTCTTTTGCAACAACTGTCTTCCACATTTCTTGGTAGAGACCAGAGAGTGCTTCCAGGACTGCCTCCATTTATGAAAACATTTCAGCTGGTATTCCTTCAATTCTTGGAGACGTGCCTTTCTTTTCCGGTGGCTCCAGTGCAACTTGCATCTCCTCACTCAATATAATCACGTTTCCATCATACGCTACCTCCCGAAATGGTGGCATGTCTAATTCTTCTTCGCACAGAGGCCGTGCATTCTTCTCACCTTCCTTTCCACTTCCTGACTCATTCAATATTTTGCCCAAAGAATCTTCCAACACCTCAACTCAAGGTTTGAAGTTGCCCTGCCCAGTTCTTTCATCTTGAGAAATAGGCAGATTATTCTTCCCTAGTGGTTTTTGAGCTCCAGCTCTTCCAGGAGTGGAGAGACCAATAATTGCATTGAAGAGCCCAGCCACAACGGACAGACCTAGGGCGGAGAACCTAGTTTTTATGAAGCATATGTGACATAGACTTCAATGTGAATTAGATGCATATTATATATAATTCACAAAAGTCTACACGCGTATTAGGAACCTTGATGGTGCAGTGGTTACACAGTGGGCTGCGATCCATATGATCACAGTTTGAAGCCCCCGGCAGCTCCAAGGGGGAGAGACTGGGCTTTCTACTCCTGTCAGCAGTTACAGTCTTGGAAACGCACCGTGGGGTCACAAGGAGTCAGCACGGCCCTGATGGCAGTGAGGTTGCGTTTTGGCAGTGCTGTTGCATAAGCATTCCACTGCTGGGCCCCTGTCAGATTTACAACCTCCAGAACCCAGAGGAGGTCACTGTGAGTCTGAATTGACTCCGTAGCAGTGGGTTTTGGGGTGTGTGTGTTATGTCTGTGGACTGAGTTGTCCCTTTGGATTGTTGTGTATTTTAAATTAAGACGAGTTAGAACAATTTCCAGAAACCCTTATGTTTAGGGTGATGGAGACTTTGGCAACAGATACTAATGATGATTGCACAGCAAGGTTAATGTAACTTATGTCACTAAATTGTACACATGGAAAAGGTTACATTTCCAAATGTTGAGTTATAGTTATTTTTTACAACAATGAAAAAATTTTTTTTTCTTGAAACGCTTGAGACCACTAAAGGCATCATGGCCATTACAATATCTAAGTCAGGAATAATGGCTCCAGGGGCTTGCCTTCTCTAAGTTCTCCTAGGCCTCCATGCTGAGAGAACATTAGCTCTCAAAGGAAAAAGAACTTAGTAATAAGATCTTAGCTTAGCACAAGGGTTTCACTTGTTATTGAAATTCAGTCCACCTCCTTTCCTGTCTGACTCTTTCGAAACAGAGCTGCACCGTGAACGTCTGACTGGGTCGGGAGAAGGCAGCTGCTGGAGGACCCATCCTTGGATGGACCTACAGACCACTTTCAAAGCGGCCCTTCCTTCCTGGGCCACTTGTCATGGAGAACTAAGCCGGAATATAGTGCTGTGCGTGATATCAATGGGCCTCTTGTGGGTCGGTTTACCCTGGATGGCGGTTTCACAGCCACCATCACCTTCATCATGGAGAGTAACCGAGAGTCATTAAGCAAGAATAATACCCAGGGAGCATGATAATTAGTTACCTGCTTACAAAAAGGGTTGCAGTTTTGAACCCACCAGTGGTTCGGCTGGAGAAAAGAAATTGCCATCTTCCCCCATAAAGATGACAGCCTTTGAGACGCTATGAGGTCATGAACTTTGTTGCACAAGGTCCTTTGAGATGGAGTGGCCATGATGGAAACATACACACACACAAACCCAACATTCATTGAGTAGCCGCTCTGTGCCAAGTACTGTACTGGGGACTGCACGTCTTATTACTAATCCGGACACAGATCCTGCTCAATAATCTTATCTTCATTTTTACAGCAAGGACATGGAGACACAGAGACTTTCTCAAGGACACATCGAGAGGGAACTCAGGTGTGTCTGGTCTACCACATCCTGTATTTCTTAGCAGGGTATGTGACTGTTTCCTGATGGGTATTTTGGGAAATGTCTGAAGCCTATATAGGGCATCAATATTTAATCAAGGTTTAGGACAGTTAGTCCGGACTGAACTAAGACGTTCCGTGGAAGACATTTTAGAGCACTTTTGTTCCCCGTAGTCAGCGGGACTTGTGTGTTCCTCTCCCCCCAGATTGCTTCCTGGAGTAACGTGAGCATTGGAGGGAAGAGGGACAAAAAATTATATGCTGTGAATGTATCCCCAGAGAAAACATCCTGCTGATTTTACACAGGCCAAAAGCTCAGGTGTATTTATGTGGATTTTCTCAATTGGTGATTTCAACCTTTTTGCATTTGGCACTTTATTAGGAGCTCTCCAGGGGTCGCCTGCTTCAAGGATTCTCTTCCCTTAAAGACATTTCCATCTTGTCAGGAGGCAAAACAGACAGACAAAGTAAGCAATTAGAGAACAGGGACGTGTCAAATTGTATGGAGCCACTGCTGGATGCAAACTGCGGTTGTCTGGAAGTGGAAATGCTTTCTTAGGGTGTGTATGTGTGTATATATATATGTATGTGTGGGAGGTGCGGGGGTGAGAGGCGTTAATGGGTTTATTTAGGGAGATGTTGGATTTAAGAAGAAGCCCCTAGTGGTGCAGTGGGTTAATCACTGGGCTGTTAACCACAAGGTTGGTAGTTCAAACTCAGCAGAGGGACAAAGATGAGACAGTCAGCTTGCACAAAGACGTACAGCCTTGGAAACCCCATGGAGCGATCCCACTCTGTCCTAGGGGGTCACAATGAGCAAGAATCAACTTGATAGGAGTGGGTTTGGTTTTTTAGTCTGAATTTAAGGAGATGAACCTTTTTCTAGGTACAGACATGGAAAGAGCTGATGACCCAGTATCGGTGTAAGGTCTAGAGACAAGGTTTCAAGTCCTGTACAGAGATGATGTTAAGGGCACAAGAACCAGAAAGTTCTGGAGGGTTTAGCTTTAGAAAAAAATAGGTTAGGGATTAAGGAACACCCACCTTTGGAGGGCCTGGAAGAGAAAGGAACAGGGAAGGGCATATTATAGAAGTCAGGTGTGTTTGATGGAGCCGTCCGTCAGCCATGCTAAGGGCATATTATAGACGTCAGGTGTGTTTGATGGAGCCGTCCGTCAGCCATGCTAAGGGCATATTATAGACGTCAGGTGTGTTTGATGGAGCCGTCCGTCAGCCATGCTATCAGCAAAAGGAAGGTTGAACAAGGGGAGTATGGAGAAAAGGCCACAGGGTGTTTTCGGTGGGGGGGCCTGGAGAGCACCCTGCGATCCTTTGTTCCTCATATTTCCAAGATTGGATCCCACTAGGAATTCGGGTAACTTTACCACCTCAGTTCGCACGCCCTCCCAGGAGACCAAAGAAACCCCTACCATCAAGAAGATGCCCCGTAGGGCATCCCTGTGGGACAGGGTAGGACTGTGAGTACCTGAGACGCTAGCTGTTTACAGGAGGAGACTTTTCAGGTCACAATCCAGTTCATAAGCACTACACCACAGAGACAGCAGAGTCTAAATGGAAGGGTGTGCATAGCTCTCAAGATGCCAACTATGAACTGAAATGAGGGGGTTTGCTTCCAAATAATGAGCCATACTGCATATTGGAATAGACTATGCATTCTCATTGTGCAAAGATTTGAGTACTTTTGAAAATGTTCACAGGCATGACGCCAGATGCCCTGAGGGGAACTGAAAAAAGAATTGGGAGCCTCAGAAACTGGTCTTCCTCAGTGGGCAAGCGCAGGGTCCACCAGGGAGGCCACGAGACTGCTCAGATACGTGTGGTGTCTCCCGCAGCTGCCGTCATCTTTTAAAGACTTGGAATGCCGGTCATGTATGAAAAGTCACACGTGATTTTTGGAATGTATGAAAAATAATACTTGGAATGTTTGAAAAATCATTAAAAACTTACAAGACAAAACATTAAAAATGATTAAAATGATAATTCATCAAGCAAAGTTCCATCTGAAAATTAAAAGGGGTTAGGAGAGGAGGCAGGTAAAGAATTTGTTAAAAACTGCTATACCCGAATCTCAAAAGGTTTTCTCCAAAATAATGATTTTTTACTTCTTCCCCCTTTGGAACAGTTGGAGCCAGGCCAGCATATCGTGTACACAAACACACGCAAGTGAAAATGCTCACAGACCACATGTACCCATCCATGAAAGTGGGGGCCAGGTGTGACCCAGAGAAGGTGGCATGTGGTGGACAGTAACACAGCCATGGGTGGTGGTGGCGGGGGGCTGAGAATGCAGCTCATCCCCATCCTCCTTTAACCCTGCTGCACACATCACCTTAATTATTATCTTGACAAACATACCTCGTCGCCGGTCTGATCCCTTCACAAATATTTGGGTATATAATGAATACGATCCCCAAATTGAAATGGTCCAACCACGGAAATAAATACAAAACAGCTGTCAGAGCGGCTGGTGTAAATTCCACAGTGTGGCCCATCTTCGGGGTCTATCCTCAAAGCCTTAGGGAAGAGGCATTTTGCAGGCGTACATGTGAAACACTCACATTCGACTGTTGTTTCCTTTCTGTCTGCCAGAGAAGAGCAGGAAGAGCCAAGCTGTAGATTTAATTCATTAAAACACTGTCAATATCAGCAAAGATTTGCAACGCGGTCCTGGCTAATTAGGAGCTGGGCTTGTGCCGTGCCACACACAAGTCTGGGCTGCAAGCAGCCCTGCAGACCATGAGCACACAGCAGGGGCCGTCTGGTGGCTCTGACGCGTGGTCTACCAGCCCCGTGAGTGTGCCTTTCCCACGTGCACCACGAACGGTAGTGACCTTGCTCAACCATCACTGCTGCCCCTACCTCTGCCCTTGAAATTTATAATGGATTACTTGTCCCTCGCACTTTCTGGGCGCACGCACAAGACCCAGTAAGTATTTATTAACCCTGTGGTTAATTTCGGCCATCAGGAACACCCAGCTTTGAGAAGACGCCATGCACGCTCACAAAACATGGAACCGAGGGTGCGCTTCCATCAAGAGCTAGGCTTCTTGGGTCTGGCTTTGAAGACAAAAAACCAACAAACCAAACTCACGGCCACTGAGTCGATGTTGACTGGTAGTGACCCTCTGGGACAGGGTAGATCTGCTCCTGTGCATTTTTGAGACTGCAAGGCTTTATGGGTGTAGAAAGGGACAGGTTCTCCTGTGGAACAGTAGGTAGTTTCAAACTGCTGACCTAGTGGTCACCAGGACAGCACCAGGTTCCTGTTGAATACAATAGGAAGCCCTAACCCGGTAGGCCTAGTTAATATTCACGGATATTTTAGCATGAGTCGATGAGCCATGTGCTTTTACATGGAGGGTCTCACTTCCTTCTCAAAGCCATCCCATGAAGTAGGTGTGTTTTACCGAGCAAGGAATGGACTCGCATAGAGGTCCAGTGACTGGCTTTCAATAGCAAGGGCAGAACTTCAACCCCTGCTCCTTGGACTTCAGGATGCCCCACTCTTAACCATCACAAGATATCCCATCCTGCTCGAAGGATCTTGGATTCAATTATCCCCCATTTGCCCTCTTCACTTCCCAGCCGTTTGATTACTGGATTAGGATCAGCTATTTTCCTCAACGTGTAATTTGTTCTTGGCAGAAGGCAGGGTCAGTTTGAGAGTGGCTTCGAGAAGTCTCAAGCTATAGAACGACAGTCCTGCACTCCTCTTTCAGAAAGGCTCCCGTGATATTAAGCATGCTATGATGTTTATCAGTGACTTTGGCGAGGCAGCTTTTACAGGTGGATGGATTTCTGACCCTCCTCCTCCCCCCAATACATCTTCGCTTCATTACCAGTGCGGAGAAATACAGGATGATTTGGAAGCAAAGGAGGGGAAGGGACCACGGCAACCTAATTGGTCACTGCCATGAATCCATACTCGGGGGACAGATAGCACGACCAGAGGTAATAGCTTACACACGTATTCTTGAGCTGCGCAATAGATGGAAAAGGGTCCCAGATGGATTGGGCAGGGGCTTAGTTCCGGGATTATGATGAGCCAGTGGGTAATTATTGAGTGGCAGGGCCTCAGCCCTGATTAGTATCTGCAAGCCTGTTCCCCTCCTTCAGAGGAAAGCATTGATAAAGATAAACCATGCTGCTCCATGTCCTTCATGCAGCACAAAACAACACATTTCAATCTAATAGGATCAGGTCTCCACTTTGATCACAATCTGTTACCTAGATGTCTTTGCAAATTAATCAGTCCTGCTTGTTTAGTTTGTACGGAGAAATTAATAAATGCACCAGGAGCAACAGAACACATAACTAAATTCTTCAGTTTAATCACCACATAATAATTTTGACCTCAGTCTGGGCCCTCCATTCCAGCCAGTAAAATGAAAAACAAACAAACAAAAACAAAATCCCAAAGCACCACCTTTCCTAGGGAGCGGACACTAACAACCTCCCCCTCCAGGTTGCCTCCATGGTACCGAAAAGTACAGAGAAAGCCTGATATAAAAAGGTCAAAAGGCAGGAGATGACATGGTGCTTGCACTTCCAGGAAGCGAAGGCAGGTGCACCAGCCAGGTGAGATTTCAGGTTGCTGTTTAAAACAGAAAGCACCCTTTTGGCAGAAAAACAAACAAACAAAAAATAAAACTAACATTAACATGAACTCTTCCTCCACCCCCCACCCCCCAAAAAAACAACAACAGCCAACAAAACCTAACCAACAACGTGCCCATGTCAACCACAAAGGGGATCAGTCTGTCCAGTTCAGTGTCCTGGGAGACAGAAACCCCCTGTTGGCAGTTCTTCCAGAGAGAACGTGGGATACTCTTGTCAGCGCTTGCAATCGGTCTGAGGCGATGCCTTTGCTTGACCCGAAGGGCATCAACGTGATGACCCGACGGCACATTTGCTTAGGCTCAGAGCCAGGACTGACGTTCCTACAGCACTCAGGATGGAAAGTTTTCCTGTAGGTCTCCCAAGTCAGCCTGCTTTTCATACTGCCCAGGAATAGCGAAACCATTGATCTTTTATTTATTTATCTCGAAGACTCATTTGTGTTCTTAAAGGCAGATCATCTTCCTGTTAGCAGAACATGTGGGTAGAAAACAATATATATTTGCTACTCAGCCCAGGTAAACGTGCTGTCTTTGATTTGGGTTCCAGGGCTTGTAAGGCTTCCTTGAAAGCGGCTCTCACTCCTGGCTGGATGTCCAAAAGGAATGGAGTCAGGCCAAGACAATACCAACTGGAAGAATGCTGAGCTGGGGCGCAGCAAATGGGAGTCCATGCCTGGACCTACTAATGAATGACCTGGGCTGGGCACTTAACCTCTGTGGGCCCAGTTTTCTCATCTGCAAAATACGGGGGCTGGACGTGGTAATCTCCAAGAGGCTAAAATTCAGTCTGTGATTCCACTCACCCTGAGTCAAGTGGGAATTAAGGCAATTATGGGCATAATGCAAAGCCAAAGGACACTTCTCTCCCCAACCCCTCCATGATTGGGGTATTTCAGGCAAAACTGGTTGTTGAGTTTGGGTTTTAACCTGAATTATATAGATAATTGCCTCAGTTCGGCCACTTAATTGTGTGTCTGTCAGCACAGCCTTGACGTTTCCACCAGATAACCAATGATTATAGTATTTGGTTAAATATTCAGCAGTGTGGAATTCTCATTCAGCATGACTGAAAAAGGGGAGAAAATGTGTGTGTGTGTGTGTGTGTGTTTGTGTGTGTAGAGCCTGGAGTGAGGGTGGGGGTGGGATTTTGTATAATTTGAGAGTGTGTCATATTTGAGTCATCAATGTTTTACCTAGAGAGAATTGATTTCATTTAAAAATAAGTTGGTCTTGTCACCAAGATCTCCGACATACATAGAACATGAGGACTGCAGCTGTGCAGGGAGATGCTAAAATACAGACGGTTTCAGGAATGCAGAAAAGTTAAAAAAAGAAGAAGAAGGAGAAGGGGTGAGTGGAGAAATAGAAATGAAAGGTTTTAACCTGAAATGAATTAAAGTAGTATTTACTTAAATATTCTGGCACACATATATATATATTACCTATTTTTATAAGAATGGCATTATGTTAGCACTCTAAAGTATAGACAAGAAATACCTGGAAAAGAGAGGAATAGACTAGCTGGTTCATCTTCTGATTTTCCCTCGAAAAGGTGACGTATTAAAAACAAATAATTAAACTCCATTCTTCTGATAAAACAACCCACAGCTATTTCAGTGAAATAGTTCAGAATGTGTTTCCTCTGCACATTGTCCCTAAAAGTACCATCAATATAATTTAATATGGGGGATTCCCTGAGGAACATCTATTAAAGTGTCCGTATGTCACCGTGCGAATAACAAATGAATTAATTATGACTGGTGCAATTACAAGGAATAGTTAACGAAGCCATAATGACAGGACTCTGGTGGTTAATTTTCAAAGCACAGCGAGAGGGAGATGTGGCCAAAGGTCCCCAAAGAAAACACTAAGCTTGTGTACGCACCTTGGAGCCAGGGTCTTTGCGCGCACCACACAATCAAGCGTGTGAAGCACACTCACTATTCTAACGGACTTCTTCCGACAGCTTGTCAGCAGCTTGCTGTAACGTCACATAGCCCAGGCTCAGCAACGCAAGCCACCGGGGCACTAGCGACTCCATTCCAGTTGGCCGGGGCTCCCGGAGACTTAAGTTTCTTACCTTCCAGTAAAAGAGAAGCCAGCCCCTGGATAATACAACAATTAAGCACTTCGAAATTGCCAACTGAAACCTGTTAAATGGTTGGAGGTTCAAGTCAACCAGGAGAGCCTCTGAAGAAAGGCCAGGTGATCTACTTCTAGAACAATCAACCCTTGAAAATTGTTTGACTGCGACCCGCAAGGGGTGGCCAGGAGTCTGAAGGCACTCCACCGAGCAAGGACAACAGAGGGGAATTTCAGTGTCAATATGGCTTTCTTGAATTTAGTCATTTAGATTTCACTCTTTTCTAAAAACAATGGAAGGTAGTTTACAAAAATACACCGAGTTAGCAAAATCAACAAGCACAACCCGGCGAGCGAGCTGAGGGAAGTGAGGTGTCACGGGGCAGGTTGGTTGGTGAGGTGCAGGCAGGAGGGAGGTGCATGCTGCGGTGCGCGGACCTGAGTCCTCAGTTTGGGTCTGATTTTTTTCTCTGAAAAATATGGGCTTGGACTAGACAATCGATAAGAGAATCTGATTCTGGGAGGCTGAGACACACCTATATGTCACAGGTTTGAAAAGCACTGCTGATTGTGCATTTTCCACTGTTCAGATGGAAGTGCAAATCGCACTAAACTGTGTGCCGCAGAAACACAAACTAGTGACTTGGGAGAAATGCAAGTACTCCTAACGCAGTCACCAGCGAGAAAGTTCCGTGTGAAAACTGCACCGGGACAAAACTATTGGTCTGACTAATCTGGTGTCCTGCCATTTACATCAACTCCACCTCCTTAAGAAAACACCCACAAGAGGAGCCAGCCAGGGTGCGATGTAGCAACGATGAAACATACAACTTTCCTCTAGTTCCTAAATGCTTCCTCCCCGCTCCCACTATCATGACACCAATTCTACCTTCCAAGTCTGGCTAGACCAGAGGATGTACACTGGTACAGATAGGAACTGGAAATACAGAGAATCCAGGGTGGATGAGCCCTACAGGACCAGTGTTGTGAGTGGCAAAACAGGGAGGGTAGAGGGAGAGTGGGTAGGAAAGAGGGAACCAATTACAAGGAACTATATGTGACTTCCTCCCTGGGGAAGGACAACAGAAAAAAGGGAGACGTCGGACAGGGCAAGATATGACAAAATAA
>NW_022103915.1:49716151-49733417 GCF_000313985.2 Echinops telfairi
ACACACACACACACACACACACACACACACACACACACTCAGGCTACTGAGTCAGAGCTTACAACAAAAGAGGAAACTCCTGGCTAGATCCATCAGGTGCTCTTGCCAAGCGCCACCTCCTGGGGCCCCATTCTTCCTGGTCGGAGAAAGATTAGAGGCCGGTCCAGCAATACTGTGAAATTATGATAGCCAGTTCGACACCCAGAAATCCAGGAGATCAGATTCTAATGCCCAGTTTTACTTCCATGAATGTCTTTATTCACCTCTGTGAGTGGGAATTACCTAATATCTGTCAAAACAACAACCAGTAGGATCCAAAATACACAGAGGACTGAGTACTCACTACCTGGGGTGTTTTGATAGTGGTTTATCTAGAAAATCTACATGCACATTTTTTTCCCAAGCTTAAATCTGTGTGAAGGTCTGTCCCAGCTGTCCACCTCTGATTGGCTCACCACTTTTTGAATGTCAAGGGCATTGCACTAGGAAGCTGTCTTCAAAGACACTCACTGAGCATGGCCTCAGGGGACAAGGCTGTTAGGTAGCCTGCCTTGTGTAAACATTGATTACCTATCTTGTGCCAAGCACTTGGCTAGGTGCTGCGAATAGAATAATAAACTCCTAGACACCAAACCTCTATAGTGGGGACTGCAGACACATAAAACCCAAACCAAACCAAACTCACTGCCATTGAGCCCATGCCAGCTCATGGAGGCCCTATCGGACAGGCTAGAACTGCTCCTCTGAGTTTCCGAGACGGGGACTCTGGGTGGTTTTGAACCTCAGACCCTGCAGATTGCAGCCCAAGGCGCAACGACTATTCTACCAGGGCACCTAGACACATAAACAAACTCTTCTCAATCAGGCTGACAAGGTGGCTGGGGAAGAACAAAGGGGCAGGTGTCTAGTCTTGGCTGGAACTGAGTGGGGGTGTTTATTAAAAGCTCCTGGAATAAAATGACTTTGAAGCTGAGGTCAGAGCGAGGAAACGGCCAGGAGGGTATATGAAGAATAAGGGGCCTGGGTGTGGGGGTCACCACCACCAGCTACTATCTGTTGATGCTCTTGGTGACCCCAGGGCTTGTCAGGGTGGAGCTCTGCTTCATAGGGGTTTCGATGGCTGTGCAGGAAAATAGAGAGTCAACTTTTTCTTCCGCCGCATCCCTGCTGGACTTTTCAGTTAGCAGCCGGGTGTCTTTGCACCAGCCAGCGATGCCTTAGCACAGTGCTTCTCCACCTTCCTCAGGCCGCGACCCTTTCATACAGTTCCTCATGTGGTGGTGACCCCCCCAACCATCACATTATTTTCATTGCTACTTCATAATTATCATTTTACTATTGTTATGAATCGGGTGACCCCTGTGAAAGGGTTGTTCCACCCCCAAAGGGGTCGTGACCCAGAGGTAAAACCACGGCTTTAGCAGGACAGCTGTGCTGCACTGCTTGGTCCGTTGGGGAAATTGAAGGGGTTCAGTACAGTTAGAACTTGGGGTGCGGTAGGGGAGGAAAGACTGCTGCAGAAGCTGTCCGGGGCCTGATTCAGAAGGGATTTCTGTTTGTTTGTCTGTTTTAAATAAATAGGCTCTCCTTTTTTCAAGAACTCCTAAAATGAACCTAAATAGAGAAAGATGGGGTAACATTTTGTCATTCCAAATACCTTTGGTAGGAGACAAGTTAGCTTGAAAACCTTTTTCCTGTTTAACTTCTTTGCACTAAGTGTAGGAGAGAGTAACTTGATACAAGTTAAGCAAAACATAGCTGATTGGATTTGACTGACTTGCAATTGTAATAGAATGATGACAGTATTACTAAGAGTAGTAGCAGCTTGGGAACACTTTGCTCTTGCAGACTTTCCATCTGAGGCTTCTCAGGAGTCAGACCTTTCGGGCTGCCATCTGTGACTCTACCTAGCAGCCTACATGGATCTAGAAAGCCTTCCAACAGTTGTTCATTGTAAAGACCATCAGTAGAAAAACCTCGCATTTCTTCACCATGTCTTAGAAACAAGCATGAAACGGAGAGGATCGAGTGGTCAGATATGCAATGGATGGATTTGAATATTATATGAAAGAATAAGTCTATTTAAATAACTTGCACTTTTTGAAGAAACAGAGAACTGTGTTTTTAAAAGAGAAATTGAAGTTATTTAATCCTCTTTTGGGATGAATTCCCTTGAAAAAGTAGGCTAATGTCTTATCTGGGGAGTGGGCCTAAGTGATTTTGAGGGGAGCTCTGGTGGCATCGGGGGTTATGCCATGGCTGCCAACCTCAAGGTCAGCAGTTTGACCTCACCAGCTGCTCCATGGGAGAAAGGTGAGCCTGTCTGCTTCTGTAAAGACTTACAGCCTTGAAACCCTTGGAAGCAGATCTAGTCTGTCTGATATGATCAATACAAGTGTGAATTGACTCAACGACAGTGGGATCTCTAATATCTACTGCCTAGCTCCCTCCCACTCGCCGGGCTACTAGCTGAAGGGTTAGTAGTTCAAATCCACCAGCTGCTCCATGGGAGAAAGAGGAGGCTTTTGGTTGCTGCAAAGATTTACAGACCTGGAAACCCAAAGGGGCAGTTTTACACCCACCTAAAGGGTCACTGCTTTGAGTTGCATCACTTTGAGTCAGAATCAACTCCATTTGGGTATCCACTTCCCAGCTTGTCAATAGTAGCTCTGATGTTGCTACGATGCTGAAGCTGTGTCACCAGTATTGCAAATACTAGCAAGGTCAATCATGGTGAAGCCTCTGGGCTAAAACACACTAGGAAGAAAGACATAGCTACTTAACAAACTAGCCAATGGGAACTCTACGGTGCACAGCAGAACAGGGTCCAATAGAATGCGGGGAGATGAACTTTCTAGGTTGGAAGGCTCCGAAAACACAGAGTAGACACCACAATGGATTCTAGCATACCAACGACAGTGAAGATGGGTCAGGGCTTGGCAATATTTTGCTCAGTTGTAGGTAGCGCCCCCATGAGTTGGTTCCAACTTGAGGGCAACGAACAACAATAGCATTGGCAGAATTTATGAGCCACTCCTCCTGTGTTTAGCACTCATCCTCGCTGTAGGCAAAGTGCTGAGTCAGGAAGAGGCAGCTCTGAGGTCACTTGTAATGAAGTATACAGAGAACTAAACTGATGACCAAGATGAGTACTGCCATCTGTGGGGTCAACACACGGAATTCTTCCTTTGTTTTCTAACCTAGTACCCAGCCGGCAGCCAATTCCTTAGTGATGCACAAAAGCCTCCTCATTTGTTAAATGGCTGCATGAATCCTGCATTTAACCAACTTCCTATTGCTAGATGTAATTCTGTACCTCACCTAGTACGTGTGTAAAATAACTGCCTACGAGTGGAATTGTTGGGACGAAGTGTAAGCTCACTTCTAAGCTTGATAAACCAAACCAAACTCACTGCCATCGCGTCAATCCCAACTCATGGTGACCTACAGGACAACCTCTGTGGGTTTCCAGAGACTATAACTCTCTATGGGAGTAGAAAGCCTCATCTTTCTCCTGTGGAGTGGCTGGTGGTTTTGAAGTACTGACCATGTGGTTAGCAGCCGAAGGCATAACTCACTTTGCCACCAGGTTGCTCTTCCAAGCTTGATCAGTATCCTCAAATTGCTCTCTAGTGAGGGTGCACTAACTGGAAGCCCCCGCCATGTGTGACAGGCAACGCCTATTTCTCATGCGCGCTTTGATCTTTGTTAATCTGATCGGTGAAAACACGGAGCTCAGTGTAGTGTTAGCGTGTTCATCTCCACCTCGGAGTGACGTTGAGTCACAGCTGACAATTTACATGGATGTCATTCTTCTTGTCACTCTCGGTAAAACATACATACGTAGTCAAGAGTCGCTAATTATGCACTATTTAAAGTATTTGACAACGGCACATTATTGTTTGGCTTTTAAGGAAGGGATGGGCGGGAGCCAAAAGCAACATTCATCTTAGTTTGAAGGACACACAGCAGGACCAGAGAAAGGAATCATTCAGAGACAGCAATTTTCAAAAGGCAGGGCCTTAACTTGTCAAAATTATCTTTCCTTTTTTTGGTACTTAAGGGTTTTCTCGATTGCGGGAAAACCCTCCAAAGAGTAGAGATTTTACTGGGAAAGGTATGGAGTTAGCTGCCAGGCTGCCACCCAGGCTGCCACCCTTAGACAGATCTTTGGCAAACTCCCCTTTGGAGAGTCCTGGGAAAAGACCTCACTTTCCTTCAAAGGGGTTTCAGGATCACCTTAAAGTAGGCACCAAATCCCAATTGCTCCTAACTAGGCCTTCTGTTTTGGTAATTGCTCTGGGAACTCCCAGAAAGAGGGTAGGAAGGCAGTACTTTGGCTTTTAGTGACTGCAGAGGCCTATTGAGAGCAAGGTCCATCTAGCTGCCCCAGGTGCCAGGCTCCGAGCTGCCCCAGGAGCTTGGAGAGGCAGCCAGGCCTGGGAACAATCAACATCTGACCAGCATGCCCTGGTTCCTCCTCCCTGAATCTGGAAAAGTTTGCCTTTTAAACACAGCTCCTGAAAACATGATTTTGCAAAGCCTACCATAGCTTAATGGCTCTTAAACTCAAAAACTCACTGCGGTCAACTCAATTCAGACTCACGGCAACCCCATAGAACAGGGTAATTACCTGTGGGTTCCCAAGACTGTAACTTTTTACAGGAGTAGAAAGTCTCATTTTTCTGGTGGTTTCAAACTGCTGACCTCCCGGGTTACCAACACAGTGTAACCACTAGAACTCTCTGTTACCAAGTCGATAACAACTCATAATGACCCTAGAGGGTAGGGTAGAACTGCCCCTTTGGGTCTCCAAGACTAACTCTTTGCAGGAGTAGAAACTTTCATTTTTCTCCAGGGGAGCAGCTCCTGATTTTGAACTGCCAATCTTGTGGTTAGCAGCCCAGCCCACAGCGTAACTACTAATCCAAGAAGGCTTCTTAATGGAGCATAACTCAAACTCACTGCCATTGAGTTGATTCTGACTCATAGGGTTTTAGCATAAGTGACCGAAACATTGCCATGTGCCTAGCCCTTTAACAGAGAGTCTGGATGGAGCTTTGCTAGGGCCCTTTCATCCGAACAAACCATCTAATTTCAAACAAAGCCTTTTCTCGGTAATGGCTGGCATCGAATCCAATAACAGCTTGGAGGGCAGTTTAGAGTTTCTAAGACATTTTTGTAAACGTTAATATATATTAGCATATTCGCTCCTTCCCTTGGCAGGCAAGGCTGCTGTTCGTAGGTTCATTCTGTCTAGGAAAATCAAGCAGCTCAGGGTCAGTGGGACACAGATTCAGGATTAAAACAGGAACCCATGTCACCCTCAACATCATACGTTTCACTCATTTAAAATATATTAGCTAATTCATCCAACAGCTTTTTATGGGACACTTACTGTGCATCAAGGAGCCCCGTGGCATCGCTGGTAGGCACTGGGCTGCTGACCTCAAGGTCAGCAGTGTGAAATCACCAGATGGGCCGCAGGGGAAAAACTAGACTTTCTACTCCCGCCAAGAGTGACAGCTTCCGAGACCCACAGGGCAGTTCTACCCTGTCCAGTGGGGTTTTCAGGAGTTATAATCGACTCAGTCGTTCACAGTGAGTCCACTATGCATCTGGCACACCGAAGGTACTGAAGGTGCAACGTTGGTCACAACTCACAACGTCCCTGCCACCATGGAGCTGACATTCTAGTTGGGGTGAGATAAATAAAACACACGAGAAAATGAAAAATTAAAGCCTGATGGTGATTTACCATGCAATTTATCATTCAAACCAATGCCCGCCCCCCTTTTCCCAATGTCCCCTTTAAAACACACGCGCACACAACTTTAAATTTGTAAATGGGTGAAGGTTTACAGTGCTGATCAGTTTTCCATTCAACAATTCATACACCTTTTGTTTGGAGACATTGCTTGCAACCCCACAATGGATGCTGTGCCCCTTATCCCCCTTCCTCCCTGTGTCGCCGTTCTATTCTTTTTTCTTGCCTAACCTTTCTGAACTTTGTCCTTGGGGAAAGCTACGCCTTTGGTCTCAAATGTTTGCTTATTCTAAGGTGTGTGTACCTCCCTAGGGTTATTGCCCCTCTTACATCTCTCATTGCCACCCAGGCGATGCCGACTCATAGCAACCCTATAGGACATGGTAGAACTGCCCCTGTGGGTTTCTGAAACGGTTTCTCTTCGCGGGAGTAGAATGCCTCATTTCGTTCCTATGGAGCCACTAGGGGTTTCAAACTGCTGATCTTGTGATTAGCAGCCCAAAACATAACCACTATGCCACTGGGGCTCCTCTTTCCCCGCTATAGACCTATCATTTGACTGAAAGTGAGCCCTGGGGTGAGTTCATTTCCAGACCTGAGTGTCATGTGCCTTCAGTCCTTCCCAAGTTCAAAAGGACTGATATGGCTATCACAAATCCCTTTACAGATGAAAAGCTACAACCACCAAGGGCGAAGTCTTTTTTTGTTATGTCTACTGAGTCTCTCCTTTAAACAGGATAACCACATACAAACGCCATACCACACCACTGTCGACGCAAAGCCGCCTCATCGCGACTCTACAGGACAGGGTAGAATGACCCATTTAGCTTTTGGAGTCATAACGTGTTATGGGGCCAGAAAGCTGACCTTGTGGCTAGCTGTTCTATGAGGGACCCACTATGACCCCAGGGAGCCTTTTGATAAACACAGATAAACACTGAAAACTCACTGCTGTCGAGTCATTGCCAGCCCACAGTGACCTCCTAGGACAAGGTGAGATACCGAGACTGTAACTCTTCACAGGAGTAGAAAGTCTCATCTTCCCTCTTCAGAGAGGCCGGTGATTTCAAACTGCTGACCTTGTCGGCAGCAGCCCAACCCATAACCACGATGTCATAGGACCCTTGGATGACCACAGAGGTTCTACAAGTCCTGGGTGACTAGAAAGCCAATATACAAGCCAGAGCGGCATTTCCACTGCTGAGGAGATCAATCTGTGACAGAGAGGTAAGCCCGGAGTGCGTGCCCCATCTCCTGTGGGTGGAAGGCTGGCTTGTTTGACCCAGCCATCCCCTGAGGGCCTGTTTACCCAACAGGTTGATATTTTTCTCAGTTATGGAGAGGTGATGCTGTGTTCCACATATGAAATTCATATCATTTGTGTTTGGCCTTCTTTGCCATTCTAAGGGTTGCACGGGGCTCCACTTTAAAATTAATTTGCTGGGTGTCCTGTGTATCTGTTAGGAACAGGAGGAAGCAAGCCTGGTCTGAGTATTTATCAGACACATGCCGCCCATCTGCCAGAGCTAGGTCGGGGAGGATTTGCTGTTAATCCTTCAGACCCATCTGTAGGGGGGTTCAAAATGCTGACCAGGAAGCTAGACAAGATGAGGTTTATTTAATTAGAAAAAGGGCTCTGGAGGTTACTCGAAATCACTCTGAAGAAGGAGGGGCTTTTGATGAGGTGGCTCCTGGGGGGTGGGAGCGGGCTGAGCGTGCAGAGAGCCCAGGGGTTGTTCTATGCGGGCTTGGGATGCTATATTTTGATTTTAAAATGGGGTGGCCTGGACAGGGGAGAAAGCTTCCTCCCTGGTCACACCTGAGCCAGAACCCTTTGGACAATTTGGTAGAGAGTTCACACAGGGGGCGAGCTGCGGAGCCACTGAAGACCAGCAGGCATTTGGTGGGCAAGTTTGGGTCGAGAGTGCAAGTGACTGCAGGGGCGCGTAATGAGCCCAGGGCAGGACTGGGTGGCAGCTGAATTCCTGGCACTTAGGCGGACCGGCTAGAGGCTGAGAGCCTACACTTCAGTCCTCCACAGTCACTAGAAGGTTTTTGTAACTGGGGTTTTGGCCATTTCAGATCCTCTTTTTTTGAGGAAAGGGAAACAACAAAATTGCATTTAAATTTTCCCCAATTGGGGTGGGGTGGGGGGAGGGAAAATGACATCCGTTCTAAACAAAATACCCAGCCATCGCACATTTCCATTTTAGTATGAAAATATTATTAGCATAATTGGTTTCTGCAGGGCTGCCATTTGGGACAACTGGGCAGGGGAAATTGTGTTTCTTCCCCTGGCTTCTGATGATTATTTCATGGCAATAGAAAGCGTGACCATTTTCATTGAAGGGCGTGGAGATAAGTGGTCTCCTTTCTGCCTTGGGCTCTTTGAAATGGTGTCCCTGTTGCTACCCAGATTCCTGGACACTGGACACCCAGGGATCATAGTCCCAAGATGAATCGCCCCCACCCCCACCCCACCCCGGGGTTATCATCCAGGGGCAAAAAGCTCACCAGGGCAGTTGGTGCCAAAAAGAGGAGGCGGGAGCGGGGGGTGGTGGGGGAACGCAACTCTTTCCCAGAAAGAGGCAAACAGCTCATTTTAGGAATTGCTCATGGTTAGAGCAACATGCCGTCCTAGTCTGCTCCCCACACAGCCTCGCTTACCCGGTTGAGTTGCTGTGGCGGCGGGGGGGCGCATCCTTCTGCGGGCATGATTTCTTCTACTTTGGAAACTCTGCTGATACAGAGTGCTGGACATCCAGGCATGTGAGTGGACAGCCCTGGGATACCCACACGCGACCACAGACAAGAGGCCAAGGGCCTGTCTGAATGGAGAGAGAGGGGGTCCGATGGAGCCTTCCTGTTGTGTGTGTAAACAGAGCCACCAGGCACCGCATCGCAGCGTTTCGACTATGTTGATGACCCAGCAGTGCAGCGGGCAAACCAACCCTTGATGAAGTTTTTCCTTCTCCTCATAGTTTATTTCCTCTGTTGTCATGGAGAATCCAGCCAGCAAAATTTACACCCATTGACAGTTTCTGCAGGTACAGTTTCATGACCTCGACTCTGCTCTTCACAGTGTGCCACCGTTCGCGACTGCCTTCTCAGAGTTGTTCCTCCCTCACTAACGCAGATCCCCCTTGTCCTAAGAGTCCTCCCTCAGCTCTCCCGTGGCCGCGGCAGTTGGAGCCCAGGTGGTGCAGTGGATGATGAGGTGTTGGGCTGCCAACCCAAGGTCAGCAGTTTGAAACCACGCGGGCGGGAGGCCTTCTGTTCCCTTTCTTCCACGTCTCCGGTGTGTTAGCTAACCAATGACAGGGTGTTAGCTTTGACCAGAGGCAGGTCAGTTAAGGCTCCTAAGCCATATCAAGTGGCTGTGGCCTTGATGGGACGGTTCAAGGCCACTGGGTCTGTTTATTGTTTTTGTTTTTGGCCCCCAAATTTTTATTGGGAGCTAATACAGATATCATGTCATTCCATAGTTCAATTACAAGCAGTGTTGTACAATTGTTACCACAATCAGTTTAAAACATTCTATTCTTCTTGACCTTGATATTAGTTCCCTTATATTGCCCTCCTCTACTCCACCCCCTCCAAGAACCCTTGTTCTACTAGCTGTCTCTGTAGGTTCATCAGTTATGGGGTTCATAGAAGGAAAAACAAAACATACGACACAAATTCAAGAGGGTTACCCCCAATGACAAAATACATCTGAGATAAACCGCAATCAAAAACAAACACGGCACATGTTGAAAACCCGATCAGGAATCAACGGACAAGGTTTGAACCATTGGAGTCAGGTCTATCATTCTGAGCTTCTATAGTCACCTCTCCAGTGCACTCCGTCTGATGACCAGTTTCTTCTCATCCCTCCATTATGAGAGAGGGAAGTCACGGGACGCTTATTTCCTGGGTAGATCTCACAGATGTATCTTGGCCTTCCACTGTCATCCGTAGTCCTCTGCAAACTGGAATCTCACAATCTAAACTCTGATACTGTGCCCTCCTTTGGCTTCGGACTGTATGATTTACAATCCTTGGGTCACTGATGGTGGTGTGTTGCTTCCATGGGGACTTGGTATCAGACTTAGATGGCTGCTTGTTTAGAAACAAGGATTTGGACCCCACATGTTATTTCATCTGATAGCTGGGCCATCTAATTTCTTCACCACACTCTGCTACAGCAACCTTCCCTTCTGTGCTGTTCCCGAGGACAAAGGCCCAGCAGGGCCATTATCTAAGAACTAATTGATCTTAAATCGGAGCTAGAATTCAGTCTGAGCACTGGGTCCATTCATTACTAGAGCACTTTACTGGAGCCGGCATGTGCTGCTCTTACACATTCATTCAAAAAGCACTTTGAGCATACGTGGTGTGATAGGCATCAGTAAAGCAGGGGTGTCTTTGTCTCCAGAAAGGTACAGTCAAGTTGAAGAGGAAAGACATATCTAGAGCTATGCTAGACAGCACCTGAGATGTGACTAGGCCAGCGATGGGCAAACTGTGGCTCTTTTGGTATTTACATGTGGCTCTGAAGCTCATTGATGAAAATTTTAAAGGATAGTATTCAGATAATGGTTACTTCATTTGACTGTTAAAATATATGTATGGTTTTGGAATTATTTTTAAACTGTTGTGAGGGACAGGGTTAGCTCTTCCATCTGAAAATATTCCCGACCCTTGGACTAGACTAAACTGAGATGTGTCATATACACACTGGGTTTCAAATATCATGTTTTCATCTTAATGTAAAAACAAATATAAAATAATAATCATTTACATCCATTACTTGTTGGAAGGAAAGTATTTTAGAACTATTGGGCTAAACAAAAGATGGGTTGTTTAGCCCAAAATTAAAGTCACCTGCTTCATTCTCCAACTTAATGTGACTACTAGAAAAATTAGAATGCTGTATGTGGCTTGCCATTATATTTCTGTTGGACAGCGCTACGCCTGACATGAAACAGCCTGGCAACGATGGGCAAGCCACACAGTCATAGCTTAAAGGAAGGCGGAAGGAAGAGAAAGGGAGTATAGCACGCAAGGGAGTGGCCAAGTCCCTTGACCATTTAATAGCTGCTGAATATGTGCCGATACGTCAAGCACCGTCTCAGTCATTTGGGAGATAAAAGGGAATAAGACACGATTCCTGTTCTCATAATAATTCACATCACAATAGAAGAGCCCAGAAGGTGTTTTCATACAGAATGCCCATGGTCAGGGACGAAGTCATATGTTCAGGGTTTCCGTAACCTCCACAGCCACCTGGCTCCAGGTATCTAGTGCTGCATTCATATGCCAGCCCCTCCCTTGTCTGTCCTTCAGACTCCCTAATACATAGAAGAAGCATCTATATGTGCTGCCACACAGATATAAGACCAGATAACAGCTTCATGTTGGACATGAGTGCTGTCCGTAACTTCCTTAGCAGCAGCTCCCTTTGTCCGTGGGCTGTCTCATCCCAGAGCCAGAATTTTGGTAAGATCAATAACTAGCCACATTCAACCAGACACAGATCCTCCCCTCTAGACCTGGGCGTCATCAGCCAAATATTGTCGACTCCTAGTAGCTCACAAGCCCCAGTGACAGAGAAGGCATTGTTTTTAAAAAAGAAGCAGCAGCAATTTGGAAATGTTTATGGGTCATCTCCCTGGGCAGTCTACAGTAAGCAAAAAAGCAATTACCATGAATTTATATAGGGAATTTTTCCCAGTAGTCCCAGACTGAAAACAGATCTGTCTTGGAAGAAGTACAGTCAGGATGCTCCTTAGAAGTGAGAAGGGTGAGACTTAGTCTCAAATACTTTAGCCATGTTACAAGAGAGACCGTGTCTGATAAGGATCTCGTGATTGGTAAAGGAGATTATCAGCAAAAAAGAGGAAGCCCATCAAGGAGAAAGAATGACGTAGTGGCTGCAACCCCGGACTCAAACAACAACTGTGAGGCTGGCACAGGACCCGGCAGCGTTTTGTTCTGTTGTGCTTAGGGTTGCTATGGGTCGGTCAGAGCCGACACGAGGGCTAGCAACAACCATAGACGCAAAATACAACCTACCAAGTCATGCCAAAGAACACATGAACCCAAATAGCACTCCCGTAGGGTTCATAAGCACAGTTCAAAGCAATCGCAGCTTAGTGCTGAGATACTGAATACTGGACGGTCCCAGGGCACGCGCTTCCTGACCAGGCTCTCACTGCTGGGGCACACTGCCCTTCAATGGCTTCGTGAACACGGCCGAGAAAGGTCCGATTGGCCTCCCCTGCAGGAAGGCAGGCTCTCTGATGCAGGAGTAGGACTGGCATGCTGAACCACTTTGGGGAACATGCAAAGTATCTTTGGTAGTTTCTGTCTGTAGTTCCACATCATCCGTGGACTCAAAGTACCGGCTCCAAGAAACGGGAAAAGTCCCCTTTTTTTCCAGGACACATTTATCTGCTCTGAGCCTCTCTTGCTGCCGAGTTAGCAGGAGCGAGGACAGTCAGTCCTCCTGTGTGCTTTTCTGGAACCGACAGGAAAGCCACGTGGGGTCAGACAAACAAGGTCTGTCCCGTGTTCGGTGTGGCCCAACTGCTGGTAAAGCCTTTCAATGAAAAAAAAAAAAGAAAAGGGTTTTAATTTGTATGAGGTCCCATTTTTTGGTTTTGTTTTGATTTTTGCTGCTTGTGCTTTCCTTGTTACATTAAAAAATCCATTGTTGAAAGGTAGGTCTGATGAATAACGGAAAAATGAGTGAGGGGCGACGGAGGACAATGTAGATATGAAAGTAATCATCTATAACTTATGAAGTGTTCGTGAGGAGGGCGGTGGGGAGGGAGGGGGAAGAAATGGGGAGCTGATATCAGGGGCGCAAGTGGGAAGAGAATGCTTTGAACATGAGGATGGCAGCATATGTGCAAATGTTCTTGATGCACTGGGTGAATGTATGGATTGTGATAAGAGATGTAAGAGCCCCCAATAAAAGCAAGGGAAAAAAGAAAAAAGAAAGAAGGTAAGTCTGGCAGCATTGCCCCTGCTTGTACTTCTGAGAATTTTACAGTTTTAGTTTGCTAATTTAGGTCGCTAATCCATTTTGAATTTGTTATTGTGTATGGTATGAGGCATAGATCCTGTTACATTTTTCTGCATGTGAAAATTCAGTTTTCTCACCACTATGTTATTGAAAAGACTTTTCCCCCAACCGATTGAGAAAACATCAACTGACAGTACATGTGTGAGCTCATTTCTGGGCTCTCAATTTGATTCTATCAGTCTACTGGTCTATTGTTATAACATTACCAAGCTGTTTTGATTACTGTAGGTCTATAATATGTTTTAAAATCAGAAAGTGTGAGTCCTCACTTGTTTTGTTCAGCACTGTTTAGCTATCTGGTGCCTCTTGCCTTTCCAGATAAAGTTGAGAATTGATTTTTCAATTTCTGTAAAGAAGGCCATTGGAATTTTCATCAGGATTGAGTTGAATCTATGGATCACTTTGGGAAGTCTTGATCTCTTAACAATGTTATCTTCTAATAATATCTTCTAATTCATTTAAATCTTCTTGGTGCTATTGAGTAAGTGTTAGACTGTTAACCACAGGTTGGCAGTTCAAATCCACCAGCTGCTCCATGAGAGAAGCGTGAAGCTATCTGTCCCCGCAGGCTCACAATCTCGGACATCTTATATGTAGGGTCACTATGAGTTGGAAGAGACTAGACGGTGATGATTTTTTCTTTGGTTTCATCTCTTTCAGGAGTATGTTATCATTTTGTTGTATAAAACCTTGCAGACTTTGATTAGATGTATTCCTAGGTGTTTTATTCTTTTAGATGCTATTGAAAATGGAGTAATTTCTCGTGGCTGCTTCATGGAACCCTAACTGGCCTTTGTTGCTTGTGTGCCGTGCAACTTTGCTAAAGCCCTCAATTAGCTCTAGACATTTCCTGTGTGCTCTTCGAGGTTTTCTCTATAGAGGGTCGTCTCATCTGCAAAGAGAGATGGTTTTGCTTCTTTTTTTCTCATCTGGATGCCTAGTATTTCTTTTTCTTGTCGTGTGGATCTGGCTAGCACTTCCAATTCAGTATTGTATAGAAGTAACGAGAGCGGGTACCCTTGTCTTGTTTTTTAAAATTTTATTTCAAGGTGAAAGCTATCAGTCTTTTTTCATTAAGCATACTGTTAGAAATTGGGTTTTCATATAAGTTCTGAACCATATTTAGGGATTTCCCTTCTTTTCAACTATCTTTTAGGATTTTCATCAAGAAAGAGTGTTGGTTTAATAAAAATCTATGTAAGGTCACTATGAGTCCAAATTGACTCAGTGGTAATGAGTTTGGAGTTTAGTTTTAAATAGAGATAATCATGTGGTTATTTTCCTTCATTCTATTGATATTATGTTTTAGATTGATTGATTGATTGATTTTCGAATGTTGAAAGATCTTGACATTCCTGGAATAAATCTCACTTGGTGATAATTTGTGACTTTTAAAATACACTGTTGGATTCTGTTCACTAGTATTTTGTTGATCTTTGCATCTCTTTTCATGAGAGAGATTGTCCTTTCTTTTTTGTGGGGTCTTTGCCTGGTTTCAGTGTCAGGGGTATGTTTGCTTCCTAGGAGGGATTAGGGAGTATTCATTTCTTCCTCTGTTGTTTGAAAGAGTTTAAACATTATTGGTATCACTTATTCTCTAAATGATTAACAGAAGTTCCCAGTGAGATCATCTGGTCCAGGATTTTTTGGTTGTTTTGATGTTGGAGGTTTTTGACCACTGATTCAATCTCGTCACTTATGGGTCTGTTTAAACTTTCTATTTCCTCTTGAGTCAGTTTGGGTAGGTTGTGTGCTTCTAAGAATTTGTCCACTTCATTGAGTTTGTTATAATACAATCATTCAAAGCAGTCTGCCATAATTCTCTTTATTTCTATTTGGTCTGTTATAACATTGCCTTTTTCATATTTTATTTTGGCTATTTGCAACTTTTCTTTGTCAGTCTAGTTAAAAGTTTGTTAAATTTCAAAGAATCAAGTTTTGGTTTTATTGTTTCTCTCTATTTTTGGTTTTTGATTTTATTTCTTTATAATCTGACCTTAATTATTTCCTTTCTTCTGATAAGTTTAGGTTTAGGTTTCTCTTCTTGTCCTAGTTCCTGGATTTGTCAAGCTAGACTGTTAATTTTCCTCTGTTCTGGCTATTCGTTTTACCAACAGCACTAACAAAACAAAACTCACAAAATGGTGTGTGTGTGTGTCCCAGGCACTGTTCTAAACACTTAACACATATGAACTGGTTTAATTCTCATAGCCTCCTTTGCAGGGAGCTACTATTTATTATTTCCTTCATTTTATGGATGAGGAACTGGATCAGGGAGGGAACGTCACTCGTCCAGTATCACCGACGACGGTCAGTTATGGACCAGGTCTTTATCTGGCAACGGGGCCTCTGTTGCTGCCCTAGCCTCCCTCTTCTTGTTATTAGTTGCCAACCAGTGGATTCTGACTCACAAGGACCTATGTGTGAGGGGTGGAACTGCTCTATTGGATTTTCACCTGCCTGTCTTCCTAGGTGCTCCTCGGTAAGTGCATTCCCCCAGCCGTTCACTACTCGTTCAGCCCTTAACCAGGTCTACCACTCAGAGGTTCCAGGCAGAAACCCGTAGCTGCCTTAACTTGTTCAACAATTTTACAGCTTCTGAGTTAATCTTTACGCAGCCCTGAACATTGTAAACGCTCAACGGTTCCTCTCGAACTAGACTCAGATCCCCCCACACCCCAAAATATTTTGCTTTATTGAAACTTCATGGTGCCTATGGAAAGACCATGTCCTGAAGGCAATCCGGTTGTGACATATAGTTATTTAGAAACTCAGTTGTTCACTCCATGGATGTTTATGGAGCATCTATACCTCGGGTCAGACTTTTCCTAGCAAAGGGAATGCAGTGATGCTCAGGAAACACCCAGCCGGGAGGGAGAGAAACATGCCTCTGGGCAGGTGCTACCAAACAGGGCAGACTGTTCTAGAACCATCCATAATACCGGGGACTCAACACGTCTAAGAGATCAGGGAAGGCTGAGCCCTGGAGACAGGGATGCTGGAGCTGAGACCCAAAGGATGTGCATCACGCAGCCATGTGAAAGGAGGGCGGTGAGCGCTGCCAGCAATGGCTCTGTGGTTGCCTGGAGAGCGGGTGTGGGGAATGGAAAGGGCAGAGGCAACCAGGAGCACAGTTGAGAGGAGGCTGCAGAGGTTGTCATGCCAATGACATGGTCACAGAGTTCCTGTCCACCCAAAGAGCAAGGGACAGCACTGAAGGATTCTAGACGAAGGGAGAGGGTGAAGGTCTGGCGTCGGCTGGTCATAGAGAAAAGAAGTGGGCTGCTTTGAAGGGTGTGTGGAGATGAAAGGCAATGGGGCCTGTGCTGGATTGTTTTATGGGAAGTCAGGAAGAACTATTATTTATTGAGCCCTTATAAACATATTAGGAGCCCTAGTGGTGTGGTGGTTACATGTTGGGCTGTGAACTACAAGGTAGACAGTTCGAGACTACCAGCAGCTCTACAGGAGAAAGAGGAAAGATGTGGCAACTGGCTGCCATGAAGATTACAGTCTTGGAAACATTTGAGGCATTTCTAGTCCATCCTATAGGGTTTCTATGGCTCGGAATTGACTGCATGGCCATAGCATTGGATTCTAGCTTACACACACAATACGCACCTGGCACCATCTATGTGATTTACTGATAATGATTCATTTAATGAACAAAATTATCCTATGTGGTAAAACGATTACCCCCAATTTAAAGTGAGAAAGCGGAAGCATAGGTCAGTACATTACAAAGCAGCTGGGGTCTAAAAGCATGTTTTTGACCATTGTGCATTTTGTAGTACCTTGGTTTTTGCTTGCTTCAGAGGTTAAGGGTGCTGCCAGTCACTGAAAGGGAATGCAGCGAAATGAGATGACTTGGGATGGCTCTTCAATCCTTAGTCCCTGAAGCGAGCTGTAGAGAAAACTAACTCGGGGATTGGTCAGTTTTGCCATTCCGATGGGTATAAAAGTGAGCCATCTCAGAAGCAGAAAAAGGAATTCAATGACCATGAAGAAAGAAAAGCTTGAAGTGGCAGAGGCCACAGAGGCCCAGCAGGTATATATCATGAGAAGCAGAGAAGCACTGCTGAGACCATGGGCTTCCCTACCCACAGAGCAGGGTAGAGGCCGAGGGATCATGTAGCTGAGAAGCCAAGACCAGAAAGCGTCTGCCAACATGGCTAAGAAAAAATGTGCGCAAAAGAACTGTGTTCTTATCATGGTTTCTTATTCTACTTGTGATAACTTGTTAACTTCCCTAACGAACTCCTCAATCACAAGTATTGTCCGTGAGTTCTGTGTGGCTCTTGCAACAGATTATCGAACCCAGCAGAGAAGTAGAGTGTGTTAGAAGGAATGGTTGGTATCTGAGCAGGGTAAAGAAAGAAGGTGGAGGCACACCTGACCTCTGCCCCATAGGAATCGTCCTTGGGCAG
>NW_022103915.1:49734433-49735669 GCF_000313985.2 Echinops telfairi
TTCAACTATGTTATGGAGGTTTGCCATGAGTCTGAGTGAATCATCTCAACACCAACGGGTATAGATTTTGTAACATATTATTCATATTTTGCTTTTTAAATGCTACTAGTATTGTCTGCCTCCTTTTTTAAAAATGGAAGCTACTCCAGGATGGGAATCTTTGTCTTATCTACTGATGTGTCCCCAAGAGCCTAGAACAGTGCCTGGCTCATGATAAGTGAACAATGAATAGTGGATGGAAAAAATAAACACACAAAAAAATCAATATATATTTAGCAAGATTGTTATAAGCTCCCAAAATTTGTCAAGAAGATTAGCATTCATGTCTGCATGTCAAAATTATGACATCGCTAAATCATTTTATTGGGGGCTCATACAACTCTTATCACAATCCATGCATCCATCCATTGTGTCAAGCACACTTATACATTTGTTGCCATCATCATTCTCAAAACATTTGCTTTCTACTTGAGCCCTTGCAAAACCACTCTTATGATCTACTTTTATTAATTTGTGTGCTAGTTCAGTGGCTATTCTTATATTAGTTGAAAAAAAGAACTTTGCTTCACAGTTTCATGAAAAAATGGTTACTTGTTTCCTGGTAGGTGTCATTTGTTAATCTCGTTAAAATTGTGCTCGGATCCTTCCTCTACTCACATCATATTGGTGGGTTACTACAGTCAATATATTCAGCTGGATAAGCACTGCATTAGTTGGGCCGTGGTTAAAGCAAGTGGCTTGTTTTAACTACTACCATCAAATATTATCACTATGCACACTAATTGGATTTGTTTCTCTGTCCTGAAGTAACAGTGATTCAGGACCAGCCAGATCATTTTAGAGGGCTAGCTAAAGGACATGTTTGTCAGCTATTCTGCTAGGGCCTCTGCTTCTCTCCCTGTACTAAGTAAACGCAGGAGAGAACACATATATATCCTACTCTATTAATCTCAGTAGTGTTTTCTAGCCCTAGTCAGAATTCAGTTACGAACATAATGACCTCAGTGTAAAGCCAATGTTGAAAACATTATTCTTACCCAACACACTGCACACAAGAAACCACATTGTAAATTTCTCATGGAAATTAGCTCCGTGAACAGTAGGGGTGTGTGTGTGTGTGTGTGTGTGTGTGTGTGTGTGTGGAGGAAGGTTACCCTGGAACTTATCATTACTTGAATTGTGTCCTCCCAAACTATGTGTTAACTTTCTACCTCATAATTCTCAGTGTTGTGTGGT
>NW_022103915.1:49735769-49737252 GCF_000313985.2 Echinops telfairi
ACCACATTGTAAATTTCTCATGGAAATTAGCTCCTGTGTGTGTGTGTGTGTGTGTGTGTGTGTGTGTGTGTGTGTGTGTTTGGGGAGGAAGGTTACCCTGGAACTTATCATTACTTGAATTGTGTCCTCCCAAACTATGTGTTAACTTTCTACCTCATAATTCTCAGTGTTGTGTGGTTGTCCTCTATTTTGTGACCTGATGTAATTATTTTTTGTTTTATAAATTCTAATCTCTGCCTGTCATTTATGAAGCATGATTAGGTTATGCTCAATAGGATTGAGTGATAGTCATTATGTTAATGAGTCAGGATTAGGGTGGGTTGCATCCACCTTACATAAATCATCACCCTTACTCAGATCGCAGACATGATTCGATGTAAGGGGTGTTTTCCTGGGCTGTGGTCTGCATCTTTTTTTTTTTAATGTTACAAGAGCTAAAACGAGAGAGCGATGACCAGAGAAGGAGGGAAACTGGCCACAACTGTCACCAAGAAAGACGAGCTGGGAGTGCAGTGTCCCTTTGAGCCCAGAGTCCTTGGGCTGAGAACCATCTTGACCCAGGGGAAGAGAGAGGCCCAGATACATGGAAATCACCAAGGGACACCAAGCTCACAGATGTTGAAAAAAGGCACGTGCCTTCTCACATAGCTGACAGAGAGAGAAAGCCCGCCTTTAGAACCAGGGCTCTGAATTTGAACTTGTAGCCTCTTTTGTTTGTTAACATCATCCACGTGTGGATTTCTGTTACAGAAACACTGGATAACCGAAGCGCTTTCTTCCTGGCTTTAGTAATCGAGAGACTTAAAGCAAAGTCGATCCTCACCAACGCTAATTAATTCCTCTCGGAGAGTTCCTGGAAGACCAATTTCCTTTCCTTTCCCTGATGGTCTGTGTTCTGGTTCCTTCTTTAATTGCTCTGTTTTATATGACTGTTCACATTATAAGTCACCTGAAGTTCTTCTGGGCTAGGAAAGAACTAAAAGGGCCAAAGAGCCCAGCTCTCCTGACCGTGGCCATTTTTCCTGCATGGGATGTGAGACCCTCCAGACGTGCTCTTTTCAGTACAAGTGGACCTTTGCTTCCCAACATCGGAAAGTAAAGGGCGAAACACTTTGCAAACATCATCACCTAATCCCCTACAGCATCTCTATTTTTCTGCATATATGTAAATGAAGTGAATTTTCTGAAAGTGGCTGTGTTCATCTGGGTACATTAGAGAAACAAATCCACAGAAACTCATCCATATAAGAGAGGGTTTTATATAAAGGGTAAGTGTACATTAAAAAAGCATCCCAACCCAGCGCTGCCCAAGCCCATATGTCCAACATTAGCCCATATGTCCAACACTAATCAACAAAGTCCTCCTCCATCTCACAAAACACACACAATGACACTGACTGCAGGAAGAAAGCCGAATTAGTGAGTGTGTAAGCATCTCAGTGCTGACAGGGGTCTCCACACGGCTGCTCCAGCACCCAGGGCT
>NW_022103915.1:49737392-49738712 GCF_000313985.2 Echinops telfairi
ATGACACTGACTGCAGGAAGAAAGCCGAATTAGTGAGTGTGTAAGCATCTCAGTGCTGACAGGGGTCTCCACACGGCTGCTCCAGCACCCAGGGCTACATCAGGGCTTCTCCTTGGGGAGGTCTTGCAGGAAGTGAGCCCTGCCAGGTGAAGCAGGGAACTGGCAAAGGCAGCTGCACCCTGGTCTGACCATCAGAAAGTAAGAGACCCAAGAACTAGAAAGGCAAGACTCACCAATCCATTTAGCTCTCCGCCCTTCAATTAACCCCACATGTGTTTATCGGCCAGGTTGGCACAATAAACCTGAACTATCTCAGTGGCCAAGTTGGGAATCTCACCGCACAACCTGTCAGATTCCAAAGCCAGTGCTATCTTAGGGTAGACGATGGATACCTTGCATTTCCTGAGTCAGATTGTTTCAGGAAGGTGGAGAGTCCTGGGAACGGCTAGGCTATAGCTTCCCCTGTCCTCAATGACTCTACCTCAGTGGACACAACACACAGGTGACACAGGCTTTGAGGTTAGGCTTGTGGTAGTCATATAATCTGTCAACTTGCAAAGGAGTGGAGTCTAGCCTGTTAATCAGGTCGCAGCTTGATGACCTCATTTTGGAGGCACTAAGGAAATAAAATAGCTTGCTGGAGGTGGGACACACTCACTCCCTGTGAGAAATTCCTGTTGACAAGCCACATGGAGCTACACTGATAGAACCAGAGCCCTGGAGCTGGAGGAGCCATGTGGAAACCCACGCCAGCGCTGAGATGCTTCCACCGCCACTGAATCCACACGACTTTCCTCCCACTGGCCTGTGATCTTCCTGCATCACTGCATGGCTGTGTGAGTCTAAAAAGGAATTTATAGACTAGTATCAACATATGGGGCAATATCGGACTTATGGAATTTATCTGGACTGGACTGGGATGTTTTCTTAATGTACAATTGCTCTTTGAAATAAAGTTCTTTCTTACACACATACAAGTATCTATGAATTTGTTTTTCTAGTCAACCCAGACTAGCACAGGGCTTAACATGGTATCTGTCATTGGGGACACCTATACTCAGAATCCTCCCATGCTCCATGACAAGAAATAATCAGTCAGTGCCCCCAGGAAGTCAGTGCACTTGGAAGAGGGGGTGGAGTTTGACTTTGGAAGTCTCTACTCCCATCTCAGAATACTCTCCTTGTCCTTCCTGAAACATAGAATGAGGAGTTCAAGTCCCAGGCCTGTCCCAGTGTGGACCTCCATTCTCACGTCACAACTTTGCTGTTCTTTTACCCTACTGGATTTGAATCTTCCCTAGGCTGGATTTAAATCTCAAA
>NW_022103915.1:49738812-49739932 GCF_000313985.2 Echinops telfairi
TGGGGACACCTATACTCAGAATCCTCCCATGCTCCATGACAAGAAATAATCAGTCAGTGCCCCCAGGAAGTCAGTGCACTTGGAAGAGGGGGTGGAGTTTGACTTTGGAAGTCTCTACTCCCATCTCAGAATACTCTCCTTGTCCTTCCTGAAACATAGAATGAGGAGTTCAAGTCCCAGGCCTGTCCCAGTGTGGACCTCCATTCTCACGTCACAACTTTGCTGTTCTTTTACCCTACTGGATTTGAATCTTCCCTAGGCTGGATTTAAATCTCAAATGCCAGCCCTCCGCCCCTGTTCTTTTTCTTTCCCTGAACTGCACCCTATCATGTCAGGCCTTCCATCCCCTTACTTCAGCTATTAAGTTGTTGGCGGTATTACACAGTGGGTTCGGATTCGGATCAGTTAGTGCTAATAGCAATTTTCAGTAAAATATTAACCAAATATGCACAAAAGTCACCCATGTGGCTCCATCCTCTCCTTCAATAAGATTAATCGAGTTCGCTATTTACACTTGTCACCACTCCAGTGTTTTCCCTCTTTCTACTCCAAACAAGAAAATGACATTAAATTCATTTAATACAAATTTATATTATTGTCTGAGGCATTTTAAACAATGCTTAATTTAATTTCCTTGTTTGGAGTGTGGTATTGGCACACAGGACGGCAGTGTAATGCAAAAATAGGATTCACACATCCAGCAGACATCCAACGATCATCTCCCGTGGCTCCCCGAGTGCTCTGTTGACATTCAGTTGCAATTCGAATGTACCAAATCATCTCTCTGTCCTCCTTGCTCTGTGGAAGGAAAAAAGTCAACCTCTGAAAGCTGGTCATCCCACCCCAGACTGACAAACTCTGAGGGCTTGACCTTCAAGACATGGTGCTCCTTCTCTTATTTGCTCAGACTTTTGCATCCCTAAAAAGGACAGCTCAGACGTGTTCACAGCTCATGTTCTCTAGGCCTCAGTCAGCTAGCGTTCTAGTCCTTCTTGCCTAGGCAAAGGCAAAGGACCTTTATTGAGCACCTATACTGTGTGAGGTGATCTTTTAAAAACCACTCTATCGGAGTGGAGATCCAAAGCCCATTAGTAGGCCACTGGAGATCCCCTTGCACAGG
>NW_022103915.1:49740703-49741800 GCF_000313985.2 Echinops telfairi
ATAAATAAATAAATAAATAAAAATAAAATAAAATAAAAACCACTCTATCTCTCACGTCCTTAAAAGTCCTGTTGGTAAGATAGAGCTTTACATCTGAGAATACTGACAACGCTGAAAAAACAAAACAAAACACCCCAATGAACAAAAAACCTATACACCTGTCATCGAATCAGTCCTGACTCATAAGGATCCCATGTGTTTCCATCATCAGGAAGACCAGAGGCTGTTGGCTGCAGAGGCGATGAATCCAAGATTGGCAAGTAAAATGTCAGGCCACGGATGCCTCCCAGAAGCAGCAGCCAACATGGCAGGTCATCAGCTCAAATCCCAAGGACCAGAGATGGATGAGCCAGATGTAGGATTGAGAGGCAGCAAAAACAAGAACGCGTTCCTGTAGTCTGCTTACATGAGAAGGAGGCCACACCCCTGAGGAGCATTCATCGTGGGGGATTATCAAGGAAAAACCAAACTCATTATCATCAAGTCAATGCCAACTCATAGCGAGCCCATAGCACAGGGTAGAAATGCCCTTGTGGGTTTCTAAGACCGTAACGCTTTATGGGAGTAGAAAACTTCATCTCTCTCCTGTGGCTGGTGGCTTTGAATTGCTTACCTTACGGTTGGAGCCCGACGCATAACCACTAGACCTCCAGGGCTCCTTCATGGGGGCTTGCTGGGTCTTAATTACTAAGCCACTGAGAATTCTGGCCCACTTGACACAAAGCCTTAACTACCACAGATAATGAAGTAACAATGGCATCAACAGCTACCATCTGTTGAGGCCCTACGCTAGGGCAGCACTGTCTTCCACAGAATGGACTGCGCACCATCTGGGTGAGGAGAAGACGGAACCACTTCTGTTAGGGGCTTTCCGTTTCCTTTACCTGCTGAGTGTAGAAAGTCTCCAGGCCCTTTAGATTTCTAATCTGATGTTCTTCTATTCCTTCCCTAGCATTCCAGCCCCGGACTACAATAACCACACCCAAGGTTATGGCTCAACACACGGAGTAAGGCAGGGGAAAGAAGAGACTTTGGGGAGAGCCAACGAGACTTCCTGTTTCTTCTGCCATCAGCTCAGCAGGCATTTCAAACTTGTT
>NW_022103915.1:49743025-49744190 GCF_000313985.2 Echinops telfairi
GCTTACAAATATCATAACACTCCATAGTTCAATTACATCAAGCAGTATTGTACAATTGCTACCACAATCAGTTTCAAAACATTTTCTTTCTTCTTGAGCTCCTTGATATCAGCTACCCTTTATCTCCTTTCCCCACCCTACCCCAGGAACCCTTATTTATTTAATTATTACTTTATCTTACACCACCCAGTATGTCCACACACATACAATTGTGTCTTTCGCTACCCTAGAGTGGGGTTATACAGTCATCAATGCTATCAAGCTCCCACCCCTCTTCCCATGCCCTCAGGGAACCATTACTCCTGTTACTGTTTCTGAAGGGTTATCTATCTTGGTTTTCATGTATTGAATTATCTTAATTATACAACTGAACATGTACAAGTCTAACATACTTAACGAGGAAAAACAAATAAAAAACATAATAGTAAAGGGAAGAAATATTGAAGAACTCAAGGAGAGTTATGTGTTTCATCAGTTCTATACCACACCCTGGATTTATTATCCTTTCCGTGTGGCCTTTCTGAGAGGGACTGTCCAACTATCTTACAGGTAGGTTTTTGGATGTGGTTGCTTGTTTTTGAACTTCTGATACCTATTCCCTTCGACACCTCATGATTACACAGGCTGGGTGCTTTTTCCATGTGGGCTTTGTTGCTTCCCTGCTAGATGGCCACTAGTTTTACTACAAGCCTTTAAGACCCCAGAGGCTATATCTTTTAATAGCCAGGCAACATCAGCTTTCTTCATCACATTTGCTTATGCACCCATTTTGTCTTCAGCAATCGTGTTGGGAAGGTGAGCATCATCGTGTTGGGAAGGTATCATACATGACACATTGTTAGAACCATTCTTGTACGTAGGTAAGGTTTAAGCAGAGGTAGGGCGATAATCTTGAGAGTTCTTCTAGTGTCTGTCTAACAGGTCTGGAGAAAACCTTGCCCCTTCCAAAGCGGGCAGTCCTTACTTAACATCCATTGATGCTCCCAAGTAAGACTGTGAGTCTAGTTTTGGGAAATCATGGGACTTTTCCAGAAAAGCCAGGACATGGCACGATATCCTGATTTTCTTATGTGAGTTACAAGTTTTTTTTTCAAAGTATGAAACACTATACAAGCCAAACAAAACACTATGTCAAGCAGGTTTCTGACTTGATACCTTTGGCTTA
>NW_022103915.1:49744763-49771242 GCF_000313985.2 Echinops telfairi
GGTGGTGGCTGGAACGGCTTCTCTTTGATGAGCCCTGTGATGTCAGCTGGTGTGGATGACCTCGGGGGCTTATCTGCCAGTGGGCTGGGTAGCCCCACCCTTGATCTATACCTTCACCACTTTCTCCCATATATTTTGAAGCAAATCTCAGACATATAATTTACCTCCTAAGTACTTAAACATAACCAAACTTTCATTATATCATATCTATAAAAGCAATAAACATTTCTTAATATTAGATTTCTATTTCCAACGATCTCAAAATGTCATAATTTTTCAAAAACCCAGTTTTTTGCTTGAATCAGAATCCAAAGAAGATACACACATTGCAGTTGGTTGACATACTTATTTGCTTTTATATTGTGTTCTTGCTTGTTGATTTTACTCAATTGGCTACTATTAATCTAGAGGATTTATAAAAATGTAATAAAAGTTTGCACGACCCAGGCCTGTGATTATATTAGAAGCTAGCTTGATACAGTTGGTTTTCTAAACAGCTAAATTCGGTCAAAGGAAAATAATGCATTTTGAATGCATGATTGAGTATAGATAATTAGTGGGAACAAAGAGGAAGTCATCTGCAAAGATTAATTACCAACTGAGGGCTGAGAGCATTTTTCCTTCCTTTGTGATCTTACCTCCGGAGAGAAATAGACTGTGTTGGTGCTAGAGCGAACTGACAGATAATGTCCGGAAAGAAAAGCCACCACTTTAATGTTTATTGGTCGTGCTGAATTGGATGGATTATTATCAGCATTTCTGTGAGGAGGCGCTTTTCAGCTAGGAGTTAGATGTTGCCAAGGCCATTCTCACTGGACTGGCCAGACAAGGCTATGGGTGCTGGGGTTCTGGATCGCTCTGGCCATTGTAGTTGTTTGACATCGAAGCCCCACCATGGGAAATGGAATTGTTCGAGCCACAGGGACCCTCAGCCCGCTGGCTGCCATTACGTTGCTGCTGATAGGTGCCATCAAGCAGTCGGTTCGACCCGTAGCGACCTTCTGCACAACAGAAGGAAACACTGCCTGGTGCTGTGCCAACCTCCCCATGGCGAGTGTGCTGAAGCCCGTTGCTGCAGCCACAAGGTCAGGCCACCTCTTCGAGGGCTTCCTTACCGCCGCAGCCCCTCTACTTCGCCAAGCATGATGTCCTTCTCCAGGGACTGGTCTCTCCTGAGAACCACGTCACCAAACGACGACCCGAGGGCACGCTGCCTGGTAGGCGATGCGTTTCTGGTTTCAGAAAAGTATGGGAGTGAAACTGACCCTCAAGGATCCCATTCATTGAAATGGGCGGCAACCATGCGAGTTGCAAGGGCAGCGCCAGCCGGGCGGGCCGCCCGCCCTGGTGGGGCGCAGGGGCTGCAGTGCCCCCTAAGCTCCCAGGCGATGCCAGCGCCCAGGCGTCCGCAGGCCCCTGCCGGCTGGCAGCCGCTCGGAGCTGTTTGCGAAGGAGGCTGGTGGCCGGTGGCTAATTACATGTTAGACGAACTTGTTAAGACAATGCGTGTGTCCTCCCCCGGCTGCAAATTGCCAGGTTACTGGCGAGTTTCCTGCCTGGATGCTCATTATGCCTCATTTGGTCCTGAGATTTCCGCATTTGTCTTTCTGCCACAAGGTCCATGAGTAGAGGTCGCTCACGTTGACTGGGAGTGAGGCTGCGTTTCCGATGGCCCACACAGGCCAGCAGCCTTTCGCCGTCTTTACAAAACACAGAGCATCCCCGGTTATTGGCATCCTGGAGGAAAGTTTGCTTTCCCTAGGCATTTGTTTTCAGAACGAATGAATTACCTGAAAAACACAGATGGAGCTTCCAAAGGCGACCCTGTAGAAAGGACCGCCACACGCTATTTGGGGAGTGAGCAAGGGTGCAAGTTTCGCATCCTGCAGGCCAGTGGGCCGGCGCGCAACCATGCGCCCCAGACAGGCGAGGCAGCGACCCTTGGTCTCCCCAAAGGGTCTCCTCGTTGCAGGCCCTGGAGCGGAATGGCAGGCCCTGCACAGTGGAATTCACAAGCCTGTGGGCTGGGGGTTCCAGCCCAGGAGCCCACAGCTGCCTGGTCTCCTGTCTGTGGCTGGTGTGCCCCACAGGCAAGGGCTGAGACCTGGCGACCCACTGCGTCTCCTTCTCTAACTCACTGCCATTGAGTCAGTGCCAACTCATAGGGATCTTGTAGGGCACGGTAAACTGCCCCTGTGGGTTTCAGAGACTGTAGCTGTTTACAGGCGTAAAAAGCCTTGTCTTTCTCCTGCAGAGCGGCTGGGGGTTTCTCACGGCTGACCTTGTGGTTCGTTGCCCAACTCATGACCACTCAGCCATCAGGGCACCTTAGCTTCTCCATACAGCTGCTTAGAGGTTGTTGCAGGGACCCAAACCCAACCCAACATAGACCTCGACCCAGACCCAGACCCAGACCCAGACCCAGACCCAAACACACAGACACATAGACATACAGACATAGACACAGACACAGGTAGAGCGATATACATGTATGTATTGGACATCATGTTTGGTGAAGTCGAGAGCCAGCAGGGGTGAGGGAGTCCCTGGGTGAGATGGATTGGCACAGCGACCACAAGATGGATTTGAACATGATGCCCATAGTGAGGGTGACTTAGGACTGGACAAAGCATCAGTCCGTTGGGGTCATTTCAATGGCAGCTACCTATCAAATTACTTAATAAAAATTCTTTTTACTACTCAGTGCTCTAAACTGAAGATATCAAATTTGAAACCTTTTTGCCATAGGGTTTGGTTTGGCTTGCATGGTGTTTCATTTTTTTATTTCAAATGTGAATTTGTTACTCACATAAGAAAATCTGGAGATTAGAGGCCAACTGTTCTCAATAAAGTTCCCATGGCTGTGCCCTTTTGGGAAACAGATAGCCAGGCCTTTCTTCCTGCATTTGCGGGTGGGTTCGAACTACCCAACTTATGGCTAGTAGTCAGTGCTTCACCATTTACACCACTCAGAACTTTTCTGGTCAGCAAACCAGCTTTCCATGCTTCTGTCCGAAGGCACCTCCACTGCGACCCCTCCCTAGAACCGAGCTTGACGCCACAGAGCGCACATGGAGACCCGAGTCTCGGTTTGAGGGTCAAGGTGGTGGATAGTGAAAGAAGAATGAACAGGGAGATAGGGATGCATACGGGCAGGGCAGAGGCTACGATGGATGTCTACGCTGATGGGACGTGGGGGCAGGGTGGGAGCAGGGAGCAGAGTCCGAATGAGGTGCGAAGGCTCCTGCCCAAGCGGATCTGGCTGCAGGGAGTGTGGATGGGGGTGAGCAGGTCCTGAAGGCGGGGTCCCTTTGTGGGTGGGGAACCGGAGACTGCTCCAACTCCAGTCCAGGGTCCAGTGTCCAGTTTCTCTTCGTTCTTGCCCAGGTCTCGGAGCCAGGGCTCAGTTCTGCCATTTTTTAGCTACCTTTAAGGAACCAAGGCTGAACGACCTAGTTGTGGATGGCAGACTTGCCCTTGAGAAACGGAACCAAACCCAAACCCAAACCCAAACCCACCACTGTCACGTGGATTCCGATTCCTAGCAACTTCCCGTCAGGTCGCTAAGACTGCATACTCACTGGCTGGTCAACTCCCCACGACCTTTCTGTAAGGGGATGTACAGTTGCCTACAGATGGGCTTTGGGTCCCCACTCTGCACTCCCCCTCATTCACAATGATATGATATTTTGTTCTTTGATACCTGATACCTGATCCCATCAATACCTCATGATCAGACAGGCTAGTGTGCTTCCTACATGTGGGCTTTATTGCTTCTGAGCTAGATGGCCACTTGTTTACCTTCGAGCCTTTAAGACCCCAGATGCTATATCTTTTGATAGGCGGGCACCATCAGCTTTCTTCACCACATTTGCTTATGCACCCGCTTTGTCTTCAGCAATTGTGTCGGGAAGGTGAGCATCATGGAATGCCATTTTAATAGAACAAAGTATTCTTGCATTGAGGAAGTACTTGAGTGGAGGCCCAATGTCCATCTGCTACCTTAATACTAAACCTATAAATATATGCACATAGATTTATTTCACCATCATATATAACTATATTTACATATGTCTATGCCTGTATTTAAACCTCTATCACTGCCCTTTGCCTCCTAGTTCTTTCCTCTATTTTCTTGTACTTTCTTCTTATCCCACTATCATGCTCGGCTTTCATTTGGGTTTCAGAAGTTCTTTTAATTTAACTTTATTTTTTAACACACTGAGACAGTACTCTAATGTCCATCTTATTTTTTTAAAAACTGAGATGGATGATGAAAGTCACACAATATCAAATAACTCCTGGGGGTTGGTATTGCCGGCCCTCCCTGCCCATTACCAGTCATGCATCTCATCCAGCTTTTAGCTTCCCGGAGCACCGGCTGGCTATCCATCTTTGCAGAAAGGCCCGGTGACCTGCTTCCCAACTATCAGCCCTTGAAAACCCTACGGAGCACAGCATGACAGTGACACCTGTGGAGTCACTATGACAACAGCAGGTGGGTTTGTTTCTCCTGGACACAAGTCCAGGGTGATGGCCCAGACAGTGAACAAAGTCTCTCTCCTCCTGGAATTTCCAGTACAGTGACTGAGGAAGCAGTAAACAAAAATGTGGTAGATGGTTAGACAGTGGTGAGGGAAAACGAAGCTGGGGTGGAGGCTGCGAGGGTGGGGCTGACTGTGTCAAACTTAAGTACCCGCCTCTTCAGCATCAGGGCTCTTTCCAGCAGAGTGCTCCACGCTGTGAGCTCTTTCCTGGACGGAGAGAGAGAGAGCCAGGGGCAGCACATGTAAGTGCACACGCGCACCCGCTCTGCATGGGAGGTGAAGGAAGGCAAGGGCCGTGAACAGGAGTGCAAAGAGGACCCGGAGGACCAAGTGAAATCTGCAAAGCACAGCTTTGGCCCTTACACTGTGGTCCATTCCGCTCGTTATTTTCTCCTTCAGTCCTCCGCCATCTTCCAGCACCTCCAGCCTCCCGGGTCCTTATCCTTGATTTGAAAGGCATGCTCTGCTTTCTGAGCGATACTGCTTTGAAAAATGATAACCAGCACCTCGTCTCCATCTCGCCCTCTTACATGTTCCCCATTTCCTTGGGACCTCGCCAAAAACCCCAGACAGTCGGGGTTTCGGTCCTCCGAGGCAGGGATGGGTTGAGATACCCCCCTTTTTTCCTGTAGAAGTTTAGCTGATTTTGCATTTGGATTTGTATGTGCCCGAATGTTGGGGTGCTTCAGAACCCCTTTTTGTCTTCATCTACATTCATCCCCAGTTTAAAACATTTAAACATTGAACTATAAAGTAATGACTTTCTAGTTCATATTCCAGTTCAGCCTACCTTATCTGCCTGACTTTTCCACTGGGAAGCCTAAACCTCACATCCAAGCGCACAACCATCAGGTTCATGCCGACTCACAGTCACCCTATAGGACAGAGTAGAACCGCCTCATCAGAATTCCCAGGACTTACATCCTTTTCCTGTGGAGAGGCTGGTGGGTTCAAACCACCGACCTTTCAGTTAACAGCTGAGCATGTCACCACGGCGCCTCCAGGACTCCTGGGAAATCTAAGAGGTATCTCAAAATTAATACTCTAGGTCCGAATCCTGCTTTCCTCTCAGCCTTTTCCAGCGAGGTGAATGGCAACGTTTGTTTGTTTTTTTTCAATTGCTTGGGACCACACGTTTAGAGCTCTTCTTTGCTGTTTGCCATGACTGTTGAGTCAGTTAGGACTCGCGGTGCCCGCATGACGACAGAAGGAAACATGGCTGGGTCCTGTGCCACCTTCAGGATCCCCGGCTGGCTGGAGTTCGTGTTGGGCCTGTGGCGTAGTTTCTTCCAATAGAGGGACCCACTCTTCCAACACCGCATTGCATTATATTCGCTTGGGATCTGTAGGGTTTCAATGGCACAGTAACGGAAAGGTTGGTAGTTTGATTCTACCCCAGAATGGTGATCTCCTAGTGATGGTTCACGGCTCTGTGGAGCACAGTTCTGCCCTGAACCACAAGGAGTCGTCATGAGTAGAACTGACCCAATAGCAACTGATTTGGCTTTGAGCCCTGGTGGCTTAGTGGTGATGAGTCGGGCTGTGAACCACCAGCTACTCCAAGGGGGAAAGATGAGGCGTTCCATTCCTGTCAAGACTCATAGTCTCAGAAACCCACAGGAGCAGCTCTGCCTGTCCGGTGGCCATGAGTCAAAGCAACTAGATAGCAGTGAGTGTGATAATCAGAAACCGTGCTGATGCAGCTTCCAACATCAAACAACACACCACCGACTACAGCACCACAACCCGATAGGTGATGGGGGCCGTCTTGACTCCTCCATTAGTTCTCACCCTTCGCCGGATGGGTTCCCCTTGACACACATTCAGAATTCAGCCTTTTCGCACCATCTCCTCTGATACCACTTGGGTCCAAACCACTATCATCTCTTGCATGGGTCTGCCCAACCGACTTCAAACTCTTTCTTCGGTGGGCTCCTTCTTCATTCGGCAGCCAGGATGGCCTTGTTCAAAAGCAAGCCAGCCCATCTCATTCTCGGCTCAGCCCTGGCTCCCACCTCACTCAATTCACATCACCTCTGTGCTCTGAGAAGCAAGCAAGCAAGCAAGCGAGCAAAACACCCAGGCTCCTCCCTCCCTCTTACTGGAGACAGCCAGGGCCACTGCTGCGTTCAGAAACACGCCCTTGCTGCAGGTGGAGCTATTTGCACACACTGGGCCGTTGTGGTGGCGTAGTCATTATGGGTTGGGCTGCTAACCTCAAGATCAGCAGTTGAAAACGACCAGAAAAAGCCTGGGCTCTCAAGAGTCTCGGCAACTCAAGGGGTAGTGTTACCCTGCCCAAGGGGGTTGCGCGGATTGGAAGTGAGAGAGTGAGTAGATCATATCACACAGGTGCTCAAGGTTAGATTTGCTAAGACACGTATTCCTTGGCTCCAAGAACCTGTCGTACTGTGCACTAGAAGATAAGACCGTCACATGACTAAGGAGAGAGCGTCCCCCTCTGTCCCCACTTTGCTAGGAACTGTCACATTCTTCCTTCCTACAGCCGCTCAGACCCCACCCCTCTAGGAAATGTATGCCTGTCTCAAGAAACATTGAACTGAGCTGCTTTCTCGTAGTTGGCCCTTCCCCAACTTTCTCTCCTTTTCCCACCCCACACGCCCTTTGTGAAAGCGAAGTTACTTTGCATTTTCTGGGGTTGACAGAACTAGGACAATAGGACAATGTTTGCTCCGGTCAAAATGTGTGCATGCTCATTTTGGGGGTCGAATCAGTGTTTGCAAGAAGCAGATAAAACTTGACTGTCGGAGAACCTCGCCGTAGCCAGCAGCTGCCTGCCAGCAAATCTCCGGTTCACAACAGAGCAGGAGGCATTGTTGGCCGGGTCGGAGAGATGAGGGCTGGGGGTGTGTGAGCTCGAAAGCTTCCTTGTTTGGCTCTAAATGAATTGGTTGTTTAGCAATTACTGTGAGACAGCAGATCTGGGCACATGAGCTCTCTACAGATAACATCTAAACTCAGTTTGCCCTCCTTACACAACACGGCTACAGAGGCACCCAGGAAGCCCATGGCCCTGAGATATTTTATTCCTCTCACACTCAGAGGAGCTCAGTGACTGCAATTCAATAGAAACTGTTCTCTGTGTGAAAGTAATTTCAGAAAGTAATCTAGTTTATGGAAATGAAAGGCATCAAAACACAAAAAAACACTGCTTCTGTATAAGTGCTTTGCCTCAAATATTTGACATGGAAATTTGTATAATCCCTCTGGGGGCACGTGGGTTTCACCAGTGTTAACATCTTTTGAAATGAATTTCACAAATGTTTATTTGCCATGCCAGGCTGACAAATAATTTAGACTATAGAGGCATCTTACTGGAATCAAACTTAATGATATGGATCTCAGGTGATTGTGGGGGTCCAAAGGTATGAATTTGAATTGGGTAGTGGGAGAGATGTCACTTTCAAATACGGCTTCGGGGAGCAGAAGTGTCACTTAGCTGCTCAGGGCCACAAAACTCCTTGCTCTGCCATGCACCCCAACGTGACAATGATTCCACCATCTACGAGGTCCCTCCTGCAGGAACAACTCTTAGTGGGCCTGCCACCTTCCTCGGAGGAAGGGGAGAGAGGGAAGTGGAGTCTTGGGCAGCTGGGCTCAGGTCTGATGCAGGCGTCTAGTCCAGGGGGTTGGACGCCTTCCCACCCTCCCTAAGAGTCGGCCCAAGAACACCTCTTCACGAGGCAGGCGAGAGTGGAACGAAGAAAGCACCAGAGCAAAGCCGACCATCTGCAGACCCTGGTGCTTTTCAGCACCTTTCCTCTTCCTTCGGGAGAGAACTGGCTTGTCAGTTCTGAATAACATATGAGGTCCCGGGAGACCCCTTTCCCCACATGCCATGGGTGTTTCGATCTGATGAAGAGACCCCTTCCCTGGAGCCATGCCCTCGCCCCCCTTGGCCAGACATTTGGAGTTGGCATAATCCTTGAGGCTCATGTAGTGGCTCGGACAATGGCTCCTGTTTTACTGAAGAAATTGAAGCCTGCCGAAGTGTTGCCAGCTTGCCTAGGATGGCACAGTGGGTTAGGAGCAGAGCCAGGTGTAGACAAAGTTTGTCTGCCTCTTGGTACGGCATGTTCTCTGCTCTGTCATCACGCTTCTCATGAAGAGAGCTGTGCAGAAGAGGGTCTACTGGTGAGGGAGTCACACACCTGATAGAGCCTCTAACTGCCCCCTGGCTGACTCTGCAGAGTGTTGGAAGCCATGACTGAGCCTTGGATTCAGGCTTTATAACCTCCCCCCATGGCTGGTCTTCTGAGTGAAGCTGGCTTCTCTCCTGCTATTGTGGAACATCTCCAGCGGTAGGGCTCAAACCCGGCAAGATTCCCCCCTGCCCCCCCATGCCTGCTTCTTTCTGTGCATTTCTGTCTCTGTTCATGACACTGGGCATCTACTATAGAAACTTCTGCTTGGCCGTTGACTCATCTCTTTTTCCTCGCTCCACCTCTATCCAATTCCTTGCTAAGTTCTGGGGACTCTGCTGGGATAGTCTCTCTATCTCGCAGGACCCCTCAGAGGCGTATGGGGAGCAGGGGAATGTTTCATTTTGTAGAACTGTCCTCTGCATCGCAGGTTGCTGAACATTCTGGACTTTGGTCATTGAATGCCATTAATGTCTCCCGTCACTATGACAACCAGAAACAGCCCCAGATAATTCCAAATATCCCTGAACACAATGTCATCTCATTGAGAAATATTGTTAACTTCTCTCCTCATTTTCTTCTCTCACTACCTTAGTTTCTGACAATCTACTTTGCACCTGAGATGATGGGTTTTGGGTAATCCAAGGAGACTTCTCATTCCCTAATCTCTCTCCTGTCTGCAATTCATTTTGCACCTAATAGAAGCAAGTTTTCTAAAACAGCTTTGATTATGTGACAGCCTAGTCAAAACATTTAGTAGCTCCTGATTTGCGTGAGCTAAAAAAAACCTGACTCACTTGTCTTGAATTCAATGGTGCATGCAAATGAACTTCAGTATTTCTTACTCTTCATTGGCTCCTTTTAGAGACCCTAGATTCTCAAAGCAACGGTTTGCAGCTAGTGAGGCTGTCTTCCTGAAAACAAAAGCCCACAGTAAATGATTTGCTGGTTGTCCACCTAACTAAGGCTACATCATAAACCCAAACACAGTGGTTAAAAACCCCACAGTCTTCTTCTTCTTTTCATTTTATCATACAACTTTGAGTCAGGGATTTGGGCAGGGTTCAGTGGGCTGATTTGCTTCATCTACATGGTGTTGACTGGGTAGTATCAGTTGGTGGCTTGTCTTTTGGGGAAATTCAAGATCCCTTCATTCTCTTGATGCAGACCGGCAGCAGCAAAGGCTCAGTAGGTTCCTCTGCTTCTCCAGTGGTTTCCAGGCCTTTCCAAAAGTTTCCTCCAGAAAGGTAGCAGAACTTTTCACATGGGGGCTCAGGGCTCTTGTGGAAGGAAGCAGAAATCGCTGAAAGGTTAGAACCTGGCACCCCTGCCCTATTCCTTTGGTGAAGACTCAAGGCAAGGGAACAGAGAGTCAGCCCAGATTCAAGAAAAGGGGACACAGACCCACTTCCTAATGGGAAGCGTGTCCGAGAATTTGCTGTTGACACTAACCCTCCACTGTTGCTGTTGATGCTTGCCATCCTGAGCCACCTTCATGATCCCTGGTGTGGTAGTGACACAATTTCATGTCAACCTGATAAAATAAGAATGAAGGGGTGGAGTTTAGGCCATCAGTCAGGTCACATCGTAGTGATCCCTCCTTCTGGGCTTGGCCTTCTCATGAGGATTCTGGGAGTTTCCTCTCTTCCTCCCTGGAGGCAGGACACACAACACTCTCTCTATCAGACATTCCTGTTGACGAGACACATGAAGCCACGCTGATGGCAGCCAGAGCCCTGGAGATGCGTCCACTGTCACTGGATCCACAGGACTTCCCACCCTCCGGCCTGGGATCTTCCGGCATTCAGCATCATTGAATGTGCTGTGTTAGTCTGAAGAGAAATTTATGGGTTAATATTGAGCTTATGGGTGAATATCAAACTCATGGACTTGATCTGGACTGGGCTGGGCTGGGCTGTTTTCTCAATATGCAACTGCTCTGTGATGTAGCATACTCTCTCACACACATATGAGTGCCTCTGTGTTTGTTTTTCTAGTCAACTGGCATAATACACCTGGTGTGTTCAAGTCCATGGCTGCAGACACTGATTTTGAATGTCTTCCAACTCAGAGTGCTTATCTTCTATTACTAAATTGGACAATATTCTATCGTGATCCATAGTATTTTCTTTCTTTCTTTGAACTTTTTAGTGTAATATAGGCCAAGACTTCTTGTTTTCCACTTGAGACTCCTTTTCCCTCAAGAAATTTTGCAGTACAGGCAAGAGCTGCCACAAACACCCGGATTCGTTGAGTGTTTGGTTTTGAGGTAACTTTTGGTTGTTGGGTATTTTACTGTGGCCATTTTCCTTGACACCCTACCCCCAACCCCCAAGCAGTTACATGACCCTGGATAGAGTTGTGACCCAGTTTAAGGAGCTTTGGTCGAGATGAAACTGTATGGAGTAGATGGGTTTTCATTCAACCATGTATCGACATTCTATGCCATGATATTGGTTGCAGCTTCCTCCACCCGGCAGCCCTCCTCCCTCGCCTCGCCCAGTTCTCCATTTCAAATCTTCCATCTTTCCTGCTGCTGGCTGCTTTCTGAGCTTTGTTTGGGGGCAACTGCTGCCCTGTCAGTCTCTTATGCTCCGTAGGGCATGCATTGGTTCATTTGCAAAATTAGATCATGTGCATTTATGGACGATGTAGAGGCATTTGACTGTGGGGACCCTAACACATCGGGCACGACCTTGAGAAGAACGGGAGGCTTCCTTGTGCTGGCGCGGACATGGTACGTGGATCCAGAGGCAGTTGTGCAAACAGCACAAGGGATACTGCAGGGTTTTAAGTCAGGAAAGGTGCCAGGCGGGCAACGGAAGCCTTGAGGTCGATTAAACTGTGTGTGTCCAGTTTAGGGTCTGATGTGTTTCTCTCAGATATTGACTTCTCAGCACACCCTCAAAGCAGAAAAATATTCACTTCTGCCCTCGTGCACTGCCGTCGTCCTCTAGTTTCTCTTGGGGTGACCTTTCCCCACCCTCCACTTTGGAAGGGCTTCCATCTGTGAAGTGTCACGGTCCCACCTTGGGCCACCGCTGGCCAGGGAGGGCAAGAGCAGCACTAGCCACTGGACATGGGTGAGCCGCAGGAGCTGTTCAAAACTTCCTCGTCCTCACAGCTATCGAGCCAACCCTTACTCACAGTGACCCTGCAGGACGGGGTGGAGCGAGCCCTGTGGGTGTCCCAGACTGGAACTGTCACGGAAGCAGAAGGCTCCCTCTTCTCCCAGGGGGCAGCAGGGACCTTACAGTCAGCCGCCCAACGTGGCAGCCACGATGCCGTGAGTGCTCCCAGAATTTTCAGTAGTCGCATTGGAAAGAGCGAAAAGAATCAGGGGGAAATGAATCATTTGTTATTTCTGACCCAAGGTATACAATGGCAGCATGCATTCCATCAATAAATAATTTTAAAGATCAAATATTCTTACTTCTTTTTTGCTCCAAAGTCTTCAAAACCGGGTGTATCTTTTACATTGACAGCATGTCTCAATGCAGACTAGTCCAAGAGCCGCATGTGGCGACTCTCCTGGGCAGCATGAGTTAAAGTGCCGTCACTAGTATTTGCCATCTTATCCCACCCTACAAATTCTCTAGGCATCCTGGGGGAGGGGAAGGGCCCCTAGGGGGTGTGCAGAAGAGAATCCTCTTTCCTCTGGGGGAGACCAGGTTGATGGAGGCCCCTTGGTACTTTTGTTGATAAGTCCAGACCCACCACTGGCTTCCACAGCGGCTGCCTTTTGAAGTTAGGGTCTTCCTCCTATCTCATTTAAGCAAAGCGCTCGCTATAAAAATTCAGACTGTGAAGGAGCTAAGTGGCTGTTCAATTTAAATGAGACTCTGCTTTACAAAAGGATTCACTTCAGGACTGCTAAAGCGCCGGCATTTTCTCTTGTGTATTTAAAATAAATCCATTTCTTTATAAAAGATTTAATCACATCTATTGAATGAAATAAATTATCCCTACATGTGAAGGCTTCCAGCGAGTTGATTTGGGGGGTGCACAGGAGCACAGCAAGGAGACATGTGTAGACAGTTAGGGCTGCCAGAGAATTTGGGGCTGAGAGTCTGAGGCAGGAGGGTAAACGGAGACAGCTGGGCCCGCACTCAGGGCAGACAGCGCAGTGACCCGCCTCCTCCCTATCCGATGTGGTCCCGGGCACCTTCTCAACACATCCCTCCAGGCAGAAAGAAGGAAAAAGAGAACCGAGATGAGTCCATTCCTATCCATAGCGCCCGTAGTGTCAGAGCACAGCTTGCCTCCCTAAGTGGTCGGTTTCCTGTTAGTAGATAGCCACACCTTTCTTGTGAGCTGCTTCTGGGTGGACAGGAACTCTCAATCATTCAGTGAACAGCTAGCTGAGTGTGTTAATGGTTTGTACAATGCAGGGACGTCTCCCTCTTGACAGTTGCAAACAATCTGCTAGAGGCAGCAGTGAGATGACACGAACTCTCCCTGTTCTTACAACAGGTAGAACAACTGTGAGATTACCTGCCAAGCCCCTACCAAGATCCTGAAATCACCCTGGATCTGGCCCCCACCACAGTTAATTGGTCACCTAATATGGGGCAGGGCACTCTTCCCTGGGGTTGTACATTGTGCTCTCAATAAAGATATGGTGAAGTCCAACTCCCTGGTATACATGAGTTTGACTTTATCTAAAAATAGGATCTTGAAGATGCTGTCAGTTACCGTGAAGGAGGGAGGGAGGGTCCTAACCCTGTGTGACTGATGACAGATGGAGACAGGGCGCTGAGTGACCCTGCAGCTTTAAGCCAACAAACAGCTGGAGCTACCAGCAGCTGGGGGAGAGGCATGGAGCCCACTGTCCCTGCAAGCTTCAAAAGGAGTGGAAACTGCCGACACCGGTGACCTTGGACTTCCAGCCTCTTGAACTGCGAGACAAGAGATGGCTGTTCCTACAAGCCCCCCAATCTGTAGTCTGTATTTAGGAAGGGGCTCTGGTGGTCCCATGGTTACGCACTTGACTGCTAACTGAAAGGCCAGTGGTTCGAATCCACAAGCCGCTCAGTGGAACTGGAAAAAAAAAAGTGGATAATCTACTTCTGGAAAGATTTCAGCCTTGGAAATCCCTGTGGCCAGTTCTATCCTGGCCTAGATCTAGAGTTGCTTTGCGCTGGCATCAACTCAACGGCAATGGACTTTTCGTGCGTATATGTAGGAAGCCAAGGACCCATTCGTGCGTCTCCAGTGGCTGACACAATAAAACGGATGGCTGTACTATCCTTACCGGAGGTCAGACACCAGAGAAGACAACAGAGATGAGAGAGCAGAGCCCTGGCGGCACGGAGCCTCTTCAGTCCAGTTTGTGGGCAGCCCTAGCTGACCCTCACTTGCTCAGCTCTTCCTGGATAAGAGGATTCTGGGAACACAGAGTAGCTGTCCAGGAAGTTATCATTTTGCAGAATGAGTGTGACGTGGCTCCTCTTATTTGTAAACCTAAGTCATAAGTCATACGCAGGGCCGGTTTCATGGGCGTGCGATCGGTGCATTCCTTTAAAGGGTCTTGCGCTCTGCTGCCATTGTCTTGAAAGCCTTACGAGTTTTTGCACATGGGGACTTGGATTTTCAATTTCTTTACCAAACCTACTGTCTCGGAGTGGATGCTGCCAGCATCCCTGTAGGACAAGAGCAGAACCGCTCCATAGAGATTCTAAAGCTGCACATCTTCATGGCAGATGATGTCTACATCTTTCTTCTGAGGAACAGCTGATGGTTGGAACCACTGACCTCTCAGTCAGCTGCTGAGTGTTTAACGACGGTGTTACCAGGGCTCCTTCACTTTGTGTTAAGCCAAAACCTAACCCACTGCCACGGAGTCAATCCCAGCTCATCATGACCATCTATTGCTTTTCAAGACTGCAAATCTTTCTGGGGTTTACATACTCCTTCTCCCTTGGAGTGGCAGCTGGTGGGTTTGAACTGTCTACCTTGCAGTTAGCAGGTCAATGAGTCACCTATAACACTACTAGGGTTCCTGACTGTATTAGGACCCATCCTCCCCCACCCCCCCAAAATGAAAAACGGGCCCTGTTAAAACCCTTCCGTGTTATAAGAAGAGGCCTTTGAAACTGAGCTGAAGTCACTGATGACTAACGACTGGGTTGGGGACAGGACCCACATTGGGTCAGGGGAACTGAGACTGGCACTGAGAAACGGCAGACACAGGCCAAAAGAGGAGAGGGGGGATCATTACTTCTTCTGTGACACACATGGTTCCCTGACACCCCCAATTTTAATAGCCATTGTATTGCTTCTCAATTCTCTTACAAATTAGCCCAAGAAAGCGTAGGTGGCAAAAGAGAAGGCTGACTCCCGTCACAGACCAATTGTTCCGAGAGAAGGAAACATTTGCCACTTTGCCCAAGCCGACCTCATTTCCCAATTTCCCCAAGACCCAAGTTCCCCAGCTGCTTTGTTGACATAGCAACAGTGCGTTCTGAAAGGGCTGTTATAATATTAATATGTATTTCTTGGAGGGCTTTGCCCTATGTTCTTCCCTAACCTTGCGAGCCAGGCTTGGAAAAAGGTGCACCTGGCTTCTGGCCACTGGAAATCAGAAAGAAGAGCCTGGGCCTCCGAGTGGGGGGGTGAGGGGGTGGGTGGAGAGGAAGGGGCGGGCACCACAGTCTGCACACACTGGCAGTAAGTGGAAAGGTGGAGAACCCCAGCCTTTCCCGGGGAGAAGGGGCTGACTCTGTAGATATTTTAAGTAATAGCGGCACCTTGGGATACATTTCCATCCTCCTACTACTTGGGGTGTTAAATGGAGCACCTGTGAGCCATTGTGTAGAAAATCAATTATACCTTGGGCCAGTGATAAGAATTCATCCCCCCTGAGCTCAATTTTCAAAAGGTTTCAAGAGCCCTCCCACCTCCTTCTCTTTTTCCAATGCAAATGAGCAACACTCGGGAAATTTGCATGCCAAATTCCAGCAAGGGTTTCAAGCGAGTAAATGGTCATGTTTACTAGTGGTAGCTGGGTACGAGGTATTTAGTAAACAAACGTTGAATGTGTAGCATTTCTTGTGCATGTAGTTGACAGAATCTTTGCCCCACCCCCAGGGTTTCAAACAGGTTCATTCTCGTTTGACCTCCCCCACCCCACTCTGCTAAGAGTTCGCCTTTCCACCCCATAGGCTGAGTCAGAATCTACAGTTTACCAAGAGCCCTCAAAAAAAAAAAGCCTCGAACAAAAAACCCAAACTCACTGCCATCCAGTCAACGCCGATTCACAGCAACCTTCTAGAACATGGAAGAACTGCCCCTTTGAGTTTCAATTGTTTGTGGGAGTAGAGGGCAGAAAGCCCTGTCTTTCTCCCTTGGAGCAGGCTGGAAGTTTTGAACTGCAGACCTTATGGACTGAAGTCCAACATATCATCACTATTGGGGGCCACCCAGGCTCCTAATAAGACTGCCAGGTGACCCTCATGCATACCTTAGGGGTCTGTCTTATTGATGTGTAGAGTCTGGTTCCTATACCTGGAGTGGAAATGCAAGTTCTTATCCCGAGGTTGATGCAGAATGAACCCTTTTGAAGCCCTGACCCTTCCCCCCCCCCCCCCCATTTGATTCTCAAACAGACAAAAACAAATACACAAGGCCTGCAAGAGCCCACGGGGATGTGCTGTCAAGGCCGTGAGGAGAACCTGGGTCGCCTTGCCGCTGTGTCCCATGGCCTTGTGCTATTTCAGAAGGGACAGAGGGACGACACGAAGTTGCACTCAGTGATTGCAGGAAAGTGTACTTAGCAACAGTTAACATGTTTCATAGACACCCGGTGTATGAAACAGGAGCCCTGGTTGTGTAGTAGTTAGGCACTGAGCTGCTACCTGCTCTGCAGGAGACAGGTGGGACCTTCTGACAGTCTCAGAAACCCACAGGAGCAGTTCTACTCTGTCCTGTTGGGTCACTTTGAGTTGGAAATGACTCCACGGTAGTGGGTTTGATTTGGGGTTTGGGTGTCCAAAACGGTAACACACTCGGCTGTTAACCCAACGTTGAAGGTTCAAGTCCAACCAGGGGTGCCCTGGAAGAAAGGCCTGGCAATCCACTTTTGGAAAACTGACTTCTGAAGACCTTCTGGAGCACAGGTCTACTCTGACATACATGGGTCCAAATGAGTCGGTCAATCCTGACTCAATGGCAAGTGAGAAATATGTGTCTGACAGGGATATTACTGGATTGTAAATGCACAGGCAGTTTGGGGAAATAGCCAGAGAGATCTTCTGTATCTTACTTAGTTTTTCTAATAGTAACATCTTGCAGAACTGCAGTATAATAGCACAATCATTGACACTGATATAATCACGCTTCAGAACATTTTCATCTGAGGGCTCCTTCCCATTGTCCTTTTATGGTTACACCCAATGCCTGCTACCCTCCACCCGTCCTCTTTAATCCCTGAAAGCAACCAATGTCTTCTCTATTACTCTAACTGCCAGTCCAAGAATGCGATGCAAACCCCACATTCAGTGTGTACTCTTCCAGGATTCTTCCTTGCTTTCCTAGTCAGCATAATTCTCTGGATTCATTCACCTTGTTGTGTATGTTAATAGCTCATTCCTTTCATTGCTGAATACTATTCTATGAACTCTTGTGGATTGCTAACTGCAAGGTCGGTGGTTCAAACCCACAAGCCAATGTCTGGGAGAAAGATGAGGCTGTCTGTCCTGTTAAAGAAACCCTCTCGAGTGTCATTATGAGTTGGAACTGACTTCATGGTAGTGCGTTTAGGTTTCGGGAGATAGTCCAATTGCACAGATATACCAGTTTGTTTAGCTATTCACAGCTGCAGGTTATTTAGGTGGTTTGCAGTATTGGTTATTATGAATAAAGCTTTATAAACATCCCTGAGGGTGAACACCCAGGGGTTAAATTTCTGGAGTGTATGATGGGTGCCTGTCTGTTTTTATTTTACGAAACTGCCAAACTGTTCCAGTGGCCCAATTTCTCTGCATCCTCACCACCTTCTTTGCCATTTTGATCAATGTAGAATGATATCTCATTGTTATTTTAATTTCCCCGAACAGCTAACGATCTGGAACATCTTTTCATATACTTATTTGTTACCCGTGTACCTCTTCCATGAATAGTTTTCTTGCCTGTTGTCCATTTTGCAATTAGATATCTTTCCCTTGTTGCCTTTTGCGGGTTCTTTCTGTGTATCTAGCTACCAGCTCTCTGTCAGAGGGGTGACTTGCAAATAGTCCCTCCAATTGTGTAGCTTATTTTCCATCCTCTTAAAAAATTATTTCACAGAGAAAAACTGTATAATTTTGATGACATCCAAGTGATCCAGCTTTTTCTTAATGAATCATGATTTGGTTTCAAATCTGAGAATTATATGCCTGATCTCAGAGCCTAGGGATTTTCTCCCGCACCCCCGCCCACACCTCCCTAAAATTGTATAGTTTTAGGAAAAATTCTAGTCATCGATCCCTTTTGAGTTAATTTGTACATCAGTAAGTGGTCTAGTGGTGAAGTGTTGGGCTGCGATCTGAAAGGTTGGCAGCTCGAACCCCCAGCAGCTCCCCCGGAGAAAGACTGGGCTTTCTCCTCCCAGCAACAGGTGGGTCTTGGAAGCCCGCAGCAGGTGGCTGGAGTCAGCACTGACTACTTGAAGGCAGCGAGAAGTGGGTGGCTAAGGCTAAGAAAGTCGTGTCATTCTGCTCCCCCAGCCTCCGTGGGGGCATGGCCGTTCCTTCAGCACCGTTCGCTAAATGGCTGTCTTTGCTAAGGGTGAAGAACATTGAGGACCATGGACAAAACTAGTCTAGTGGATTAGCGGGCCCTGAGACCATCAGTCCCCATGACCCTGAGGCCAGAGCTAGATGGGCCCGTCTGCCACTACCAACTGCTCTGAGAGGAATCGCATTAGAAGGTTCTGGATAGAGTGGGAGAAAACGGTGGGACAAAACTCCAAGTCCTAAAAAAGGCTTGGCTACTGGTCAGGTAGAGACTGATGGAACCCCTAACCCAACGGCCCGTAGTCACTCTGCAGATTCGCCAGTGGTTCCGTTTTAAGCCAAGCAAGAGACCGGTCAGTCGATGAGGGGGCCACGAACAGTCGGAAGGTACCTAACCTTAGAATCAGTAAGCACGTCAGATCAAAAGGGCAGCGTTATGTTTCCATCTGCCGTCTGCTGTGGAATGCCACCAAGATGCAGATTTTTGGCAAAATTCCTAACAGGGAAGACCACCCCTCTCAAGACTGAACCCTCAGAATGGCAGAAAATGTAAAGGCCCATATCCCGGATAAGGAAGAAATTCCCCTGGATTCACAAGACCGAGCATTGCTGGCAAGCAGCTGGAAGGAGGACAAACCCTGTCTGGACCACAGCATTCAAAAAGAGCTCACTCTTCATCTCATGCTGAGACTGGGGGTGCTAAGACAGGGAAGACGGCACTGTAAGTTGGCATCAAGTGGCCGGCAGTGTTTGCTGAGTTCTCCCCAGAAAAGCGCGAGAGGAAGAAGGCTAGCTGGCCATCTTCAAATACTCTAAGATGGATGAGAGCGGTCACCTTTAGTCTCACCTTTAGTCGCCTTCTTCGGGAGCACCCTTCAGGTGAAAGTGTGCTGCAGTTTCATGGCCAGCCCCTCTGAGAGACATTACTGTGGCAAGTGTTGTCTGACCTCTGGCCTCAACAAACCACAAGAGGAGTAATTGTGCACTGGTTCATAAAGGCTGTGCACTAACAAAGGAACCCCCAAAAGGGCAGCGTTTACCCAAGTTCAGAAGGGTTAGGCAAGAAGGGGGAGTGGAAACAGGAGAGGCAGGGAGGAAATGAGGGAAGTGATGTTGCCTTGTGGGGATTGCGATCAATGACACGACACAAAATGTGCTGAATCGGAAACGGCTCGGCTCTGCTCTGCAAACCTTCCCCGACTCACAATGGAAACGAGAGAGAGGGAGGCAAAAGGCGAACCTTCCTCTGTTGGATTTCTTTTGACCTTTGTGAGAACTCACCAGGGCATATTTAGGTAGGACGGCTTCTGGATTCTGGTTTGTCTCATTTAATCTCTAACCATCTTTTGATAGATATGACGGTGTTCGTTTTACAGATTGAAACACGGAGGCACAGAGTGGTAAAGGGTGAGCAGCAAACACGAACAAACACGCCTTACCAGACAGACCACGGGAACGATGGCCCAGTGACACCCAGATCCCTTCTATTGAGAAGTAGATACACGCTCACTCTACGAGGACTCAGATCTGAGAGAAGACTCCATCCTGTCTTGAGAAATATCGTCACCCACGCCCTCAGAAAAGTGTCAAGAAGTAAAACAAGTAGTCCTGGGCCCAGGCAAGTGACTACAAACTGGATTTATGATTCTATTAGGCTAAATAAACATCACCTCACAGCCTTAACCAGCTAGGAGAACAGCCATTTGTTGAATAAATGAACTGTCAGGTGAAGACAAAAGCTGTCGAGAGGGGCCCTGCTGTCAGACAGCGGTGATGTCAAACTTGCCAGCACACCATGATTACTTGCCAGTTTCTTGGTTTTTTGTTCTTAATGCAGAGACATCTACAATAGCCGGTTTATATTTATTTAGTTACTTTTTGTCTCTGAGTGCATGGGCACAGTTTTAAAGGACCTCCCTGAGACGCGGATGTCATTGGTGACTAAATGGGTTTGGGATATCACAAGCAGGGAGGCTACCTTTTCGAGAAAGACGAACTTCCACTTGGGGAAGTGGATAAAACCCAAAGGCCCATTACCAACAAATCGATTCCGCAGAGGGTTTCTGCGATTGCAAACCCTCGTGGAGGCAGACGGCCCATCTTTCTTCCGCAGGTGTTGGATGGGCTTTAACCGTCCACCTTGAGGTATTCATCTCCATGCCTAATCCCCAGAGCCACAAGGCTCCTTTGAGAAATTGGAGTGTCTGGTTTTGTAGGAAAGACAAGCTTCTCAAAGATGCCCGCCAGCTTCTTCCTCATAGGGAAGGCGGAGCTGCCTTTCCCTCTGGAGAGAGTTTCCGGGTTCTGTAAGAGGTTGCTCTGGGGACTGAAGAGCATCTTTTGGACTGACTGTCACATATGCAAATGTGACGTGTGAATAATCCCTGATGTGGGAAGTCTGTACAGCTCCAAATGCTGCAAATTGTTTAGGCAGAAGAGACTTTTCTGGTGGAAGGTGGTGACATGTTTAGGTGAAATTTCTAACATGGGTGACTAGGATTGTCATTCTTTCTCTCTCTTAAAAAAAAATTTCATTTGCCTTGATGCTCAAATTGAAGTTTGGGAAATCATTACTTAAGTGATCTGGAATGAATTCCTCCTTCTGTGTCTGTCATATTCCAAGCATCAAAAACATTTGTATTTGTTGTCATTTTACTCTTCAAACCACCTGAAATGGAGTTCTGGTTTATTCCATAGCATCCATTCCACTTTAGAAGATTAGCCTAATCTCAACTTCGACCACTGCCCCCTGCCGCCACCTGAGCAACTGACGTGTCAGGATTGGCCATGGTGGCAGAGCCTGTCCAGCACTCTCCACATCTGATTCTACCGTCCTTCCCAGCACAGAGGAAAAGGACACTTCCCCATGGCAAACAGTGGGGTCATGATCAAAAGGGACACATGCCACTTTAAGATCCAGCATTGAATGGTGGTGCAAGACTCTGCTTTTGCCACAGGGACTGAGGAAGAATGTTTTGAGATGCCAGCTCTTGGAGGAAGCACCCTGGGATGGCCCTGGGCCATGGCAGGCTCTGCATGAAGCCAGGAATAACCCTTTGCTGGGTTAGGGCACTGTGATTTGGATATTGTTGCTGGAATAGCCTTCCGCTTATACCTTTACAGCGGGTGACACATTCCAGATAAGCAGGTGTGAGCTGGAAAGTCTGATGAGGGGCTTAGGGAGATAGTGGCTCCCTTTTAAAAGAGACACACTCATTTTCCTCTGGCTTTGGAGTGTGAGTTTGAGACCTGCAACTTGTACAGCCATCTCACTCCAAGAGTACAGTATAACAAGATGGAAGGGACTAGGGCCCTTGATGATGTTTCACCAATCCTGGGGCTCACCGGCCCCCCACCCCCTTCCCGTCAGGTGAGGTAGTTTCTTTATTATTCAAGTTGGTTTGATTCAGAGATTCTTTTACTTGCAATCAAAAGCCTCCTTATGGTTCCAACACCAGGTGAGTAAAAGCAAGATTAAATACACCTCAGTTCTCTGCAGCTTCTACTCTTATAGCAGAGGCACGGCTAGGAGCTCAAAGTTTCCTCTAATTAAGTGGGAAACATAATGTAAAATCAAATGGTGTTCAAACTTGGAGTTGTTCTGAATGCCCTCCAGTCACTGACTTCTGTTTTCAGCTGTACTTGCATTGAGCATGTACACAGCGACACAGCACCAGTTCACCAACTTGTCCATCTCCAACTTAGGGACATTGAGTACAGTCTTCACGTTGTACAACCAACGTCACCGTCCTTTGCTCTCAAGTTGCTGTTGTCACTTGATCCCACGGGGACAAGTCTTAGAGAGCACACGGTCCAAAGCAGACCTAAGCTAGCCTATTACAGACTTTGGGGGAAATGTGGGGTTTAAGGTTTCAAGCTGGTATCAGGCTCCTCGTTCCAGGGAGTCCATTGCACGCTCATGCTGCCACAATGTTTGGACTCCGTGAGATCTCAAAAGTCTGTTCTATATTTCCCCTTTTTGATCAGGATTCTTCTATTAAATCTTTGATCAAAATGTTCAGAAAGGTTGCTGGGCATCACCCAGGTCTTCTGGTTTCATGGCAAAAGAGACAGTTGTCCTTGCGGCCATTAGCTGCACATTCCACATTCCCCTCCAGTTCCTGACTCTCCTCCTGTCATTTCTGGTGAATAGAGAACAGTGGTTGCTGTTGAATGGCCACTGTGAGCTTTTAAGACCCCGGGGCACCATACGGAGAACAAGGAGATAGGACAGAGGCACCACACATGCGATTAGGCCAGTTAATTGGAACGTCCTGGGAAACCATGTGTCTGATTCAAGAAATCAAATTCTGTGACTTGTTTAGCCATATATAATCAGCCTCAGCAGCTTCTGTATCTTTCCATGTTGGTGAATATGTTTAACACATAACTCTTGTCAATTCAACTTTTTACAGGTGTACAACTTCCTGACAGTAAGTAATTAACTGTAAGCATCCACGTTTCAGCTATGGGGACAGTACAGTGGTCATAAGCTTTCCTGGCTACAGAGGGGTGCTCTCTCCCTGCACTGCATTAGGCCACAGAGCTCCTGCCTTGAGGCCTGTGTGGCTCGCATCTACGCAAGTGGGATGTTCATGCTGCAGAAATGCAAATGACAGCACAGGTTGAGGGTAGAACCCTGAGTCCCAGCGCCCCTTTTGCGTTTCTCTTTTGGATGTCAATGTCTCAAGATGTTAAAGGAAATTTTTTCTCCAGTATGGGATCAGAAAAAAAAACAAACAAATTCACTAAGGGCAAAATGATTCTGACTCAAAGTGACCCCATAGGACGGAGAAGAACTGCCCCTGCGGGTTTCTGAGGCACTAAAGCTTTTGGGGAGTAGAAAGCCTCATCTTCCTCCCGAGAGCAGCCTGGTGGGTTTGAATTGCTGACTGTTCGGCCAGATTGACTAGAGAAACAAATCCAGAGACACTCATATATATATATATAGGAACGTGTTTTACAGCAAAGAGCAATTGTATATTGAGAAAATACCCCAGCTCAGTCCAGATCAGGTCTGTAAGGCTGATAATAGCCCATATGTTCGATACTAGTCCATAAATTCCTCTTTAGACTCACACAGCACATGCAATGATGCTGATGTAGGAAGGTCAAAGGCTGGTGGGTAGAAAGTCTTGTAGATCCAATGCGGTGGAAGCATCTCAGAGCTGGTGCAGGCCTCCGCCTCATGGCTTACTCGGGTCTCAGCATGGCTTCACATGGTATGCCAACAGAAGGTGAAGCAGAGAGAGAGTGTGGCCCACCTCCAGGGAGAAAGAAAGGAGGTTCCCAGAATCCTCATGAGAAGGCCATGCCCACCGGGAGGCATCATCAGGCTGTGACCTGATTGACAGGCTAAGCACCACCCCTTCATTTTACTTAACACGTTGCCATGAAATTATGTAACTAGCACACTGACCTTTTGCAGTATGCAACCGACTAGGCCACTTGAGTTCCGTTTATTATGGGCTAGCTCCAGTAAAGTAGGGACACTCTGACTGGTCACTCCAGTTGAATGGATTTAAAACTCATAGAAAGGACTTGATATTCTTCATGTCGCACTCCCTTATATTTCCACCTGGGGAATCTCTGAGGGGCAAACAAACCACATCCAAATCACCAGGGTCACCAGGAAAGGCAGAAGAATGGGACCACGGTGTGAGGAATTACTCAGGAGCCAGGACAAGTGGCTCAACGTGACAATGAAGATAGATAGGGTATTGTTCTCATGTGGGTGGGGTTATGCAAGAGCTTAGCGTGCATTCCCCGCACCCCCACCCGATCCAATTTAATTATTATATTTTTATATGATACTACTTAGATGAAATTTAATAGTCAATTATGATATTTGATACTAATGCATCCCTGATTCTCTAGCATTCACGCTCTCATTCACTAATTCATCTCAAAAGATGTTGATTAAGCACTGCGCCAGGATGCAGGGGTAGAGAAAGAAAAGATGGTGTCCCCAAATTCAGCATAGGTGGGGAGACAAACAAACAACTGTCATGACAAAAGCCATGGGAAATGAGGCCTTGAGAGCTCTGGGAGTTGCGATGTCCGATGTCCGTGGGTGGCCTATCACCCATCCCCACAGCACTGCTACCCACCCCCCGGAGTCCATCGTCTTAGATTAAAGGAGCTCTCTTACGAGGCTGGGAGCTCTGGGGCGTATTGCCTATGAGTTGGGCGGCTTACTGCCAGGTCTGAGTTGGAAACCACGAGCCACTCCTTGGGAGAGAGAGGGGGCCTTCACTTCCCCTCAAGAGCCGTGGTCTTGAAAACTTGGAGCTATGAGCCGGCATTGACTCAATGGCAGTGAGTTTGGATTTCTGGTTTTTCATCAAGGACTCTGATCCCCAAGTGCCTGAAGACAACATGGAAATGAGACCAAGGGGTCATCTGTGATGCGGAGGGGAAAGTGTTCACAGGCAAACATCTCACCTTTTCCCCCAGCGGAGTCCCCGCTCCAGGGAGCTCCTGTGACGCTCCATAAAGACATGATGAGGGCACCACGGGCTTCCAGAAGAAGTCGGCTGACCAGTTTTTGAGACATCTGAGAAGCCTGCATCCTCAGCATATTTTCTGAACTAAGGCCACATTGCAAACCCAGGCCATTACACATGCTTGAAACATAAGCCATGTTTCCCAGAAGGCGAGGCCAGTTTCTGTAAAGCCTGGTCGAGATGAATAGCCTTCTCATTGCTCCATCAAACTTGGGTTTCGTTGGAATTGAGTTACACCACTGCTGCTTTGAACACACAATACTGCTCACCTGGGATGTGAGGCACAACCTCTGCGGCCCGAGCGCTGCACTCCAACAGAAGAACTGTCACAACCAGTTGGCATCAACTCGGGCTCCTCTTTTCCTTATTGGCGTTGGGAAATTCTTTAGCTGTGCTGAGAAGTGAATGCCCAAGTGCTGTAGCCCAGGAGGCCAGGGCAGCCCGGAATTCCTCAAGCAACCTGTGGCCCAAGATGCTCCACGTAGTCTCTGAAAGCATGTGATGATCCCCCCTCCCCCCGACAAAATTCCATGTACGTGGGCTGCAATTCCCAAACCAGGAGAACAGGCTCTCCCAACCAAGTTTCCAGTTGTCCAGAACCATACTTTTTTATTAAGAAGAATGATCATCTCTGGCAGGTCTCTGTGTGGCACAGTTTGGTGCGATCCTAAAGGTTAGCAGTTCAAAACCACCCAGAGGTATTATTGAAGGAAGACCCTGTGATCTGCTTCTGTGAATATTGCTGTTGAGCTCAGTTGCCGGGAGTTGATTCTGATTGACGGTGACTCGATGTGGGACATTAAATGGATTTGTTAGGGGTTTCCAGGCTGGGACTTCTGAGAAGCAGGTAGTCAGGGTTGTCTTCTGAAGGCCACGGGGTGGGTTTAAATCTTCCATGTTTTGACTAAGACTCAAGTGCTCTCCTGTTTCGAGTCATGGCGGCACAGTGGTGAAAGCCTTTTTGGCTGTTAACTAAAAGGTCAAAAGTTTGAACCTACCATCTTCCCTATGGCTGTCTACTCCCATGACACAGTTCTATTCTGTCCTCCAGGGCCACTACAAGTCAGAACTGACGTCAAGCAGTGGGGTGGTGCTGTTGTTAATGCGTTGGTACCACCCAGGGACCAAGACAACATGATGGAGAAGCTCTACTCGGTAGCCACCAGGGCTGCCGGGTTGGAGCTGACTCAAAGACAGTGGGTTTGGGTTTTTATGTGTGATCCTTTCCTGGATCCTTACTCTGTGCCTGGCCTCATTCCAGAGGCAGCTATCTCACTCAATTCTCACAAGTGTTAGCTTTTCCATTTTTATCATGGTGGAAACGTGGTAAAGAAACCTGTCTGGGTTCATGTTGTTTGAAAAAGGGGAAAATAGCATTTATAAACAAGAATAAAAATATCCTCTAGCAAAACACCATCCGAGGGGTCATCTCTGAAAGGACAAATGGTGAGACTTCTCTACTCCTTTGGGAGACGTACTCCAGGCTCCTGGAGTGGAGAGTGTTGTGCTCCCTTGCCTTTTGGTTGTTCTTCCTGCAAAAACCAAGCCAC
>NW_022103915.1:49772008-49792084 GCF_000313985.2 Echinops telfairi
CACACACACACACACACACACACACACACACACACACACACACACGGAACCCATCAGAGGCCACTTGCCAGCCAGGTGAAACGGGGCACTTGAGAACAACAGAATGAACGGCCTCCCTTTAGAAAACACTCGATCGATTCTTTCCTTTTGCTCCACCCAGTCTTCCTCTACGCATGCACGCACGCACGCACGCACACACGCACGGAACCCATCAGAGGCCACTTGCCAGCCAGGTGAAACAGGGCACTTGAGAACAACGGAATGAATGGCCTCCCTTTAGAAAACACTCGATCGGATTCTTTCCTTTTGCTCCGCTCTTGGTGGGCGACTCAGGGAGTTCAAAGCACCCGTTGTGCCCTCTTACCTGCTCACAGCGCCCCCACCACCACCCTCCTGCAGTGCAATCAATTCACAGTCATTTGGATGCTCCTTGGTGCAAGCAGGCATTTGGGGGTGCGGAGGGGGCTGAGAAATGTCACAAACCAACAACGCCAGGAAACAAGAAGTGGATTACTCCCCAAATCCTTTTTGTTCTAAATTGTAATCAACTATATTGGATGCGCGGTTTGTCCATTTTAAAATTTTAATAATGGGGTTTTGGTCCTCTTGGTTCCATAAAAAGGGCATTTATAAATATTAATATGGAATGCCAGGGAAAGAACAATACATAACAATAATGAGAATCACAAAATCCCATCACATTTGACACTGTCATATCACCAGCTTAAGGATTAGCAGGTTAACCTTAGAGTTAAAAATATTGCTTCATGATTAAAAAAACAACAACTCAGAAATAAAATTTTAAAAAAGCTCCTTGTTGCATTTATCTATTCCTTCTGGCTTCCTTATTTTTCGGCAGGTTATAGGATCAGCGCCGTGATTAACATTTGTGGGCAGGGGCTCGATTCAGGCGGGGAGGGGTTGAGAGGAAGGTGGCGGGTTCTCTCAGCTGCATTCTCACCTCCCCAAGTCTTCCTGAACTTGGCTTTTGTCTAATGCTAACCCCTGACATCACTTGAGTCAAAGGCCTAGAGACTAATACCCCTATTTTCACTGGGGCTCTTTATCCACCCAAAGCGTCTTCGTGTTAAATGATAAAGTTACCCAAGGTGTCACTTCTCACCGGTATTTCTAAATACATCTGGTCAAAATGCAGCAATTTCATAGCAAATCCAAGCTATTGAGATCTAATCACTGCTTAAGCTGTGGCTTCATTCAAATCTGGATCACCAATATGGCTTAAGATGTAAATGAAGTGCAGGGAAACAGGGCTCCCTGGCCTTTCTCTGCTGTCTGATGCCTGGCTCCTTATCAGCCCCTGAATGCAGCTGAACTTCAGCTGCTGCACCCGTTGAATGGTCCCAATAGCTGTCCTCTCCCAGCCTTAGCCAAACAAAACACACTTTCAGGAACCTTAGCATGAAACGAGGGGGGCTGTGGGGGTGGGAGGTCAAAATAGGCTGGCTTTGGCGAATAAATCCCAAAGATCCATTCTCATTTCCACCCAAGGACCTTTTAAGTTGCCGTGGATGCTCTTTAGGGTACCTTGATCCACACTTAGTTTCATTAAAACTTTGTGACTTGGTCTTTTTCATCCCAATAGCTTCTTCTAAACTAGTTCTCAGAGTGTTGGCTAAGCCGCTATGCATAAAACTACTTTGCTGTCATGGTGGCTTCAAATATCACCTCCACGCAGGCAGCGGCCCTTCTGGAAATGAACCTGATCTACATGCATTCCATCCGAGCTTGGGAATTACTTTGCATTTGCTTTGACGGGATGGCTTAGGAGGAAGAGGTGCTGTCCTCTGCAGCTTCCCACCCCCTTCGCCCCCTACCCTAAGCCCTCCTGAAACCTAATGCTAAATTATCTAGCACCTCTATTTGTTCTGGGAGTAATCTAGACTGAACACGACTTTTATCTGCTAAGGTTTCCAACTGGGATTAACAGATGCTAAGACCTGGGGTGGGGGGGCAGGGAGGAGGGAACAGTCCACAGGGGAGAAAAGAATGGAAATTAAGGTCTCCTCCGACAGGGGGCTGCCAAACAAGGAGGCCATTTCAGACTCAGCGAAAAAATCAAGAGGTTTCTCAAAGGAGCAGACCAAGAGCCTGGCTTTAGGGACCTGAATTTTAAAATGGCCAAAGGAAAAACCACTCTGGGCTCTTGGCTCCCCTGGACATGACTTTGGACGCGGCTGGGTCTCCCTCCCTGCTGGCTCAGCCCCTCTGCTGCTCTCCACCCCAGCTCTGACAGGAGCTTGGCTTCCTTTCTCAATTGCTGTGCTCCATGCACATTACTGCAGTCAAGCGAACGATTGGCACAGGGCTTCGGATGAAGTGGGGATCATTTTCCGAGGGGGAAACAGGGATTAAATGGAAAGTACATAAACCAGCAAAGTGCAATAACTGATTCCTAGCCCCGGCGCAGCCTGCAGTTGCCATGTGTTTGGGTAACAACCAAACCAACAAACAAGACCCCTGCCACAGAGTCAATTCCAACTCATTGCCACCCTCAAGGACAAGGTAGGACTGCCTGGGCTTTCAAGATGGTCACTTTTTATGGGAGCAGATAGACTTCATTTTCTCCCTCTGAGTGGCTGCTGGTTTTGAACTGCTGATTTTGCGCTGAGCTGCCCACTCCACCACCAGGTGAGCCTCCCCCGCCCCCTAAGGCTTGCCCCAACACGACAAATGGACAAGCCCACTCTGCATTCACTTGCTGGGACAGAAGGAAGACCCAGTCCCTGCTTTGTCTCAGAGTGTGTGGGGGACACAGGCTGAGACTGGATGCCAGGCCTGCATTTACATTTGTCAACTCTCGAGCTTTATATCTAATACCGTGGAGGGAAAATCTACTCTAATTGGCTGGGTGTGGCCTTAGGTAACTTCAGTGATCCCCGGTGTCTTCCCTGATTAAATGTCAATGAGGACCACATGCCCTGCTTGAGGATTCCAAAGCAAACCAAACTCGATGCTATGGAACCGAGGCCAGCTCATAGCGACGGGTAGAGATGCCCATGGGCGTTTCTGAGACTGTACCTCTGTATGAGAGTGGCAAGCCTCCGTCCTCTTCCTCCCACGGCTAGAGGATTGGATGAGATCATTTAAGTGAAGCGCTTCGCCTGATGGCACTGTTGTGGTGCGGAGATTCTTCCGGGACTGAACATTGGGCTCAGTGTGACTCGCCACGGGGTCTATGGAACAAAACGAAACGCAACCTGAAGCAAAAACCTTCGTTTTTATTAGCATTGTTGAGATACCCATCAACCTCCACAATAGCCAGAGTAGCTAGCACCCAGGGTGGGATTGGTCAATGCACACGACTGCTAACTGAAAGTCCGGAGGCTTGAGCCCACCTAGAGGCACCTCGGAAGAAAGGTCTGGTGATCTACTTCTGAAAACTCAGTGTGTTAGTCTGGGTACTTTAGAGAAACAAATCCACAGAAAACTCCTGTATAAGAGAGAGTTTCATGTAAAGGTTAAGTGTGCATCAAGAAAATATCCCAACCCAGTGCTGCCCAAGCCCACAAGTCCAATATTAACCCACATGTCCAACACCAATCCACAAAGTCCTCCTCCATCTCGCAAAATAGAGGCAATGATGCCGACAGCAGGAGGAATGCCGAGTCAGTGAATGTGTAAGCATCTCAGTGCTGGCAGGGGTCTCCACACGGGTGCTCTAGCACCCAGGGCTACATCGGGGTAGGTCCATGTGACTTCTCCTTGGGGATATCTTGCAGGAAGTCAGCCTTACAAGCTGAAGCAGGGAACTGCTAAGGCAGCTGCACCCTGGTGCGACCATCACAAAGCAAGAGACCTGAGAACTAGAAAGGAGAGGCTCACTGAGCCATTTATCCCTCTGCCATAATCCTCACATGCGTTCATCGGCCATGTTGGCACAATAAACTAACTCAATACACCCCTTGCCAACCTGGCACCTGTACATAATTCTTTAGCTTCACAATTTCAATTAAGTAACACCTACACCTTAACCCTAGAATCCTGTGAATTTTTTCCCCCACCTATGAAAGTTTGTAAGCCAACCACTTCATGCCTTTATCTCCCCCAATTTTGGGTATCTAATTTATATACTGCCCACTTACATCAATCCAGTTCTCTGAGAAGACAATCATATTTTTCGCCATGAAGAGTCTTCAGTCCAGTTGGACCCTTGTAAAGTCCGCATCCATAAGCAAAGTCAAATCCAGACAGGCCATCCATGAAGTCAGCAACAATATACACCAGTTCACAGGCTCAAAAATCTCCAGCTGGTCGGGGTTCTGGTCAACTCAATGTGGGCTGCCTCACTCAGCCTCCACAGGGTCCCCGTTGGTTGCCTTGCCTTTAGACCATGGGCTCTCACCAATATTCAACAAGCCTAGACCTCTCGTGCTAGGCCATGAACCTTAGACCAGTCAACCCGCTCTCACCTCTTTTTTGCTTCCTGTAAACCGAGTCCACAGGTGTCAGTGGGCAAACTCAATCCATCTCTTTATTGCCACATTCCTCCCACTTCCACTCAACAAGTAGATCCAGGTGGTCACCTAGCAAGCATTTCAGCCTGCTCACAGGCTCCCTTTAGCACTTAGTCACTGAACACCCGATAGAGCACAGTTCTGCTCCGACACACACAGGGCAACAACTCTATGGCAACTGGTTGGTTAGAAAAGAACACATCTCGATCCCCTGTACCCCATTCCCTGGGGATCAAAGATTTTTAACTCTAGACTCTACATACTCCCCATCCCATCACTAGCTTGTATGTTGCAGAACGATGAGATGGCCGTGAGTAGGCTTGGGTCTGCAGGAAGATTGGGGAGAGGTGCACAGGCCTCTAGGGGGACTCTTCAGCACAGTCCACGCTCTGCTGGGGACTGGAGCTCTTCCCACTTCATCCTCTTTCCTCCTCACATGGCCTCTTCCACGATGGCTGCTGGTGCTCGGCTCGCCCAGCCAGAGGCAAGCAGTGGGTGGAACGTGCTCAGGTGGCTTTTCCTCATTGGGAACTTAGGACTCCTGGGTTCAGAAAAGCGGAGGCGAGCTGGTGATGAGAAATGGAGGGATGAAGGGGTGGAGGTGGGGTCAGCCACTGGGAGCCTCGCTGTAACCAGGAGAATCTGGCTTTGAGGTGTGGCCTCAGCCTTGCAGAGCCATGTGATGCATGAGGGCAGGCTTAGTCGCCTCCTGGTTGATGGCATCAAAAAGTCCCTGTCACTCGTAGTGCTGGGAGAGGAGGGTGGGGTGGAAAGAGCATTGTGAGCTGGGGGCTTCAGGGGCTCCTCTGCTTGCTAAGTCCCCAAATCCCTGTTTGACATCATGTCTCTGAACCCTTCTTCATACCCGCTTCTTCAAAATGAGGTGCTTGACACCATTAACAGGGATTATCTCAGAAGGGTGAGAGTACAGGAAGAATTTTCACTCTTTTCATGAAACACCTCTACTCGTTTATCCTGCATGCAGGGACCCCTTCCCCCGACCTTTTTAATCAACACACTTATCCGACTTTTGCAATACAAACTTTTCCTTGAAAATAAAACAAAAGAGCTAGGGCTGCATCCAGAACCCCAGAGATGGACAGCGAAGGACACACTCAAGGACAACTGAGGAAGAAGCTTCTGAATTCTGTACATGACCAAGATGAGACCCAAACCCCGTTCTCATCCAGTCGAGTCCTGCTCAGAGTGACCCTATTTAGAAAGTCTGCAACTCTGTACATCTTGGTGGGAGCAGACAGCCTGGTCTTTTCCGAAGGGGCAGTTGGTGGATTTGAACTACTGATCTTTTTTTTTTTTTAACGGTCTATTTGGTCCATATAGACCAAATTTTTAATCAAAAACACCCCCTCGCCCCCGGTCAAGGGTGTCCCGCTTTAAATCCGGTCACCTTACCTTAGTCGCCTCAGCTGGCGCTTTACGCACATTGCCCGGCGCTCCCTCACACTTCGCAGCATCTGGCGCCTTCTCCGAGAAGCGGGAAGGAGACTGCGCATGCGCACGCGGGGCTAACCGGAACCAGTGCTGCCGCGGGGGGCGGGGCGGGCTGGAAACCAGCGCACATTTCCCAGGTGAACTACTGATCTTAAGGTTAACAGTCCCATGCTTAGCACACAGTGTCCTTGGGCTCCTAAGAAAAGATGGAGTCTGGAATATTAGGAACCAACATGTGTTGTTTACTCACTTTATTTTCTTTCAACAGTTTTGTTGGCATAGAATGCACATATCATACAATTCAATAGTTCAATCACACCCAGAAGAGTTAACTAGTCATCCCTACAATCAGTTTTAGACCACTTTCTTCATTCTTGTACTCATCGTTTTTAGCTCCCCATTTCCTGCCAACCTTTCCAGCCATACCCCCGGGGAACCATTAATCCAGTTACTATCTCTATGGATTTACCCAATACAGAAAAACATGAAAAAACAAACAAACAAAAAGGCTGCGGACTCATCTTTGCCGCATGGTTATCTTTCATATTCAACAGCATGACGCCTCGCTCAGCCCTGTGTTCTCCCCATAGTCCACGGCAGACTGCAGTCCACCATGGGGTCTACCATAGCAATCCATCCGCGGAGGCCCCTACGCCTTCCTCCGCCCTCTACTTCCCCATACACAATGCCCTCCTTGAGTGACAGATGCCACCCAGTGACACGCCCGAGGTGAGTGAGTTTTGTTGTGATCCATGAGGTTTGCACGGGTTCTTCCCAGCCTGTCTTCCCTGCTGTCCACCATGGTGATGCTTCTGGAAGCTGAACACTGGTGGCATGGTTTCCGGCCCAGCAATGCCAGCAGGCAAGCATTCAACTAATGTGGGAATTGGGGGCACTGACGCCTGTGCAGTCAAAAATCTGGGTATAACATTTAACTCCCTCAAAACTTAACTATGAATAGCCCTCACTGTGGACAGAAGCCTTACTGATAACACAGTTGATTAAGCATCTATTTTATGTGTAGGATATATTACATACGACATCCATACCAACGCTGCATTTTCAATATGAAGTACAAAGGCATTTTGCAAAAAGTGAGGGTTGCAGCCTGTTGGCATAGCAGCAGCAAGAGGGCAGTGGGCTTCCTTTTCTTGTTCTACAATGGCCAACGACCCCCGCTGCAGACCTCAAGCCACAGGACCTATCAAGCACTGCAACTTTTTCTCCGCCCCCCACCCCAACCGTTCTGTTGGCATTTAATTCATATATTCTAACATCAAGAACAGTTGTAAACCATCACCACAGTTTTAGAACATTTTCTTCATTCTTGTACTCATGGTTATTAGCTCCCTATCCCCCACCCCCAACCTCCCCTGACATATCCCCAAGGAACCATAAATCCAGTTATTGTCTTAGAGATTTACTTATCCTGAATTCCATATACAGAAAACATTGAAAACTAACACAAATAACAACGTTGTTTTATCTGTTTTGATAAAAAACCTCAACTGAAAAGAAAGCAGAAAGTAGTAAGAACTGGAACAAATTTAAATGGATCACAAGGGAGATCAAATGATAGGGTGCCAACGTTTAACCTAACTTAAGGTGACCAGATTTTAAAATTGGTAAAGCGGGACAAAAGTGGGACACCATTGATAAAACTCATATCCTGGCGAAATAGCCACATGGCAGCCAAAAACCGTATACCCTAGCTTGTCGTGCATTCTTTCCAAAAATCGGGAATTTTTCAAAATGCCGCAGGACGCGGGACTGTCCCACCAAAAGCAGGACGTCTGGTCACCTTAACCTAACTGCATCTGCAACAATCTACTTTGCAATGTACTGTGTGTTCGAGCCAGGCTATTCACTTCCCTGGTCCACGGACAATTTGGCTTTTTCTTGTAGCATCAGGACTGTTCTCTGCTTCTTGGGAGCACTTCCAGCATTGCAAGAGGCTCTTCCTACAGGTTCCCTGGTGTGTTTCAAGTATGGCACTAGACACCTGAAAGGTACAGATGAACCATGGGAGATCACTCTTTACTGTGATGTGCACTTGATTGGAGAGATGAATTGCTGGTGCAGAGATGCTCAGCAACATTTGGCATTGAAAAAGTCTGAGTGTAAGTGGCCCTAGGCTGTTTAAACCTGTGCTGTTCAGGGTCGATAGTACATCAAAGTGACAGACAGGTGGTGGGACACCAGGATAACCAGACAAGCAGAGCTTACTGAGGTCTGCTTCTCACAAGCTGGATAGTCAGATGACCAAAGAAGCGCTCTCCTCTACGTCTGCTGGCCCTTGCAAATACTTCCTGGCCCCCTAAAGCAGGATTCTTGTGGGCACAGGAGCAACGAGCCTAGGAACTGCTTGTGCAGTCTCTCTTGGCCTGGGGATGAGTTCATGGCTCAGTGTGGGTGCTTAGGGTGGTCCTCCAAGGGGAGAGTTTGTTTGTAATCACAGACCTTTGGTGTAAGGTGCTGTGAGTGGCCTTTTCTAGCTGAGAGTCTCTCCTTGGGCGCCTCACTCTTCTCTCCACTGAAGGCTCACATCTTTATACCAAAAGGTTAAGGTCAGAATGAATCAATTAAAAATGAGTAAAGGGCTTGAATAGACACTTTCCCAAGAAGGTAGAAGTCAAAAAGCCGAACCAGTTGCCACGAATATGGAAGCAGATGGGCAAGCATTTCTTCCTCAACATCAACGTGGAGGTTGAAACGGCTAACCCAGGGTCTCCTGAAGAAGATATTCAAGTGGCCAACATGAGGAAGGAAAGCTGCTCGCGTCACCAGTCCCTAGGGAATGCACATCAAAGCCACAGTGAGAGACCCACCTCCCACTCACTAGGGTGGCTATTACCGAAAAATGAAAAATCAACAAGTGTTGGTGAGGATGTGGAGAAACTGAAAACCTGGCGTACTGCTCGTGGGAACAGAAAACGGTGCTGCTGCTATAGCTAAGAGTTTGGTGGTTTCTTGAAACGTTTTGTATAGAATCTCCTGTGACCCACCAGTTCCACTCTTAGGCACAGACCCCAAGAACTCTAGAGCTTCGTGTGCATCAGTTTTCATTTTGTCCTGATCCACAAAGACAAGCGTGTCCATCAGAAGAGAATGGGGACAAATGTGATCTATCCATACCATGTGAAGGTGGGACTATAAAGCGAAAGAAGGTGTTGATATATTCTACGGCATGGGGAAACCCTGAACACTCTGTGATGAATGAAACAGCCCAGACACAAAGGGACACTTTTTGTGTGAGCCCAATTATAGGACACAGCTAGAACAGGTAAATGCACACCGGCAAAGGTTTGTTCATTTATTCATGGTTCCAGGAGACTGGGATTGAAGAAATCTATGGGAGAAAGACTGAATGATGCAAGAAGCATCAAAGGAAGATGGGGGGAATACACAAGACATGATACCAAAACAACAGCATTTGTTGGACAGTCAACCATTTCAAGAGGCAATGTCTGATCCAGACTAATGGTGCTGAAGGAAGAAGTCTATCTGAAAGCATAAGCAACGTGGTGGGGGATGGGAGGGGTGGCAGGAATCGACGAAGTACCACCGGAACGGATTCGAAAAGCTACTGAAGCAGGAGGGCTCCTTCACCTAAGCCAAGGCATTTGGAAGACTGGTCGACTGACTGGAAGAGAGGCCTGTTTGTACCCATTCCAAAGAAAGGCGACCAACCAATGGGGAAATTAGTGAACACTATCATTAATATCACCTGTACATAAAGACGTGCAGAAGGTAGTTTAAAAGCAGAAGCACGGGCAGAGTAAAACCCAAACCTCACTGCCATCGAGTCGATGCTGACTCAGAGCAACTGTACACACCCCCAGTCCGTCTTCACTGGAGTAGAAAGCCCCATCTTTCTCCTGGGATCACAGAGCAACCGAGGGTTGAAACTGCTGGCCCTGCGGTTAGCAACCACTATGCCACCTGCGCTCCTACATCGACCGGAGGGAAACTGCCAGAAATCCAAGCTGGATGCAGAAGAGAAAGTGGCACAAGGGATATCATTGCTGATGTCAGATGGATCTGACTGGAATCAGAGAACACCAGAGAGAAGTCTGGGTTTGTTGCCGATGTGAAAGCCTTCGCCTGTGTGGATGATAATGCACTGGGTGACCCAGGAAAACAGAACACATCCTTGTGCTCCTGTGGAGCCTCCACATAGAACTAACCGAACAGCAGCATTTTGGACAGCACCAGGAGAGACTGAATGGTTTAAAATCAGAGAAGGTCTGAGTCAGGGTCGTAGCCTGTCATCATACGTCTTTATCTGTATACATCGAGAAGCTGAACTGAATGAAGCACACAGCGTCTGGATCAGCCAACGGCTCATCAACAACCTTTGAGATGCACATGGCATAACCTTGCTTGCTGAAAGCCAAGAGAACTTGAAATGCCGTTGGAGGTCGAGGACTCTAGCTTCCAGTGGGGATTCCGTCTCCACGGAAAGAAAACGAACAGCCTCACCACTGGCCGAGAGGCAACACCACAATAAAAGAAGAAAAGATCCAATCCACGTTGTCAGGATTTCAGTGTGCTTGGATCCCCAATCAATGCTAATGGAAGCAGCAGTCAAGAACCGAGAGAGGTATTACGTACATGGGGCAAATCTGTTGTGAAAGTGTTAGCGAGCAGAGCTGCTAACTCAGGTGTACCTGTCCCCAGACGTGGTCTCCTCAATGGCCCCATTGGCTTGTGAAAGCCGGGCAATGCATATGAAGCACTTGAGAATGGATGTCTTTGAATTAGGATGAATAGTGGAAGTGTCATGGGCTGCTAGGTGAACCCACAAATCCGTCTTGGAGGAAGGACAGCCCAAATGTTCCTTAGAAGCCAGGAAGGGGTGACTTCGTCGCTCCGACTTTGGACATGCCATTCAGAGAGCTCCCTCTCTGGAAAGGACATCACCCTTGGTAAAACAGAGGGTCAGTCACAAAGAGGAAGCCTCTCGGTGACGTGGATGGCCACAGTGCTGCAGCAAGGGACTCAAGCGTAATAGCGGCTGTGAGGATGGCACGGAACCGTTTTGTTCTCGTGGACGTGGGATCGCGGTGACCGGAGCTGCCGGGAAGGCACCTGAGACAGTAACAGAGACTGGGAGAGGCGGGCTGGGGGTGACTGCTGACGGCTCTGGGTGTCTGTTGAGAGTGATGAGAAGCGTTGACCATGGATGGGGGTGATGGCAGCACACCTGGGAGACTGTAAAGAATGTCGTTTATTGTCATCATGCCTCCTTGACTGTGAAGCACCACGGGGCGGGGTTAGGACATTCACTAGACTTGACCAGATGGCTTCTGGAGGGCTTCCCAGGTGCAGTGGTTCAAGCCTGCAAACAGTCACCAGGCCTTAGCCCTCCAGACAGCTCAACTCCACCAGCCCAGGCTTGGTTCTGGCTGGGAACACCACGTGGGGCCCCTGGTGTTTTGGCAATAATGAGTGGGTCTCTCCCTTGCTCTATCCGCAGTGCCTCACTTCCGCCCCCTCCCCTGTCCCCTCCACTCAATGACAAGCTAACACAGGCACCAACGAGTGGGACCAACCCCCGACACAGGAAAATCTCTATGTGACGCCTTCGGGGCTGTGGGAGAAATTCAGTCCCATTTGCCACCAATATCAAGGCTCACTTTTGATTATGGTGATGATGGAGACTGTAAACAAAACAGCCTTTCTCTACGAATTAATTCCCTCTGAAGAACTCCGAGGCTCAAGTGTGTCGTTGGAAAAGCAGCCCTTGGGGCCGATGGGCCCGCCCTCCTCTCTCGGCCCACCTGAACACACTCTTTTTTTGTTTCCCCAGCTACACACACCTAAGATGGGGTTGCCTTCAATCCTGTCAACTGAGTGCCTGACACAAGTGATCCGATGTCAGGTATCAAGAATGCCACCTACAGATTAATGTCTGGGAAAAAACACGCACTCCAAACCCCAACATCCGGAGGGTTGCAAACAATGAAGGGTTTTGTCTCTTTAATGCCCTGTATGCAATGGAGTGGAAATGCTACTTCCATCGGCAATCTACACATGAAATTAAACTTGTTGAAAGACACCTGGGATACCAGAAGCTTTTGTTTCTGTGCAGAACAGGAAAAAAAAATTAAACCGCTAAATGTTTTAGCAGATTTACTCAATTTCCAATTAAATCATGAAATCTATGATTGCAGCGCTCCGAGAGGGTCAGGCCTCTCTCTTTTCATTCGGGGGCCATCTCGCTCCACAAACACACCTAGGTGGTTTAAGCACACCAAGCTCCTGCGCACCCCAACACATAGCTGGCCTCCGGTTGGTGGGCCTGTTAGGAAATCGGGGCGTGGAGAGGGATGCCCACGCTCCGCAGGGCATGAAGCTGGTTCAGCAGGTCTTGCAGCAGGGCGCCGGCCAGCCTTGGGAAGGACACAGCCATTTATCGTGTGTGCGGGTGCCTAGGCCCCCAGCCAGGGGAGGCAGGCTGGCTGGAGAGGGAGGCCCTGGCACCTGGTCGGGGGAGGGAGTCCGATCTGCTGTACAAGAGCACCCTCTGCCAGTTGGCACAGAAGGCTGGCTGGAGAGGTCCATGGGCCAGAGTCGGGGAGGCAAGGGCACAGGGCCCTGCACACAAAGGCTGCGGGGCTGGGGACCAGGCAGGAGCGAGATTCTATCTGCCACAAGGAGACAGAACACTCACCTCTCGAACAATAGCCGGTGCAGGCAGGGGCGATGCTGATTTTCCAAGGGCTCTCCACGTTAATCCTCCCCACCAAAGCCAGCCCTAGGAGCCTGAATGGTCCTCCACGCACCCATTCAATAGAAAATGACGGGTGATTTTTGCCCTTGTCTCCCGAGATCTCCGGTGAGCACCGCCGCTCAGCTGACATGTGTTTGTAAAGATAAAGCGCCAGGCTACTTTGGGGCCCTCCCAGGCTATTACAAAGAGCAAGTGGTGCCAACCTGGGCTCTGCATGGCTTTTTAGAATTGAGCTGTTACAGGGATTTTAAAAAAATTATTTAATATGCACCTCTTTCGGAAAAGGATTTGAAGCAACTTACAATGAGAGACTCATACTCATATAAAGACACGTACGATAAGTCTTCTGAGGCGACTTGTCATAGAAGGCTCATGCCATTAAAAAGACACACGTAATAAGGCCATTCAACTAAAACGAGGAAAGCCAAGCCGTGGAAAGGAGGAAGAAATAATAAGCACTGACCACAAGGTATGATGCCGTGACTGTGACTGAGCAGTAGATCACACCCTGAGCTTCCTGGCAGCCAGGGCAAAAAGGGACGCCCAATTCGACCTACTGAAAGGTGGCTGAATGGTTCTCCAACATTGATAGACTTCTGCCTGACATTGTTGCTTTCAGCCTGGTACTCTGCACAGAGAATTCCGGAAACATTATACAATGTATTTGACAACATTCTCTGTCACGAATACAGAAGCTACTCAATGGGGCTATTTCTTGCTGTAATCCTTGGCACTTGCCAAGGGCAAAACATCAAATCACAACTCAAGAACGGTAAATCCGAATGAGATGTAACACGCAGGGGGGTGGGTGAGGCAGGGAATAAATAACTAGATAAATGTGATTCCAATTTCACTTTTGGGAGCGCCTCATTCATTCGTTGATGTGTTAGACATTTATTACAAACAAAAACAAGCAAATGCACTGCCATCAAGTAGACATCGTCTCATGGCCACCCCACAGGACAGGGTAGAACTGGCCCTGTGGGTTTCTGAGACCGTAACTCTTCACTGGAGGAGAAAGCCTCCTTTTGGTCCCATGGTGCCACTGCTGGCTTCAAACTGCTGACCTCATGGTGAACAGCCCGAGTCCTCCATTGCATCACCATGGCTCCAGACACTGAAGAGCCTATGAAATGTGGAGCTCTGGGGAGGGGGAAAGAGCAGTGAGCAGGACAAATAAAGTCTTGACCTTGAGCGCGAGCTCACATGGTGCTAAGGAAGGACTTAGTGTCACCAGGAGGCTAGTGTGTAGCAGACATGCTTCCTGGAACTTAGTTGCTGAATGTGGACATAGCTAAGTCAATAGGATGGTTCCAGATGTAATTCTTAGACACCCCCTTCCCCCAACTAAGACGACCTTACACTCAAACGCAGGGAGGCTTGGTTGGTCTAGCAGCTGTGCTCTCTGCCCCCTTGCCGTGCGGCTCCATCCTTGGGCTTGTAGCTATGTGGCCACGGCAGTTCCAGGAAATAGAGACAGAACCACTTTCAGACAACAGACCATTTCTTCCTGTGGCTTTCTATTGGGATAGAGGAAAAATGTTCTAACTCTTGTCCCCAGTTTCTCCCAGCAGACTGTCCTTTTAGTACAGTGTCCAGAACTGGTCCACATGTTCACCGCAGAACCAGTCCTGGCAAGTTAGAAAGCATTGCCCTTAGACTCCTGGGCCGAGGCAGGGTAAACTGGGGTGGGGTGGGGGTGTCTTTCACATGCCATCTTGGGCTGGTCGGTCAACCCCACTGTGCATTACTCTCTGGCCTCGCCACAGCATGGGGTAGCCAGAGCCCATGGGAACCAGCTGGTGGGTGGCGGTGTCACGTCCATCCTTGCCGGCAGTGCCGTGTGCGAGGCCCTGGGTTTTCCGTGGTGGTGGCAGGAGCTGTGACCTGGATCCACCAGCGAGGGCGGCTCTGGCCAGATTAGCCCACACACCAAGCCCAATACCTGCTCCGGATCCGGGTTCGATGCGAATGCTGTATGATTCCCACTGTGCTCGTCATAAGCTCAAGGAAATGCCTGCTTAAGAATCAAGGAACGAAGGGGCAGTGCTGGAGGAACAAGTCTGCCTCGTTCTGTGATGCTCTTAAATAATAGTGACTTTTAAAGAGCCACTTACTAGAGACCAGTTTCCATCACTCGCCTGTCAATCCTTTATACGGTGGTGACATGTGTACTGCTGGGATCCTGGGAGCTCTGTCACCAGCATTTAAAATATCAACAGGTCATTCATGGTGAACAAAATTTCAGTGGACCTTCTCAACTAAAATAGACTAGGAAGCAAAGCCTGGTGATATACTTCCAAAAATTCACCAGAGAAAACCGACGGCTCACAACAGCAGCACATAGTCCAACCTGCTTGCTTTGTTGACGGCAGCAGGCGGGATCGAGGGCGAGAGGAGGACTTACCGTTCGATGACACAGAGGGTCTCTGAGGGTGAGGAAGAGCTATCAGCGAGATGAGTTGGTACAATAATCACCACGATGGACTCAGACATGCTGGCGAATGTGAGGGTGATGAGAAACTGGGGACGGTGAGCTCTACTCCACGTAAGGTCCCACCTGAGTTCTACTCCACGTAAGTCCATTCCACTTAAGGTCCCACTGAAGTTCTACTCCACACCAGGAGTAGATGTTGACTTGATGGTATCTATCCATATCCATCCCTCTCTATCTCCATTGATCTATCTATCTATCTATCTATCTATCTATCACCTATCTATCTATCTGTCATCTATCTATCATCTATCTATCTATCCATATCCATCCCTCTCTATCTCCATTGACCTATGTACCTATCAATCATCTATCACCTATCTATCTATCTATCTATCATCTATGTATCATCTATCTATCTATCTGTCATCTATCTATCATCTATCTATCCATATCCATCCCTCTCTATCTCCATTGACCTATCTACCTATCAATCATCTATCTACCTATCAATCATCTATCTATCATCTATCTACCTATCAATCATCTATCTACCTATCAATCATCTATCTACCTATCAATCATCTATCATCTATCTACCTATCAATCATCTATCTATCTATCTGTCATCTATCTATCTATCATCTATCTATCTATCACCTATCTATCTACCATCTATCTATCCATATCCATCCCTCTCTATCTCCATTGACCTATCTACCTATCAATCATCTATCTATCATCTATCTACTTATCAATCATCTATCTACCTATCAATCATCTATCTATCATCTATCTATCTATCTGTCATCTATCTATCTATCTATCTATCATCTACCTATCTACCTATCATCTGTCTATCTATCTATCTATCTATCTATCTATCTATCTATCTATCATCTATCATCTATTTATCTGTCATCTATCTATCTATCTATCTATCATCTATCTATCTATCATCTAGCATGTATCAATCTAAGTATCCATCATCTATTGATTCATCTATATATCTATCTCATATCTATCAAAGCTGCTAGTTTGTATTTATTATATCATTGACTTCCTTCAGTAAATGAAATTCTATGAGGCAAATATCATTGCTCACATTTTACAAATGAAGAAATGGCATCTCAGAGTTGTTTAGTCACTCTGACCCTAGATCCTCCCCCCCTACTCCCAAGCTGGCAAATGGAAAGGGAGGGGTGGCATACCAGCTCATGCTGCAAACCACATGTCCTACACTAGCTCCTCACGCAGGGGGCAGAGCTCCTGGAAAAGAGTCCTTGGGGCATGAAGAACGGACTCTCTGTGGAGCCCAGAGGCTGGCCGGGATTGGCTGAGCAGGGTCTTATAAGCACCGACAGGCGCCGGTCCTCTCAAAGGTGCACACTGGTTACGCAGTGAAGTGTGAAGGCGTGTTGGACAACAGACTCAGTGCGTGAGGCGTTCAAAGGCTCTGTGTGGTTCACTGGCCTCTCCAAGAACATCTCAACTCACAATCAAAAGTACACATTTTGGTCTGAATGAGGAGGCAGGGAGCTGTGTGGGATGCCTTCTGCCACTGTCCGGAGGGACAGAAATAGGGCTGAGGTGAGAGAGCAGGGCTGAGTGGACTGCTCCTAGTATTCCTGTGGAATGCTGGGGTGCAGGGTGACTTGTACCTGGGCTGAAAATGAGATGGAGAAAAGCAATCCACAAGGGAGCAAGGCCAATGCCAAGACTGGCAGGGGGAGGGTAGGATGGTGTGGGCAGGGGCAGGGAAAGTGGGGAGGCTCTGTGAACACACTTACATACACACCCTGCACTGGCTCGAACTGCGGGGGAAAGGCCTAAAGCCTAACAATGATTTAGCAAAGAAACAGCATCACAATGCTGAGAATCTTCTCCTTATGAATGTTTAACACATAACACTGTGAACACACAGGGTGATGCGTGTGAGGTGACTCTCTCATGGTGATTGCCAGTTAATGTTTTGTTTTATTGTACATAAATAAGGTCACCACGAGTCAAACTCTTATTTGATGGTGACCGACCATCCATCCATCCATCCATCCATCCATCCATCCATCCATCCATCATGTTCCAGTTTTAAAAGGAGAGCATAGACTCTGTTGACATGGAGTGATTGAGTGACGTGAATTATATAACCTTGGGACACATATGTGAATACTTAGTGAGGAACCCGTGGGTGGAGGTGGATGGGAAGTGGTTAAGGAGAGGCGGAGGTTCCAACAAGGAGTTCTGGAGAAGGGAGAGGTCATCTCAGAGAGTGAGGGGAAGCCAGTGGACAGGCTGGATGGGAAGGACTTGGATACTTGGTTAAGAACTTTGAACTTTATCTTATGGGTAGAGTTTTGGGAAGAATGTGACATCCCGAAGACGGCATGTGAGGAGAAGGCTGGTGTCTGGTGTCATGCAGGGCCCATCAGAGGAGAGGCTGGCTGAGAGCTGCGGTACTCCACTCGTAGCACACCCTAAAAACCAAGCCCAAACTCTCTGTTTCCCAGCTGATCCCAGCTCCCAGGGACCAGGGAAGAACTGCCCTGTGGGTTCCTGAGATTGTAACTCTTTAAAGGAGTAGCGTCTCATCTGTCTCCTGAGGACAGCTGGTGGTTTCAAACTACTCACCTTGCAGTGAGCAGCCCAAGGCATGATGCGGTGGTAATACCAAATATGATAAACAGGGGGCTTTGATAGATTAGACCATCGCCTTAATTATTTGCTGCCTGCCTGCTCGAGTAACGCATTCAAAACCTGGCCATGACTTCAGAGAGAGAGAATGTATGAGAGAACTTCAAAGAGTTGTTGGGAAAATGGAGCTAAAAGACAATGGCTTTTCCCCCCACAAACTTTTAGAAACCCCTTTGTATTCCCCTCACCTCTTGCCTCTGAGCTTGGCCAGACGCGCTTTCCCAGATGGGATGTCTGGGTGTCAGGAGGTTGGACAGTGCTGGCATGACTGGGCTTTCACTGTTGTCTTCTGTCGTGACAGTGAGAAGAACATGCGCAGCAGGTTACAGAAAAATGAGAAATGCTTTGAGCAAACTCAAAGCCAGCAAGTGGCCTGCAGCCACCAAGCTCCAGTCTCATCACAGATGTGTAAGTACAGAATAAATGATTTTTATCCATTTGTTATGCAGCAAAATATGAGGCACTAGCTGATAAATACGCATCTATTGAGTGGTGACCTCGTGCCAGACACTGCGATAAACACTCCATCTGCATTAACAAAGTCAGTTTCCCCAATCTCCTTCATGGCAGGTACTATTATTATTCCCACTTAGAGATGACAAACTGAGCCAAGTATGACAAACTGACAGACAGTGGTAAAGCAATACCATGTGACCCAGCGATCTCTCTACTGGGCATCTAGTCTAAAGACTAGATATATATCTATTCTAGAGAAATGAGAGCCACAGCCTGAAGAGATATATGCACACTCATGTTCATCCCAGCACTATCATGATAGGAAAAATACAGAGACCACCTACATGCCCATCGGTGGAAGAATGGATCAATAGACTTTAGTCCATTCACAGAATGGCATTCTGCCTAACATAAAACAGGGAATCTGTGAATCGTCTCATAACATGGATGAACCTGGAGGACACGCTCAGTAAAACCGGTCAATCGCAAGAGAACAACTATTGCATGAGATCACTTTTGTAAAATGCCAGGAAAAGGTTTTTAAATGGAAAGAAACAGTCTCTGATGGTTACCAGAGGTGGAGGGAAGTCCTGATCTGGAGGGTAGATGAGTGTTAATTTGGGTGAAGGGAGTGGCAATATGCAAAAAAAAAAAAATTTTAAAGCCTTCCTTCCCACCAAAATGATGGAAGCAGGGAGCAGACACTGGGAGGTTAGCAAAAGCTAAAGGCACCTGAAGCAAATAGAGATGATGGAGAAGCTCAATATTCACCATCAAAATGAGGCCGGGGCTGACTGTGCAACAGATCATTAATTCAGGGTGATATTGAAAATAAAATAAATCCATGAGAACCAACAGGTAACCTTGAGTCTATCCCACCTGAATTTTGAAAAAAAATATTCAAGAACAGATTTGGCACACTGAACACTAATGAGAGCAGCTCCCACGAGCTATGGGAGGACATCAAGGGTGTCACACTCGAGCTTAAAGAGAACAAAGGTCATTAAAAAGACAGGAACAAATCAAAGTGGATGTCAGAAGAGACTCTGGAACTTGTTCCTGAACATACAGTAGCTAAAGCAAATGGAAGATATGATGAAGTCAAAGAGCTAAGTAGAACATTTAAGGACAGTTAAAGAAGACAAAGTATTAGAATGAAATGAAAAGGACCGGGAGATAGAACGCTAAAAAGAAAAAAGTCACCCAGCACATCTCAAGCTGACAATGGGGTGGGGTTGAGGTGGGGAATCAGCCTTGAGTTGCAATATTGAAGAATCCTACGGACAAAATATTGAATGATGCAAGAAGCACCAAAAGAAGTAAGGAAAACAGAGTTCTGTACCAAAAAGAACTGGTGGACTGTCAACCATTTCAAGAGGTAGCATATGATCAAAAACTGAGAGTACTAAAGGAAGACATCGTAGCTACATGTAGCAAACAACAGATTCAAGGAATTGAAGGAATACCAATAAAAATATTTCCCTAATCTCATGAATACTGGAAACACTCACTCACCTATGCCAAGAAATTTGGAAGACAGCTACCTGGCCAGCCAACTGGAAGAGATCAATGTTTGTGTCCATTCCAAACAATGGTGATGCCACCTCCATGATATGATCTCTGAAGACAAATGGGTGCATAAGCAAATGTGGCGAAGAAAGCTGATGGTGCCTGGCTATAAAAGGTATAGCATCTGGGGTCTTAAAGACTTGAAGGTAAACAAGCGGCCATCAAGCTCAGAAGCAACAAAGCCCACATTGAAGAAGCACACCAGCATGTGCGATCATCAGGTGTTGAAGGGATCAGGTATAAGGCATCATCAGAACAAAAAA
>NW_022103915.1:49792883-49832253 GCF_000313985.2 Echinops telfairi
TGGAAATTATGGAATAATACCATATGCACTCAGACTTTGCTAATGTTCATTAAACAGTGCTTGCAGTAGGTCATCCACAGGGAGGAAGCCGAGCTGGATTCAGGAGATGCGGCACAAGGGACATCAATGCTGATGTCAGATGGGTCTTAGCTAAACGCAGAGAACAACAGAAAGATGTTCACTTGTGTTTTAATGACTGTGCCAAGCATTCAGCGGTGTGGATCCTAAGAAACCATGGCTAACCTTGAGGAGAGGGGGACTTTTGGAACACCTCACTGTGCTCAATATGCACCTGTCCATGACCGAGAGGCAGTTGTCGGAACAGAACAAAGGACTATTGTATGGTTAAAATCAGGAAAGGTGTGTCTTAGGGTTGTATCCTTTTACCAGGCTTACTCAATCTGTCTGTTGAGCACATGATCTGAGAAGTTGGACGATGTGAAGAAGAAAGAGGCATCTGGATTGGAGGAAACATTATTAATAACCTGCTCTCTGCAGATGACACAACCGTGCTTGCTGAAAGTGAAGAGGATTTGAAGCACTTCAAGGATTGCAGCCTTCTTTATAGATTACAATTCAATGTCAAAAGCCTCACAACTAGATCAATAGGTAACATCACGATAAAGGTAGAAAAATGTGAAGTTGGCAAGGACTTTATCTTGCTTGGATCCATGATCAGTGCTCATGGAAGCAACAGCCAGGAAATCAGACAATGTATTGCACTGGGCAAATAGGCTGCACAAGACTTCTTTAAAGTGTTGAAGACTATGGTATACTTGACCCTTGCTATGGTATTTCCACTTACCTCATATGCATGTGAAAGTTGGACAATGAATAAGGAAGAGCAGAGAAGAGTTGATGCCTTAGAATTACAGTTCTGAAAAGAATATCGAGAGAATCTGGACTGTTCCACTGCCCTTCATCCTCACTGCTGGCCATCCACCTGAGGTCACTCAATGCAACTGTCTCCTTCAGGCTTCCCAGCTTCCCACTGAGCCCCTCCTCCAATCCCATTCCCAACGGACATGATGTCATCACTCCCTACCTGAAAGCCCTTCCAGCAGTTTCCCACTGCCCTCGAGACACAATTCAGGCTCACAAAGGTGGTCTGAGTGAGCTCCTCGGAGCCGTACCATGCTTGGTGCACTTGCCTCATTTCTCGCAGCTTCCATTTCAAGTGCCACATTTCAACCAATTTGAAATGCCTTGAAGGTGATCCTCTGTCTCTCTGAGGCTGTGCACTTGCTCTTTCTCGTCAGTGATCTCCCTTCCCTCTCCTTCTTCCCCTCCTCACTCTCCTGTCTGACAGCTAGCTTATTCTCCTCACCAGGCTGCTCTCTGCTACTCGTCCACCTTGAGTTTGGGTGACATTCTTGTCCATCTCTGTGTTGCCTCTATTACAGTAGGTACCACACGATAGCCCCTGGGTGGTGCACCAGCTACCATCCTTGGCTGTTGGAGGTTTGAGCCCACTCAAAGGCACTCCTAAAAAAGGCCTAGTGATCTACTTCTGAGAAGCCAGCCATTGGGACCCCATGACATGTGCCTCTGAGGCTCATGAGGCAACCCTGAGTGCCTTCTCATCCTATAATGCAATCGCTCACTTACTAATCTCTGGTCGTCATACCATCAACACTCTAAAGCACCGTGTCAGTGTTTTTTTATACTATCTGAAACCTAATAAAAATATAAATACATAAAATAGATAAAGAAATAAATAAATGCAATTCCACTGCCATGGAGTTGATTCGGACTCAGAGTGACCCTATAGAGCAGCAGTTCTCAACCTTCCTCATGCTGCGACACTTTAATTCAGTTCCTCATGTTGTGGGGACCTCAACCAAAAAATTACTTTCGTTGCTACTTCATAACTGTAATTTTGCTACTGTTATGAATCGGGTGACCTGTGAAAGAGTTGTTCGACCTCCAAAAGGGTTTCGACCCACAGGTTGAGAACAGCTGCTATAGAGGCTTTCTCTCTCAGAGTGGCTGATGGGTTCGAACTGCTGACCTTGCAGTTAGCAGCTCAAACCTAAACCATGGTGCCACTAGGGTTCCCCATCTGGCACAAAGAAATCTGTCGAGTACATTAATGAGAAGGTGAAACCAATGAACGTCTATGGAGTAGTTGGCTCTGCTGACCTTCACGGAACCAAGGGTTGGAAGTCACACAGAAGTGACATCAGAGAACATGTGCTGTGTGTGGCCATCGGGCTTCAGTTGAACACCTGACTGCTCCATCATAAATTGGAGGAGGCTCTGGAAAGGCTCTCCCCCAGGGACCCTCCACTGTGACTTACTGCCCCCATGCCCTGTTTTAGGACACAAAAGAGACCCCAATCTCAGAGATGATTTGAGGACATTTATCAGGTCTTCAAAGAGACAAAGACAACAGAAAGACCAGACACATCACCCGGATGAGGAAGGCCTTTAGCATGAGGTCCAAATGGCGCCCGAGGAGTCACAGTCGGCCGGCTAGTTAAACATGGATGGAACAGAGGGAGCTGTCACAAATTCATGATTGGCAGCAGATGATTACATCCCAGTTATAGGTGGGAAGTGCAGAAGCAGGAACAGGGCCATGCTTGGTACACACACATTATGTTTGCGAGTAGAGTTTACAAGATTGGTCTTGACCAAGGCAGGCAGGCTGTGACTGATAGACCCGATGAATGATTAGTTGACCCCCTGTAGTGTCCCCAGTACTGTGATCTCTACCAAGGACACAAGCAAGCCCCTGAGAGAGACTGCCCCGCCCTGAGCTGGCTGGAAAGGGATAGAGGTCATCTACTTTCCAAATGCACTCTGCCTGAGGGCAAGATTATCTACATCCTTGGTCAATGAGCAGAAAGAGTTCAGTGGGGGCTTAATCTGTGTGGGGACTCTGCAAATGGATTTTGGGCGGTCTGTGGTTAAAAGTGATCCCCAGCTTTTGAAAGTCTTGGCCTAGTGTACGCCTTGCCGTCTCTATCTGCCTAACCACTTGGGGCTCTCGCTTTTGAGATCCCAGGAATCTCTTGCTTTCAGCTGCCCCTGAAGCTCTTGCCTTCTTCTGCCCTAAAGTAGCACCTCCCCCCCCCCTCCCCCCGGGGGTGCTTATACCCATCCAGTTGTCCCTGGACAGCTTCTCAAATGCTGTGACTTCCGTTTCTCAGTTCTTCCCTTTTAGACAGGTGATACTCGCTGGGGTGGGCGGGGAGTGGCGGTCCAGCAGAAGAGGTCTTACCATCCTCTGGGAAAACCCTGGTTCCATTTCTGGCCAAAGCACCTCCTGCACAATCCCCACTCACCCATCACTGGAGTCTTGCAAGTTGGACAGTCCATCGCACTGGGCAATGCTGTGGCACAAACCAAACACACTGCCATTCAGTTGACTCCGACTCAGGGTGACCCTATGGGACCGGGTAGTACAGCCCCTGTGGGTTTCTGAGACTGTAACTGCTTACAGGAGTAGAAAGCCTCGTCTTTCTCCTGCCGAGCAGCTGGCGGTTTGGAATTGTCCATCTTGTTGGTAGCAGCCCGATCTGCCCACTCACCCACCAGGGGCCCCCTTTCACCTGTTCATCAGAGGCGGTTGTTGGTATGGACCAACTCGTCCCTGCCCTGCAGGCAGCAGAAGGGAGCACTGCTCAGTCGGGCACCGTCCTGGCCATTACTACGTCTGAGCCCATTGTTGCAGCTTAGGCTAAGAGAGTCCTTCTGAGAACTGGGACAAAGAAAACGCCATGGAACTCACGTGCCCAAACCTTTCACCACAGGGATAGCGCGAGCTGGCTGCATCTGTTCTGTTGCGAATGGTGTCCCCATGAGCTGGGGGCGGCCCCCATGGCAGCATCCAGCAACTGCTGCTTAGTACGCGGTCCTGGCTAAAAAGGGGCACGGCATGAAAATGGAGTCTCCGGTCACCCTTGGAGTCAAGTTCACCAGAAGCCAGCACTTGGTGAGCTTCCTCCCCACCCTCTTCCCCAACGGGGCCTCAGAGAAGCGATTGTGCAGACTCAGTCAAAGCCGCGCGGAAGAGCGTCAGAAGGGAAACTAGGCTCTGTGTGGTGGCACAGTAGATTACGCTGTGGGCTACTAACCACAAGGTCAGTAGTTCGAAACCAATCTCCATTCCTCGCTTGGAAGCTTCGTTTGGGAACCCACAGGGGCAGTCCAACCTTGTCCTCTGGGTCGTCAAAAATTGGAATCTACTCACTGGCAGTGGGTTTGGTTTTCAGGGGGGAGAAGGGGGAGGTGGTAAAGATGAGCCCAATAATGAGGCTGTGGGTCCACCATGCTAATGCCTGGGACAGTGATGGGCCATGTCACTATTGGGCCCCATTTGCTCAGGCAAACCAGGCACCGTGTGGGGCCGCAAGGCCCTGTCCCCCCCTCCCCCCAGGTCCTCCCTAGGAAACAGCTGGTTCCAGAGCCTTCTGGTCTGTTGGCAAAGTGGTTCAACCTCACTGCGCTGACTGGGAAGTCAGAGGTTCCAACCCGACAGCTCTCTCCGGGTCAACAGGCCAGATGACCTGCACCCATAAAGACCAGAGCCAGAGCCGAGGGGACCCCGTGGGCCATTCTTGCCAGCACACCGTGGCAGCGTTGTCGGTTAGCTTTCTGTCCATCTTACTCCCTGCTTTCCATTTCACTGGAGCCCCACCGGCGGGCAGTTACCCATGGGACCACTAACTGCGAGGTCAGCAGTTTGAAACCGTCCCCCATTCTGAGAGAGAAAGATGAGGCTTTCAAAGTTCTGAGGGCCTGGGGGTGGGGCATGTGACAGCCTCAGAACCCCACAGGAGCAGTTCCACCCTGTCCCAGGGGGTCGCGATGAGTCGGATGGATTTGTCTTTGTTTTTTTCCATTCCAAACAAACACAGGAGAGTGTCTGTGGACGAATGCTCGTTTATAGGTGTCAGGTTGCTTGTCCCTTCAGGTACCACGCTGTGCGTCCTTAGGGTGGGATTGCTTTTGAAAAGTGAGCTGGAACTACCAAAGACCCCACCTACATGGTGGGAAGTTGCCCTATTGGAGCTATGCCCCTGGCAAAGGGTGGGGGGCGAGGAGAAAAGGAAGGGGTGAGGGAATGGAGGGAAGGGGAGAAGGGGCAGTGGGGAGGAGGGAGGTTGGAGGAAGCGGGAGATGAGACTAGTCATCCTTTGGCAATTCGGTGTGAAACCAGATCCTCTTCCTTCTTAGCAAGTCCATGCCTCATCCCTGATCAGTTTAGGGTCTGCTCTGTCTCTTGCTAGGCGAATTAGCATCAGCAGCTTTCAAAAATGACTTACCAGTTAACCCCTCCAGAAATCTTTTTCTCTTTCTTCTTTGCGTCTTCAAATTTCCCATCTCTAAGCCTTCTAATTCTCCTTCAAATTTCCATCTGTAAAGTTAACACAATCCAATAAGAAAATAATGTGCTCTTGAGACGTTGACATGCTCAGAGCCATTTTATCCTGCCCCCGAGCCTGGAAAGTTTGAATTTTCCTTGGGATAAAAAAAGAAAAGAAAAAAAGTAAGAAATAATAGAATAATTCACTGTACTGTAACAATTAAATCCGGCAATTTAACATTGCTCCTCGGTAAATATAATACGCGCAGCAACTCAAAGTCTCCCATGTATTGACAGACGAAAACAAAGTTATAAATCTAAACCTCCTATTCTGAACCACATTCCTAGATGTAAATAAGCAGCCAAGCATGCCGTTACATATCTTTACAGAAGCAATTACAAACAAGCCTGATCAGTGGGTCTCCAACCCAGACAACGCTTAGCTGCTCTGCCCTCTACTGGAAGAGAGTTCACAGGGCAGGGCGCATCGCTTCCAAGTAGTTTTTGGCATCATCGCGCCACATCTGCTGTAGGAATGGAAGGCGTGAAATTTATAGTAGCAGGTTTAATATTCCATCCAGCCAACATGATTTCGCTACAAAGATCGACTTACCTTTAGTGGCATATTTTAGGGGCCAGCTCTTCCCCCCCCCTCTCCTTTCCCTCCCCCCAATACTAAGATCGGGTCTCCCCTTCTTGCAAGCCAAACTCTGAGGCAGCCACCAAATTCAGTACGTGGCCGGAATAATTTTGTACCGAGTAAAATGTGTTTCGTTTCACATCTTATAAGAAATAATTACTTAGCATAATGCCACTTAAAATGTATTTCTCTCAGCAAATACTAATGAAACCGCGGAAGCCTGAATCATCTTTTGAAAGCATTAAGGTATTAAGCGTGCTTCGCTTCCACTCCCTCTTCTCCCATAGTGGCTGCCTGAGGAGAGAAACCCAGACCACGGAATCATCGGCGGCATCTAGTTCCTGCTGGCCTCAACAGGGTGCGAGCCCCGGGGCGCGGAAGGGGCATTAAATCCCATACAACTTCTCTCAGGACCCTCTAGACTCGCTGGAGAAGCCCAGTCCTCACCCAGAACACACTGGACAGCTGCTAGGAGGGGGTCTGGTCCCTGGCCACTGTGAGCCACCGATTCTAGCATCTCACTAGCAGTGAGTGTGTGACCTTTATGATCTTGTGGTTTGATCATTGGTGCGCCGAACCATCACATGATAAAGACCACAGTCGTATCCACTGCTCAGCCGGTGGCCTGAAAGAGCCGGAAGAGAAGGTGAAGGAGTCAGAGAGGAGAGGTGTGTTCTGAGTTTTCTTTCGCTTTTTACTTGACATAGTGTTAGATTTACAGGCAAGTTGCAGAAACAGCGCAGAAGACATCTATAACTTTCATCCACCCACTTACTCCTCACGTAGCGGTCTGATCTAACCAGAAGACAGTGAGCAAAGTCAAGAAACCAACACCCATAGACTATTCTTAACGCTGCGGACTTTCATTCAGATTTGACTTCCATGTCTCTGTTCCAGAATCCGATCCAGGGCCCCACCTGGTCTTTGGTTCTGTAGCTCCGTGGTGTCTTCCAGTCCGTGGCGAATCCCTCCATCGTGCCTTGTCTTTCCCAACACGAGGAGATCTGGTGGTGTGCTGATTTACCCCTAGGGCTGTGAAACACAAGGTCAGCAGGTTGGGCCCACCAGCTACTCCCTGGGTGAAAGAGGAGGCTGTCTGCTCCCCTAAAGATGTACCAACCTGAGGAACAGTTCTGCTTTGCTCGAGGCCCACTGGGTGTCGGAGCCGACTCGATAGGTGTGCGTTTGGTGTTTTGGGTTCATAGCCTAACCCTCTGAGCACTGGTTGGGTGTCTGCAGCTCTCCTCCATTTGGTTTGTCTGACGGCTTCTCGTGAGGAAGCGGCGATTTGGTCATTTGGGCTACAGTACTGTGGCGGCGACGGATTGCCCGGGCTTGGTGTGAGCAGACCCTGCTTTTCCAGCACTGTCCACTCACTCCGTGGCAGGGAGTGAGCTAAGCAAGGGCATGTGCTGAGAGCAGGAATGCCATCAGTCCGCCACTTTAGGGGACGTCAGGGCAGGTGGCACGTGTCTCGAATGCGTCTCCTCTGTCTCTGTCACTCTACGTGGCCCTGGGAGCAGGGGAGAGTTGGGTTTGCTTTAGGTAGACAGCACTACATTTCCTTCACCCTGTGGTACTGAGAACAGAAGAATGTGACAGAATCCAGCAAGACAGTATGCTGAATGCTGATGTACAGGAAGGAATGTGCCCCAGAGGAGAACGTGCCTGAAATGATAGGGCTGTGGCCCAGGCCAGCACTTTGTGGATTCTGCAGGGCTCCAGATAACCCGAGCAGGAAGGAGACCCAGACATCTAGATAGGTGGGAGACTTGCTGGTTTGTGTAGAGGACACAGTGGGTGCTGACCAGCTCACAATCAGCTTTTTAACAATGACAAAGCAGGGTTGAGCTTCTTGGTTGGGTAAAAATCTGCTGGTGGTTGCTAGTGCCTGTAGAGTCAGCTGCGTGCCCGGCAGCCCCACACATGAGAACGAATTGCCCCAGAAGTCTTCAGGCCCACAGGCACGCTCGCGTCCACTGCTGCCTTTCAACCTAAGGGTTCATCTCCTAGCACTATAGCGAACAATATTCTGCTTTCGTTAGCAACTTTTCAGAAACAGATTCCCAGGCATTTCTTCTTGGTCTTAGTCTGGACCAAAAAATCTACTGCCATTAAGCCCCGGCCAACTTCTAGTGGCCCCTATAAGCCAGGGTAGACCTGCCCCCTTGGGTTTCCAAGACTGGAACTGTTGACTGGAGTAGAAAGTTCCATCTTCTTCCTGCAGAGCAGCGGGTGGTTTCAAACTGCTGACCTTGTGGATCACAGCCCAACACACAACCACCTCACCACCAGGGCTTCTTAGTCTGGAAGTTCTGCTAAAACTCTGTCTACCACAGGTGACCCTGCTAGTTTTTAACATGCTCGTGGTATAGTTTTCAGCATCATAGCATCATGCAAGTCACAGCAGCCTGATGAGAAAGGATCTTTGGGGCAATTGTTGGACTTGCGTTTTGACTCTCTCCCCGACTAGAAGGTAGGCCCCAGAGTAGAGAGTCCTGTCTGCCTGCCCCCACCTCTGTAAGCCTAGCACATAGGCCTGGTACATGTCAGGAGCTCAAATGATGGTCACTGATGAAGTGACTGAAGAAAGACCTGGGGTGCTCACTGGCGACCCATCTTCACCTCTATGGGGAAGTCGTTGAGGCCACCCCCAGGCTGGCCTTGAAAGAACTGGAGAATGCTGGGAGGAACCTGACCTTGGGGAAGTCTCTGGGAGCCAATGGACCCTCCTGATATTTGGGGAAGGCAGAATCAGGTCACATGTATAGACGGCAAAATCCAAGTCTGGGCAGGAGGCGAACGTGATGTGAGCCTGCTTTATGGTGGGCCACGGTTTAGGACAGCCAATAGGAAGAGGGAAGAAAGGTCCTTGTGAGGAGTCCATGCTTGGAAGAAGGACATTTGGAATGTGCTGCTTGTGTCTCGGTGCGCACATTCATGCAGAGTGAGCCACCTCTCTCGTTGTTGGAATCAGTCACATTGTCTTCATCTTTAAAACTTCATTTACCCACACATCATTTAAATCCCACAGTATTTAGAATCAGTGCTGCACTTTAAACGATATTATTCATGTTTTCCAGGTGCAGATGTAAACTGCTCACAAACATTTAGGAGGCAAAGCGGCAGGAGTTTTTAAAGACTAGTTTTCATCAGGTGTCTAAAGTGGCTGAGAACTAGTTCTACTGGCAAACGAATGAATGAGAACCGTTAACACCAAGCCCATCTGCTGTGTCCCAGGCACCGTTAAATGCAGCGCATTTAACCCTGTTTAAACCTTACAACCACATCACACCAGGAAGCTGTGATGGTGGTGGAGTCACACCCAGTCTAACCCTATGGTACAGGAAATGCCATGAAGCCCCAGGACTTGAGACCTGCCCCCAGTACGGCTGCACTTTGCAGGGCTGGGAGTCTAGCTTTACCTGCTCACGGAAGATGGGGCTTTCTACTCCCTTGAAGAGTCACGGTCTCCGAAACCCACAGGGGCAGTCTTGCCTGTCCTACCGGTGCTGTGAGTCAGAATGCACCTGACGGCAGTGAGTGTGATCTGAAAAAGGCATGTGCTTCGTGGGACCGCGTGCAAGTGGGGGATGTGACGACTTGCTAATGGAAAGCTTGGAGAGACTGGGTTTCTCTGCTCTGTTCTTTTAGGGATAAAACGAACGCCCCAGGCTTCCATCCTTGTTGTCCCTCTCACTGGGAGGTCCTAGGGAGAGGCATTAGGCACGATACCAGGCATTTGTTCAGGTATTTACTCAATATGAAATGAAAGTAATTTAGGGACTGCCATCTTGCCAAACGTTCAAGCAAGTCACAGCGTGATGTTCCCCATGACAGTGGAAGCACAATAACTATGGGGTCTCGCCGATTGCTCTAAAACCAACTGGTTTTGAGAGATTCTTGAACAATGGCTGTTGGGTGCCACCATGGACTGGAATCTCACTGGTAGCAACTCCACACAACACAGCCGAACCGTCCCGGAGACCTGTCTAGGGTATAATCTCTATGGGAGCAGCTTACCAGGTCTTTCTCTCCCAGAACCTCGCTGGGTGGGCTTGAGTGGACCGCTGTACCACCAGACTGCCGTACACCCTTGCACAGGTTCACACATCATGTTGTACGAATTCTCTCACAGTGGCCCACAGCTTGAGGCTGCTCTGTAGATCTATGTCCACTAGGAGACAAGTAAGAAGGGCTAAAGGACAAACTATATGTGGCAACTGTTTGGCTGGTATTGTTGGAAAGGTCTTTGTCGCATGCATGGCACCCAATGTGTTTTCCTCCAGAAGTTGGAAGGGTCAAATAACTTCAACTCGTACCCTAACTATGTGGAGGAAAGCCGGCGGTGTCCAAGCATGAAAGCCATTTAGTGGGTCATTTCCTCACCAGAGTGTTGTCACTGTTAGGTACTGCTTGACATGATGAACAACAGCAGGGAGCATTGCCTGCCCCTGCGCCATCCTCACCCTTCAGTAAGTCATACAGTGGTGACTTGAATGTTGCTATGATGCTGGAAGCCACGCCACCAGTAGTTCATATACCAGCAGAGTCAACAGAGATGGATAAGTTTCAGCAAAGCTTGCAGACCATTTCTGTTACATTAGCCACCAGAGATTGTTATCATAATGAAGAGTGGCTGCGATTATTATTACACATCTTTACATATCACACATATGACTTACATATTACATATCACACATATGACTCAAGAGCCACATTTGGAAGAAGCCCTCAGCTCACTGACATTGGCTTGGTGAGGTTCATAATTAGGAAGCTAGCCACTTAGGTGTTCAAAGAGACTCTTGCCAAATGCTTTAATAGAGTGACTGAACCAAACAGAACAATCACGATCTACAACTCTAGGTTTCTAGGAGGCCAAGGCTAGTTTCCCACTTCAGGTATATTCGTGGACCTGGGACACACTTCCTTTTGCAAAACATAGAAATAGAGTTGTGTTCTGAATCCTGCTTGGGAGAGAAGGACTATATAAATGAGTAAAACATTTTCAAACGGATTTTTCAGTCGCTAATTCAGCTGGAATGTTATTTATGCTAATACGTTCCTGGATTTCAAAGTGGCTTTTTTCTTGTCACACTAAAGCCCTTTAATTTGGGTATATATTCCTAAGTCCAGGGTGCATAGGGAAATGCTCTGTCACATGCCAGGGCTATAACTAGCTGTGTGCGTCTAAAAGCGAAGTCAACGCTCCACTCGCGAGGGCTGGAGGAGGGGAGGGAATTCAGTGTCAGTCTTTTGCAAGCACTTCAGGCAGCATAGTTTTCTTGATCTCCCACACCATTTGCCTGGAGGAAATGTTCACAGAAGTTGAATTCAGTCTCATTATTTGGGGAGTTAAATGAGTACATGTGTTAACTGCTATGGAAGTGGGAAAGAATAACAAACAGACGCAAGAAACTCATATTCTAGCCCCACTTCTGCTACTAGCCAGGTGACGCAAACTCAGGTAGTACAGGTCTGGTTCTTCATTTACAAAAGCTGATTAAGTGCGCTAATTGTACTAGAAACTAGATGATGCCTTACTATCCTTTGTAGTGCCTTAGCATTCAACAAAGCTGGTTCGATTTCCCAAGCCAGTGACTTTCAATTACATTTTTTTTTCCTGACCCATGTTAGGAAATGCCTTTTTAGTCTGACCCAGCACACACCTTCACAGATTTGTATGTAAATGACTTCTCTCTCTCTCTTAAATGGACACCTCTCTGTATGATAGGGGCTATATGCATGTACACACATATAAAAAGTACATAAAACCTCAATGAAGCTTCAAGGAAAGTTTCATATTACTTACCCTTGTTATCTCAGGTGCACAGTGGGATTTTAAATTCTATTTCATTAAAACGATGTGGGTTCATGCCTACTGAGTTGGTTTGGTGACTCACCACTTGATAATCATTATAACTCCTTACAGTCCTGGACTGGGAGGAACTAAACTGCTCCAGGCAGGTGAATGCTCTTGACTTCCTGGTGATTGAAAGAAAAGCTTAATGTGTTAATACTAGTCCACATAGTGACTGGTATCTGTATTTATACTTCCAGTGACCATTTACACATGAAATAAAGCAAGTCACTAATTACAAGTATTCTTCCCCCAATGAACTGCTTTAGTTAGGCTCAGCATGATTTATCTTTGGTTTATCCTTCTGCTCGAAACCAGACTGTTTGCTGGCTTAAAAAAACAACAACAACAAAACCCAACTTCCTCTCACCTGCTAAACTGTCTTTCAACTCTTCAAAGAAATCCTAGTGGTTTTTGATAAAGAGGATCATGTGCCTTTTATTTAAACCAAAACAAAAAGACTCCACAAAATGCCTTTCAAAGAACCCTTGATACTTTACATTGACTTTTTAAAGTACTATTTTTGCAGACTGCATTGGCAAGTGGATTACTGCCAATGCAGTTCCTTTAAAACCCAACACCTATCCTCGGGGCTCCCTTTACCTATTTTAAATTTGTTCTAGTGTTTAATATTTCCTGCTTTCTTTTCTGTTGAGGTTTTCTGTTTCACTTTGCTAGTGTTTATTTATTGGGAGGTGCTATGTTTTTCTGCATGTAGAGGTATATCTGGAGACAATAACTGGATCAACAGTCTCTCGGGGGTCTGCCAGTGGAGGATGGGAGGACATGGGAGCAAATAACAATGAGTACAGAAAGAAGAAAATGCTCTAAAATTGATTGTGGCGAGGAGTATACAACTCTTTTTAATATGACTGAACTATTGAATGGTATGCTGTGAAGGCTATGCCCATAAAACGATGAAAAATGAAACGTACTGTTCAAAGGAAAACCATGGATAATCTTTTCTGACCACTGTCCAAGTGCAATCTTACACTGTAAGGACGGTGTAGTCCTCGACTCTTTCCCTCTCTCCTCAGCAAATCCCCAGTGGGCCCTCTGATCCACTTAGACATGCCACGGCTCTGGGGTGGTGAATCATTTCAGACTGCAACGTTTTTGTTCTGTTTAGAGTAGAAAGCCTAGTCTTGGTCTCTTGAAGGTTTCAAACCGCTGACCATGCAACCCTAGCCCAAGGTGAAATCACCACCACACTATGACCTAGGTACGAGAACATCTGGTCTCTTCTCCCAAGCAGTGTCTCCCCTTTTTGGTTTCAATCACATTGACATTGGCATTGAAGCAACCACCACGGGTGTGAAGGTTTTCCGATGGTTCAACCATCTAGTGCAGTGGTTCTCAACCTGTGGGTTGCGACCCCTTGGGGGGTTGAACGCCCCTTTCACAGGGGTCGCCCGATTCATAACAGTAGCAAAATTACAGTTATGAAGTAGCAACGAAAATAATTTGATGGTTGGGGATCACCACAACACGAGGAACTGTATTATAGGGTTGCGGCATTAGGAAGGTTAAGAACCACTGATCCAGTGCACATTTTAGATGAAAGATCTCAAAATGTCTTAAAAGATTCCTCAAATAAAAAACTGAATTCACTGTCATCAAGTCAATCCAACTCACGATGACCCTACAGGACAGGATAGACTGTCCCTGTGGGGTTCTGATGTAGAAAGCCCCATCTTTCTCCTGCAAAGCAGCTGGTGGTTTTGAACTGCTGACCTTGTGTTGGCAGCCAAATGCATAACCCACAATGCCACCAGGGCTCCTTTAAAAGATTACATTACCAAATAACCTCTTTCCAGATCATACTTCAAAGCAGAAGATGATTGTTTATTTTAAATGGAACATAATCTCTATTTAGTTAATGTATGAAGATTGTATTCCACTTTCATCCATGGGATGTTTTTTCTCAATACGCCGTATGTCAGATTTATAACAAATTCTAAACAACTCATGTTATGAAAGTGTTTTGGCTTATTTCTATCTTGTATTAGAGCTTAATTTAACAACAGTATCCTCGTTGGCTGGCAACCCCAAGGAGCCCTGTGGGGTCTTGCATTACATGTTGGGCCGCTAACCACGAGGTTGGAACCTGCAACCAGCCGCTGCCGCACGGGGGAAAGAGGAGACTTCTCTGAGCTGACACCGACTTGATGCAGGGAGTCTGGAAGGGCAACGGAGAGACTTGAGACTCTTTGGGCGCTCTGTGAAGGCGGGTCAGTAGGACAGGGGTGTGGTCCACTGGTTGGCCTTGGTGTCCTTGACCTGTGTGTTGAACCTTGTCTGCTCAACTTCCTGTATTGCTGAAAGCAAACCCCAAATCAACAACAACAACAAAGATACAAACCATTTTATTTACAGGGTACCAGTCGCTGGCTTCATAGGCATAGGTTTGGAACCTTTACCTGTCAATCTGTCCCTGTCTACCTTCACGTTTTTGTAGCATGGCATCATGTACTATTTCATTCCATTCCATAAATTTCCACAAAATACATAGTACTTTATTGAAAAGCAATCAAGATTTTTTCCAGAAAAAACAAACAAACCACTTCTTACACAAGATATATTCCTACTAGTTTACTTTGCTAGATCCAAGTGAGCATACTCTACTGTCTTTGCACACCATCCGTGGTGCTCCAAACCACACAGACCGTTAGCGGGTACTGACAATGACGTCTTCATTGAATATGAGCCCTGCGAAAGCTTTAGTTCCTTGTTTGCACTGTAATGTTGTGCCGAGATCTTGGCCTTTAGATGCTTCCAGAATCCCTGGTAACATTATGTATTTGTTGATGAGTAGAGGCTCATAAACACACACACACACACTTGAGGATGAACAAAGCAATGTGACTTTCCCACTGGGTTGGAGCATTTTTCTTTATGTAACTGTAGGATGTGGTGCCAACTTGATTTCAAATATGCCTCCCCGACTTGGGTGCATTTGTAAAATATAACCAAAGTCCAGCAGCGTAAGGGGATTTGCTGCAATAAGATTCTTTCCACCCCCCCATATCTGTGAAGTTAAAATAATTTTTTTCCCTGAATATAAAAATTAATTTTTTTAAACAAGGAGGGATTTTGGTGGTAACAATTCACATTGTTTAACTTTCAAAATATAAACTACACAAGCTACTCTCCCTAGCCTGATAACAAAAACAGTATCTTAAAAGAGCCCTAACATTTTAAATGAGCTTTATTTTAATATCTACTATCTATTAACTATAAGCTCTCTATTAACTATGCTAAAGGCTAACTAGCGTAATTCCATCATCAAAAATTATGCGCATTCTGGACATGAGTAGTATTTTACAATTCCATTGGAAGATTTCAAAATAGCTCACTAGTAGTGGACTGCCTTTGATTTGGGCTACATTTTGAGTATCCGAATATAAACATTAGAAAAATAAACATTAGAAAACAAACAAACAAACAAGTCAAACTACAAAGCAAAAAACCAAGTGGCTCCTAAGAGGCAAACAGCTTCATCAGCGGGCACAGGGACAGGGAACCGTGTACACTCTGTAGCCAGACCACATGGAAGCTGCGAAGCCCTCTCCACTCACCCTCTGTGGATGCCAGCCTTGGTGCCAGGGCAGCAGGGCACTCAAGCATGTGGGAAGGCAGACAGTTTTGCTGGCTCCCACTTGCTCCTCAGGCCAAAGTCTAGGCAGAAGTTGGCTTTGTGGGGTTCTTGTCACCCTGCCAATCCATCCCAATCCTGGGACAGTGCTCAGAGAATGCTGGCCAAATCCTGGATGAGAGGCCACCTCCTTCACATGCACTCCGATGTCTGGGTTGGGGGGGGGGGGGTTTAGACTAAAGGCAACCCCTTCTGTCAGATTTCACGGTGTTTGTGAACTAGCCAAGGAGAGGGAGAGAAGGCATGAGAGAGGGACTTGTTGAACCTCACACCACAGGAAGGCAGAGGAGTGTTTTTAAGTGGCTGATCCCAGCACCCTAGGACTCAGCACAGGCTACTCTTTTTCCCTGTACCAGCAGGCTTCAGACCTTTAAACATGGATGCTCTCACTACCTTTGGCCAACATACCATTCATTGTTTTTCCAAAGAGAGACGTCGTGCAAAGACGGAATCATCGCATGACCATAATCAATCCCTAAAGCGTATTCAGTGAGGGGGATTCAAAATGTTGGTGGAAAAATGGAATGAAAAGATCATGGGATTTTTGAAGCTCCCCATTTCTCGCTCCATGGGACAGGCACAAAACTCAAGCACAGGCCATCTCAACCGGGGCCTTCACTCACTACCCTTAAGCGAATGACTAGGAAATGCGGCTTGGGAAAGGCTCCTTACATATCGCCTGTGTCTGCAGACACACGGAGTGTTCCCCTACCGCCGACACTACCGATGCAGAGAGCTACTTGTTTCACTGAGGGCCATGGCTGCTTCACCCATGTTCATCTCGCTGCGATCCTGTCATTCAGAAGCAAACATGTTCATTTCCTCTCCAGACCAATAAGAACATTGCATGGGGGAGGGGGGGGGGAAGTTTACTCTGAATATCTCATTTCCCAGTTATCTTCTTTTTCAGAAAAGTGAGAAATCCTAACCCTCCACGGTTTCTTTCCACTGGGTATGCTCAGATGTTTTCCCGACGCCTCCTGACATCGCCACCCCACCCCGACGCCAACAAGTTTTTGTTTTACGGTAAACCAGGTTTTCGGTTCTTCCCTGTGGAGAAGTGACTTTCAAGTCAGTGAAAGTTCTTGGCCCGTGATTCAAAGTCTTTGCCAATTAGTACTCCCCAACTTCAATTCATTTTCTCCCCCTGGTTCAAGATGAGTAGGAGCCTAATAAGGCTGTGATAAAAGGGCAAAAGGCACCGAGAGCCAAAAGCGGATTAATGAGCTCCTCCATTTATTTGTCTTTCTAACAGCTGAACTGTTACAACTATTGACACTCTTCAAAAGGTTCCGCTCTGAACCCTGTCCAGGCCCTGCAGGCTCCAATGGACATCTTCAAACCCAGAGAATGGAGGGGCGAGAGCTTCCCCTGTGTGATGCCAAAACCAACAAAGCCCCATGGATCAGGTAATGAAACTTCAGCTTTTCCCCCTTTGAGATTTATTTACTGGCAGCTGACAAGGGGCCAATGCAGCTCGGATTGTGCAGGCCAGGCCCTGTCAAGCTTGCCGGGGCACCCTTGTCTTGAAGCACCTTCATGACTGGCATTTCCCTCAAAAGCCCTCGGTGCTGGTCCTTAACAGCTTATGACATCACAAAGGACACTCCAGACAGATGCCTACATGGCATCCTGCAGCATTTTAAAAGAGAATTAGTGGTTTTAATTATGGTCGTCGTCTGAAAGGGAACCATGCAAGCTCCGCGGGAGACCTTTGATCAGCCCCTTTGGCTAGCACAATGCCACGGAACTGTGACTGTTCCTGGTCAGGGGCCTTTTCTTGCTGAATGACTCACCAGTGATCTTTGAATGCAGACAAGCTTCTAGCCCTCCCTCTTCATTAGTGAGCATTTCTATACAGGGGCCTATATAGTGCTCGGAGTCTGGGAGCTATACAATTGCGGGAAAAGAATCCCTACAGATTCTGGCCTCTACTTAGGAAGTGCTGAAGGACTCTGAGTGACTTTATTCATTAAAACAGGTTGCTATTAATTAACTGTCATAATAAAATAAAGGACCATTATTTGCATTTCGTACTATGTGCTCTTTAGTAATATGTATAAAAGATGCTTGTAGCAGAAATGGATGTATTGAACCACTTCCTCATGCCCAGTCCCCGCCTTCCTCCTCCTCTTCTCTCTCTCTCTCTTTTTAAAGCTTTGCCAGGAGGAGCCTACTAATTATTGGGCCAGCAGCCTATGCGTCGAACTAGAAGTAAAACATAAATGTAAAACTAACGAAGAAAGCACAAAAATTCCCCCTGACAGGAATCATGCAACATCAGCGAACATCAAATGAGCTTTTCCCTTCTTTTTGGTAATTTCAGAGAAGGATCGGAAACAATGAAACCCCAACTGTTTTTTCATACGATTCCCCAGTTGGCGTTTAGCTGAACACGTGGCATTCCGTAACAACCGTGGTTACAACTGCACCAAAGCAAATCAAAACACCACCAAAATACCATACTCAAACTTGAAGCACAGCGGGGCGTCACTCTTTTTAAAAATGATGTCTTTTGCGGGGAAAAGACAATGTTGTTGGTCTGGTAATAATATTTTATGAGAATGTGCTTCCCACCAAGCAAGGCCCTTTAAAGATCCAGGGTGGATATTTGTAAGGATGGGGAAGTAGTGCGTTCTCTCCTAGAACCCAAACAAGCGTTGCCATTTGGGGAACGACGGTAGGAGGAGGAAGCTTTTGTTCCCAAAGGCCCTCACCGCAGTGCTACTGTGGTGCCAGGGGATGAACGAAGGGCATCGCGTGGAAGCAGCAAACTGCACCACTAACCGCTTCAAGAGCCAGTCCTGCCGCCCCGCGGTACGGATAACTGGGAGATGACTACTGGTACAAGGCTGCTGGTCTTGGCAGAAAACCTTTCGGACGGTACGAAGAGGAAGACTTCGTTTGGCGTCTCAGGCTTTGCTTTCCGTAGTTCTCAGGCTCTGCAGCTCTCGGCGGAGGTGCCGCAGCGCATCTGCGATGTCCGCCAGCTGGGGGTCGCTGGGCGCCCTCTGGGTGTACAGGCGGAAGTGCCTGATGGTCTCCGAGAGCAGGCCCTCGGCGTCGGCCGCGCGGGCCCCGAGGCGCAGCATCCGCTCGCAGGCGATGGCATAGTTCTTGTGCCAGTTCACGGGGTGTTCCTTTTGTAAATAGACAATCTCCTTATAAAGCTGTAAAAACAACAGCAGGTTGGTATCCCATCGTTAGTTCCCCGACTTTTGAAAACGCGGGGGAATCCATCGTGCACACGCACGCAGTGCACACAACCCGCGGTAAAAATCGAATCGTTGCTAGCCACGCGGAAAATGCAAGGATGCGGCTGAAATGAAGGCAGTGGCGGGAAGCAAAAGATGCTTCCTCTGAAACGGCCACTGGGGTTTCCCAGATGTGGCTGGGAAGCCAGAAACACCCCGTAGCAGGGCCGAATGCTCTTCCTCTTGAAAGATGTTCTGGGAATGGGATTTAGTTTTAATTCATGGAAAGCTATTTACTCAATGCGCAGAAAGGCTGAAACTCTAAATTTAGATGTTGGGGAAGAGCTTTTTAGAAGACTGGAGGTGGGGGGGCAAGTAAAGGTATTTAAATTTGGTGCCACATGCTTTACCTACATTTCTCTTTACGTTAACAGCAACAACAAAACATCCCAAAGGAATCCAGAGACAGAGCATGCAAATAAAATGTGAGAGAGCCTTGCTTAAAGCAAGAGATTTCCAATCTTCTCAGGGTCTTCTAGCTGCAGGTTGGCTGGCTGCTAACTTTGCAGCAGGAATTCAGATTCTGGTGTTTTCACACCAGAAAGGGTGTCCACTGGACAGAGAGGTTTTTTGATGGGGAATTTTCCAGGGGTGGGGGTGGGAATAATAAAAAATGAACAACTACACACACACACACACACACACACACACACACACACACACACACATACACTAAGGTCCGAATCTGCACCAGGGAACCCTCTACTTCAACTGGGGTTGCGTTTCCAGGAGTTTACCCAGAAAGAATGCTTTCTCCAAGGACAAGTGCCTTTTGAATTAGAACTGTCATCGTAAAATCATTCAGCTGAAAGGGAGTCAATTAGATGACCTATTTTCCCAACTCCTATCCAGAGCGGACAGGGGCATACCTGGCTTCCTGACACAGCTTCCGGAAGAAAAAGGGCCACAATGCCCGTGTGAGATACCATGGCCACATTTCATAGCCCTTTTCAGGGGATTCCAAACCCCGCCCCCAGTTCCCCTTTATAACCCGCACATTCTCATATGCATGGAAGCTGGGAAGCCGGACTCCCCCCTTTTTGTTCTCTGGGTAGCGTTTCTCACAGGCCCATGTGCTCTGACCGTTGCTTCTCTCCCCCAGCCTCCCTCCAACGAGGGGTGTGCTCGGCACAGAGCAGGCTCAAAGCAGCGCTCGGGCTCTTGGCTTCCCTCAAGTTGTCAAAACCCTCCTCGGGCCCTGCGGGCTCCCCCACTGCCCCCAGCGCACTCGAGAGCTTGTTCGGCTGCTCGGAAGAACGAGGGGCCCTCGTGGCCGGCCTGTTTGGGTGGTGGACACACTGCCTTCTAGCGTGTGACACTGTGTCCCGTGTCATTTGCCATCAGGTGAGATATTTTCTCCTTTAGGTGTGTGTGTGTGTCTTGTCGTTACTCTCTGTGTAGGAGTTTACAACTCCCTGCTCTCCCATGGCACTGTGATGTGATGTCCACAGAATTAAAAACCAAACCAAAAACAAAAACACCTCTCTGCCATCGAGTCCATTACACTCACAGCGACCAACCATAGGGTTTCAGAGGCTGTACATCTTTTTGTTTCCAGGTTCTTACTGGGGGGTTGGGGGGCACTAAGCTGTCACTGGCAGGGCTCACGGTCTCTTCAGCCACTCCAGGCTGAGGCCCTGGGGGTCCTGTGGGTGGCTGGGGACCTAGGGCATTTTCCCAACATCTGGGAGGGGTACTAGGTAGCTTTGTTGATCCTGCTGGCATACTTGGTGTAAGGGATTCACAGGGGCAGAATTACGGCAAGGCTCCTTGATGGTGAAGGACAAGACCAGCACCAGCTCCTTGACCCAGGCATTCTTGAGGAAGGTGGTGAGTTTCATTGCTATCTTGGCCTTGGCTGGCTTTAAATCTTGGTGGGAGCAGATGATCCTCATCTTGCTCCCGAAGAGCAGCTGGTGAGTTTGAACTACTGACCTTGCAGTTAGCAGCCCAGTGCTTACCCAACAGCACCAATGCCCTTTATGAGCTCCTGAGCAGGATAATGTAAATAATGACATGAATGTCCTCTCTTCTCTAATGAAAATGCTCTTGACCAGGGGTCCTCAAACTACGGCCTGCGGGCCATATGCGGCCCACCGAGGACATTTATCTGCTCGCCGGGTGTTTTTGCCCCGTTTTTTTTGTTTTTGTTTTTTTACTTCAAAATAAGATGTGCAGTGTGCATAGGAATTTGTTCATAGTTCTTTTTTAAAACTATAGTCCGGCCCTCCAATGGTCTGAGGGACAGTGAACTGGCCCCCTCTTTCAAAAGTTTGAGGACCCCTGCTCTTGACAAACCAGGACTGAGGGAGGCTTGGGGCTGACTCGTTAGTTAAGAAGTTTGGCCTTGTTTGTCTTGTGTACAACACTACACATTAAGGTGATACCTAGTACCTCAAGGAGTAGCAGCGCTAACTGGCTCGAAGAGACAATCAATCCAGGAATGTGCTGCAGCGGTTGCCTACCAAATGACAGTGCCATAGAAAGCAGACAGGCATATTACATAGCAGGAAGTCTCAGCTCCTTCGGAGCAGAACACTTCTTGTCTGTCACGGAATCACGAGGCACTCGAGATTAGCAGGCTATGAGATGACTAGGCTATGCGAGATCATATATAAAGGTGGAAGCCCATCATGTTCTTTGACACAGAACTGAGGTCAGGGATGGAGAGGCACCTCACCCACAGTTACGGTGAGTAGTAGGACAGGGCTGGTGCCTGGCCATCCTGATTGTCAACCAGAGCTCCAGCAAGCGATCCCCAGCAATCCAGCCCCGTGGGGTCCGGGGTGGGGGGGGGGGGGCGCGGGGAAGGGGGCACCTTGGAGCTGTCTGGATCCCTGGGTAGCCCCCTTATGGACCACCTCCCTCGTCTCGCCCTTGCTTGCCCCTCCATCCGTCTGGCTAGCTCCTTCTCATCTTTCACGACGGCACTCAAGCGAGGGCGCCTCTGTAGGCCCTCGGACTCATGCATGGCATCCCCAGTGTCCAGAACAAAAGCCTATCCCTCTCAAAGGAGCAAGTTATCTTCTGGCTCCTCCCCTAACCTGTTATCTGAGGGCGGGGACAATGCCTGTCAGTCTCCACCACCAAATTTGGTATGGAGTGGTGCTGGGTGGGGGTGGGGGTGGGGATGCTTTGTGCACGCACCAATGAATGGATAAGCAACGGACCAATGATCACAAAACCAAGGAGGAAAAGGCGTCATACTGATTGGTCGCCTTGCTATTTTGACTTAGCACCAAACCAAGTCCTGCTTGCGTGGATCCACAGGGGTCTAGGGATGACTGGAGTGCCCAGCTGCTAGTGGCTCTTCCGTTACCCTTTGCCGCCGGGATGCTGGTTTCCCATGGAGCAGGCACAGCCCATCTCAGAAGAGGTCTGAAGGGCTCAGAGCTATAAATCCCAGTCAAGCAGGCGTCAGCTAAAACACAGCTACAGCAGAGGACAGATTTGGGTCAGGGCCTCGTGACAGCGTGGCTTCCTTCTGAAGGTCTGTTCTGCTTCAGGGGCTAGTTAGAAAACAGTGCCACTCTCCATGTGCTCTGATCTTCCTGCGTGGAATCTCGTTAAAGGGTGGGCAGGGCTCTGGCTCTTGTATGGGAAGGTAATCCCCAGGGGAGTGGGTTTTTTGAAGTCCTTGTTCCTAAATAGCACGAGTGAACTCACTAACAGCGCAGAGGCCAGAAGTCTTGCAATCAAGGTTGGGGCAGGGGTGTGTTCCCTGGAGAGCTTCTAGGAGAGAAGCCATTGCTTTCTGGCATTTCTAGAGACTGCCTGCATTCCTTGGCTCCTGCCTCTTCCTCCAACTTCACAGACAACAGCAGAGCAGCTTCAGCTCTCTCTCTCTCTCTCTCTCTCTCTCTCTCTCATCTGTTTGCATCACCACAATTCCTTCTCTAACTGTAAGCCCCTCCTTTATATAAGGTGGTTAGCTCGGCCACACCGGCACAATCAAGAGTAATCTCCCCACCCAAACCCTCTACTTAAGCACATGTGCAATGTTTTAAAGTCCCTGTGTCCCAAAAGTCATTACACTCACAGGTTTTAGGAACTCGGATGTGACTATCTTTGGGGATGGGGGCATTCGTCTACCATTGGGACTTAGAGATCATTTCTGATCCACGTAGGTATCTTTCCACAGATGCTGCCACAAGAATAACGACTGTCCTGTGATAGACCTTTTCTTTATCCCAAACCATCGCCACCCCGTTCCCACTTTCAGGTGTGTGCATTTCAGACATACGTTGTACGCATGCGTGTAGAGTTGAGCTTTCACATCTGACGGCATGGCGGTTTCAGCCAGGTGGAAGATGAAGAAGGCGGTTTTCATCCTGGGGAGGGAAGAGGCGGAGGGAGAACGTTCGTTAAAATCATGCTGTCAATTTCTCATCCAAAGATGCTGCTGCCAGACTTTTCCGTGGCTGAGGGATACACAGAGCCCTTTATTGTGTTTTTAATTGTTGCATATTCCTGGGCCCTTACTTTGCAGCAACAGCAGCGGGCCTTTCCCCGCACAGCCAAACCCACGCGTTCACACGGATGACCCGGGCTTGTAATCAACACTGCTGTACCAGCCCTTCCTCTGACTCGAGCGGTTGCTAGGCAAGGGCAGCTGTGCGGGGGACCAGCGGGCCGCTCACCACAGCCCTGAAGGTGCCCATCAGAGTGCTCACCTCTTCAAAGGTGGCTGGATTCTTTGGCCACATGAACGCATCCAGAGTGTATTCACACGCTAATTAAAGCAATCCCTGCTCGCAAAATGACCTGCGTTCTTCTTTTAGCCGTCTTCCCTCCATTCAGTCACAGTGTACCTTTGATCAGTTTCTCAGAGTAAGTATTTGCCTCTACAACTAGACTCATAACTCAAAGCAGGCTGTTTTCTGACTTTAAAAAAAATCGCCACTGCAAACGTTGTCAGGGCACAGCACTATCCCTGGCGCCAGCAGCCAGCCTTACAGTTTTGCAGAAGGAAGCATGGCCTATGTACTTGGGCCCCTGTGTGTACCACTTACATTGACCTTGCACAGGACTACTTAGGCCCAAGTGTGGTCGTGCTGGCTGCGTTGAGTGCTATCAAATGATGACAGGTACCATCCCTGTGAAGTACTCTGTGTCCTTCGCAGTGCATGGACCATTAGACCGCTCTTTCCGAACCACAGGAAGTACGGCATATCTATCACCTTAACATTCACATCTCCTTCATAGGTCTGTCTGCTCCACTCTCTCTGAACTTGGTCAGAGTAGGGACTGAGCGATACTCAGATGTGTCGCTTCTTTGCTGAGCATAATGCCTGGTCTCAGAGGCATTAAACATGCTTAAAGCATGAACTGGAGCATTGGAAATGGAGCCAGGATTGTACTTATCTACTTCTCCCTCCTCTCTAGCCATTACAGACACTTGGTGTGGTGGTGACAGTGTAGACAGTATAAGAATCTTCCAGCACCAGGCAGACTTGAGCTCTGGATTTCATGTCTGGTGGTCATGTGGCTTCAGGAGAAAGGCAGGGCTTTCTATTCCCGTGAGGACTTTCTGTAAGTGGGAGGAGTCTGAGTCAGAATGGACTCACTGGCAGGAGTCTGCTATGGCCTATTTGAGTTGCATGGCTTTGGGAAAGTTACTTTACTTCTCTATGATCCAGTTTGTTGTTCTAGAAAAATGGAGATGAGCTTTCTCATAGACTGTTGTGAGGATGAAATGAGATTATTCATGTTTCCTGCCTAATACATTATTTCATGCAAAATGAATTGCTCAATACGCAATCTTTGCTAACATCACCCATGTCTCCTCCCGAAACTAAATGGGCCGCAGGTGACTTCTCTGAACTGTAAGACGATATAGACCACCACCCCCCCCCCAATATGCGATAGTTACCTTGCTTGCCACATTTCTTCATTGGCCACAGATTCCCAAGAAGATGGATCAAACCTGTGGTTTTGAGAAAATAATCGATGTTTTGTTTTCCTGTCCATGACATTCATTGCACGGGCATGCAATTCCTGATTCAGAATCTGATAAGGTAAACTCAATAGGCAGCGTCTTGAAGTACTGATACTAGTGTTAGTAGTTGGGGCCCTGGAAGTGTATTCCTACTCTGTATATTGAGACCCAGCATCTGATGGGAGCAAACGAAGGATTTATGAGCATAGGCTGGTGGTATTTGGGAAGTCTACTTTTCCAAAAAGTCATTAAAAGGGCAGAAAGTAAGCCACCTTATGGGCACAGCTAAGAGCCAAAGAGCTGAGAACCAAGCAGATGAGCCTGAAGCAGGCTGCCTGCCTCAATCAATCACTGTTCAAACTGTGATGCTGTTGGAGGGACGCTGGCCAAGACAGTTGCTGGCTCTCCTGCCTCCTATGAAGCTTTGTCTTATTAGACAAAGAATGAATGCCAATGAGTGGTGATGCACACTTGTACTGTCTTTGGCTGTGTAGAGAATATGCCATTTTCAAATTTTACCTTCTGAGGGTCACACAATCCTCGCTATCCATCTCTGGCTGTTTGACAACAGTGTGCTCTGTTAGCTAATATTGAATCAAAAAGAAATCATTGCAGCACTTTCTGTCATTCCTGAATCAAATAATAAGTTATATAATCTTTAACTAATTCATAATTACAATAAGCAATGGAAGCGTATTTTCTTAAATGGTACCTTATTTTTGTTTTCATATGGGAGAAACACTGTGTAGAAATGCTTACATGAAGATCGAAAATGCTCAAAGCAATACAATTGAGCAGAGGTCAAACGACTCTGAAGAAAAAGCTATTCTTATAGAGAAGCAATTGGAAGAATGCCCTTTGAAGGAAGGAAAAGAAGACAAGCATATGCACATTGAAGCTACCATGGGCGACAGCGTGTTTTTTATACCCTAGTGGCAGTTAGCGAATCTCTTCCCCTTTTCGGGTCATGAGATAAGTGATGGGGGTGGGGTGGGAGTGTGTGTCATGATAGCGTGGAAGAGCAGGAAGTGGAGGATGCTGTGGCATCTAATGGTTGTGGTGCCCACTCACCTACAGCCTCCCTTCCCTTTCCATCTCTCATTGTCCTTGAAACAGAAAGACAAGGAAGACGTGTTCTCTTGCTGTGTAATTCTCACGACTCGTTCAGTCTTAGCCAGTAGCTGCAGCAGCCACTTCCGGAGGTCTCCAGGACTCCCAGCCCACACTGGGCCTTGTGGGTATGAAGCAGCTGCATCTAGGGCAGCGGTGAGTTTGTGTGCCTAGTGAAAGCTGCCTAAGTACTCTGAGCTTTGCCAGTGGGGAACAACAAGGAAGATTAAAAAGTGACTGCCCAGAGGTATATGCTTATATCCCGAATCAACTTAATTATTTTATGATCTTATCTGGGCAGCAGCTAACAATATTAGCAATTAAAAAACAGACAAACAAACAAAACCCCCCAAACCCCGATCAAAACCAAATGGAACTATCATCTCCGAATGTAGTCACATGTCTTTGGTACTCTGAACTCTTCCCCTGCAGTGAAAGAAAGAAGTGATGCTCATACCGGCCATAGTCTTCCGTCCAGTTGTAGATGGCTCTTGTACGTTTAATCCAGTCCTCAGGGTGGAATACGATCTCTGAAGGAACTAATTTGTCACAAGAGCCCCATGGCCAAAGTGAATAGTTCTTTTTCCAGCTGGGGTCCCCTTCATGGATTCCTATGCAAACAAATGTTTCTTTTCTATCAAAGGCAGAAAAATACATATTTTTAACTTCCAGTTCTATAGGTGCGGTACGTATCATTCAGGACAGACCATTTTTAAGTCCTTACATGTTGAGTGACAATAAACCCTTTGTGAATGAACACTTGGGGTTATTTTTGTTGTTGTTGAAATGTATCTTCATGTAAAAAAAGATGGTTCTGAAGGATGGCGGGAAGCAAACAGAGATGGACATGAAATCCTGCTTCCTGGCAGCTAAGAATTCACTCGGGAAAACTCCCGTGACACCATCTCACATGTCAGCATAAATGCTTTCTGATATTAAAAAACATTCCCAGTGGAAAGATGTCTTCCTTTGTGGTCCTACTCACTAGTCTCTCCTCCTTCAAACCTCCATTGCAAGGAGTTTTTGTTACTCCATCACCACTACTGTGTTCTACGCATGATTTGCATTTGTCATTCTCCCTGGTTAGCCCAGAAGTATCCTAAGGCTAGGTTCCCTACCCCTGAATAAACTCTGAATTCCACACAGCACGGTGCATACAGCTAGCATACAATAAATATTTGATGAGTGAAATTAATTAGATTGCAATGACTGCTCAGAGCTGCAAATCCTGCACAAATGAGTACAAGCAATGGCTGGAAGGAGCTCTGGTAGCGGCGTGGGTTACTTGTTGGGCTGCTAACCACAGGGTCAGCAGTTCCAAACCATCAGCCGCTCTGTGGGAGAAAGATGAGGCTTTCTACTCCTGTGAAGAGTTACCATCTTGGAAACTCATAGGGGCAGTTCTACCCTGTCCTATAGGGTTGCTCTGAGTCAGAATTGACGTGAATGAGTGAGCACTGGCTTAAATAACTTGGTTAGAAATTCTCATAATTTCATAGTTTTATACCAGTTTTTGCTTTAGACTTTAATAGCTATTATTAATAGTTGTGGAGTCGGGGTGTGTATGGGAGGGGGGGGGGCAAGGAGCATGTGAAGGGAATCACTTAAAAGTAAAAAGATCCCAGAAAAATACTTCAAGGAACAAGCCAATTCTGGGCTCGAATTGTTCCTCTCCCATTCATTACCTCTCTGATTTGAGAGATTTCACTGTATCTAGTGCAATAGGGTGCCTGTGCTGGGAGCTGGAGGCAAGCACTGGCCACAATGAGGATTCCTGGACAGAGACCTGGAGTAGCCATCTGAGGACCCTGGAAATAAATGGTGGAAGGAAGCCTGGGGGAAGGGATCGGAACTCAAAGTCGCACCAAACTAGCAGTGGGTGTATCCGCTTCTCCTCCAGCACTAGGTGGCCTCAGTTTAAAGAAGTATGCACCGAGGAGATCAAAAAGAGCCCCAGGAAAAAAAACCCAAACCTAAACTCACAACTCTTTCTTTCTAGTCCAAGAAGCAGTAAAGTGGGCTTGTAAGAGAGAAAGTGGAGGAACTCCTTGGGGGGTTGTCCCCAAGCAGTGCTGTGGCATCTGTGAAGACAATAGCGTAGGACAGTGGCCTGACTCTCAGAGGGGGAGGGAACCTTTCCTCTGGCCAGAAAAGGTGAGTGTGAGTTTAGCAAAGTTGCAGTATATAAGGTGTACACACACACACACACAGTTGCATGTATGTCTATCCAGTTTTAAAACTCACTGCCATTGAATCGATCCTAACTCATAATGAGCCTACAGGTAGAACTGCCTTTGTGAGTTTCTGAGAATAACTCTTTACAGGAGTATAAAGTTTCATCTTTCTCCACTGGGGTTGCTGGTGGTGTTGAGCTGCTGACCATGTGGCTAATAGCCCAACATTTGGCCTACAATGCCACTTTATGCACTATGCCATCAATGGGATCACTTTGGGAGGTGGGATAACTCTTTATTCCATAAAGAGTTACAGTCTCAGGAGTTCTGCCCTGTCCTATAGGGTCACTATGAGTCAGAATCGACTTAATGACAGTGAGTCTATACAATAGCAATGAATAATTGAAACCGGGAACTGAAAGTTTAAAATTTGTATTATAATAGCTCTTAAAGTTAAATATTTAGCTATACATGAAATAAAATATGTAGGATCTGTATGTTAAAAATGATGAATGTTGATGAAAGAAATCACACAAGGCCTAAGTGAATGAGACTTACCATTTCAAAGGTGTGAATGATTCACTACATAGCCCAACAATAATTTTTTTTAATGTGTCTTGGTTTTTAAGCCTGTTCCTGGAGTTATGTGGAGTGCTGATACAGAAAATTGTTAATTTGTCACCTCATTTTAAATATGAGAAGGATTCAGACCCACAAATTACAAGGTAAGACAAAAAAAGGTACCATATATACTCGAGTATAAGCTGACCCAAATCTCAGCTGAGGCACCTAATTTTACCATACAAACTGCATAAAAATGTGCTGAAAAACTTGGCTTATACATGAGTATATATGGTAATAAATAATTGAAAAGGAGTTAGGTATTAAGGGACTTCCGAGGGAATCTATGTTCTGACCCATGATGGCTAGCTGGTAATCATGAGGTCAATGGATCCAACCCACCAGCCACTGTTCAGCCTTTAAAAGATTTAAAGGGTTAGAGACATGAAGGGGCAGTTCTTTTCTGTCCCATAGGGTCACGATAACTTAGAATCGACTAGATGGCAGCGGGTTTTCCTTTGTGGTCTGGGAGGCTGTGCCGTGTCCACAGAGATTATCAGCTGGATCCTGCAAAGCCAACAGAGCTTGAGACGAGGGAAAACGGAAAAGGCACACACATGGAAGGGGTGAGGGCAATTTAGAGTATCGAATATGCAAGACTTCATAGCAATTTTCATAACTATCTTGAAGACCTAAACTTTTCTTTTTTAAATTATACACTAAACATTTCAGAACATGTTTTAATATAGAGAAATCGATGTTAAATGTTTCAGAGGAGAGGTCAAAGCCCGGTTTCTTTGTAAGAAATATTCTAACTTTTCTTTTAAGAGTTTCTGTGCACGGGTGGATAAGTTGTACCATCTTATAATAGACTAGAACATTTTAATTTTAATAAAGGAGTTTGAACTCTGATAGACCCATTTTGGGTTTCAGAACAGTTGAATCTCTATTTATTGTACCAAACTCACAACCAGCCAGTCGATTACCACTCATAGGATAGAGTGGAACTTCCATGGGTTTCCTGGGCTGTGAGTCTTTATGGGAGCAGAAAGTCTCATCTTTCTCTTACAGAGCGGCTAGGGGCTTGAACAGCGGAACTCGGGGTTAGCAGTCAAACAGATAACCTGCTCTGCCATCAGTAATTCTTATTTTGGGCCCCCTTTTTAAGATAACAAATTGGAACCGCCTGCTGGTCAGTTCCTAATAAAGGTAAAGTGATAGTTGGGGAGAATTCCAAGTTTATGTAGTCTGCACTGTTCAAATATCCCTGTGGATCAAAAGAAGCATGTGGAGTAGAGCTTAACCTAAATATTCAGTACAACACAAACTGCTCCACATAAATCCAGCATGCACTTCCTCTGTCTCAGGCTAGCTAATATGACCTTAAAATATCCCGATTTTTTTTATGGGTTTCAAAAGGGTCATGGAAAAATGCAATGAAATGATAGTGGAATTTCTCCACAGATTTTTGTAGCCTCCTCACATAGTTCACAGAACATTCTGGACACACAAAACGCATTACATAAAGGCTACAATGAACCCCCAGGCAGAATGAATTGCTTTCTCACCCATGCTCCCCAAACACTTAAGACTGTCAAGTTAAATCAGCCACTTGCATGTGGAGCATTGAATATGATGCTTTTACAAGTGTGGGGCTAATTCCATCTTCTGGTTACACAGACTTATCGTATATCTGTGTCTATAAGTTGTACAACTAGGTTGTGGTCTACATTCATCTTTTTATTTGCCAGGGCTGGCTACAAGTTTGCAATCAGTAGACACCCAATAAATATCGATGGGATTGAGCTAAATACAATGAACAAACATGCCTATTTAGGGATTTTGGTGGGTCTCACTATTTTATCCTGAAATAGAAAAAGTATTACTCTCAAGAGGAAAGTCGCTATGACACAGACTGACGCACCAGCTGCACTGTTGGGCTCAAACACACGGTGATTAGGAGGCGAGTGTAGGGTCAGGTAGTCACTTTTATGTCAGGTTGTCAGGAGTGAGTGCTGACTGGATCACAATGAATCATTACTTGTTAATGAATATTAACAAGCATACCTGTGCACATGCCTTCATAACCAGAACTGCATTTTCACACGAAGAGCATGTACATGATACGCTTTTGCCAACCTTGAACATTCTATTTCTTGGGACGCTATGTGTGGGTTTGTTATTTGTGAGATACAAATAAGCTACTCATGAGTCAAAGTTAACTTTAGCTTCTGAAGATTAAAAGTATCACATTATGATATTCTTGCACACCAAATCCACTGCCCGAGAGTCAATTCTGACTCATAACAACCCTAGGGCAAAGTGGAATTGCCCCTGTGACTCTGGGAATATAAGTCTACAGGAGGAGAAAGCTTCCCCTTTAGCTCACAGAGTGGCTGGTGGGCTCACACTGTTCGGCAGCCCAGGACGTTGCCTGATATCCCACCACATTGCCTGATATCCCACCAGAATGCCTGTGATGTTCTTGTAGAGCAGTGGTTCTCAACCTTCCTGATGCCGCGACCCTTTGATACAGTTCCTCATGTTATGGTGACCCCCCCAACCATAAAATTATTTTCATTGCTACTTCCTAACGGTAATTTTGATACTGTTATGAATTGGGCGACCCCTGTGGAAGGGTCATTCGACGCCCAAAGGGGTCACGACCCACATGTTGAGAACCGCTGTTCTAGGGGATCATTTAGCTTTGGGATTTATATAGAATTTCTGAAGTCCCCTTTACGGGAAACTAGATGTAACGAGATAGGGCTTCCTTCTTCAGGCTCCGGACAATCCCACACATCCCATCTCAGAGATGGGAGCAATGTTCAGCACCGTATTACTGAGAGATCTTTAGAACCCTTCTAGTTTTATCTCGGCTAGCATTACTGCAGGTAGGTGTTTTTCTGATTTATAAAAATGCCTTATCTTTTACAAAAACACAATCTTAGGCTATTTTTATATTGTGATTATTTCCTGGAAAACATTTGCTTTCCATTTAAAAGTGGTCCCTGGTGTTCAGCTGGGGAAGACTGTAATTGCTCGTGATCCACCTGCCATGATTTCAAGTAGGCAGGCACATCTCCAATTTCTCTGAATTGCACTAAGATCTTATTTACGGTTCTTGCTAATCTGCCTTTAGTTTTCCTTTACCCAGAGCAATAACATTTATTTCTGCCTGGTCTCATTTATACGCAGATATTCCATTTAATTACACAGATAATCTCACTGGTGGTGGGGAAGGAAGTGTAGGAGATTGGTCCTTTTGGATGAGGCACAGCTGCTCCATAAACAATTTTAGAAAAGCTTAAGATTTTAGAAAAGCTATTATGAGAAAATAATGCTCACCGTTTGTTTGTTTCAAGAAAATGATAAAGATTAAACGTGACCATCCCGCCAGGCAATATTCCTCCCACAGGATTCCACCGGTTCCCAGGGAAGTTGACACCTGGCAAATGCCTTGCCATCTTGGGTAAATACCACTCATAAGTCATCATCTGACAGGAAAAAAAATCACAAAACAAGTCATCCTTTTAATATATTCCTTATAAGAATCAGGTGTATCAAAGACGATGAAACGATTTAAAAATGGAAAACACTCATCAAATGCATACACAGGGCCAAAACACACACAAGCACAGACGATTGCTTTTCTCCTGGTGGCATGAATTTTATATCTCAAGATAATACATAACATTATTTATCAATAATATCAGCACTTTTGTATCAATTTACCTGCAGGCATTCGGTTCGTTCCCTAAAGGGGTCTTTGTTGACATCTACACCTGGAGAAAATGCTCTCAACTTCCAGGACCTGCTACAGTAGAACTTCTTCTGTCTCTGCATCCAGCACATTCCCTGATAGGATCATTGTTAAAATTATTTTGCCAAATTTGAAACTTCTTTGATGGTCAGGCTGAACGACCTAGATGATCTATAGAGCTGTACCATGACCCCATTCCCTCCCGCATCCCCAGAACTAGCGTTGCTCCCCTGCAATGACGAGGAAGATCATCTCAGCTCACAACAGCATGATAATCTAAGTCTCCAACCTAAAAGACCCACTGACCAAAGAACCTGAGTTTATTGTGATTTGAGTTGCTTCCGAGTTAGTTCCAACTCGCAGCTCCAAATTAATCGCATGTCTTTCCATCTTGAGCTCTCGTGCCACTTTAAAGATACGATGCCCAACTGACCCATGGTGTTGTCAGAGGTCTTGTGAGCCTGTGAAAGCCGGGCGGTGACTAAGCACCAGCAAAGAAGCATCGGTGCCTCTGAATTACGGTGTTGGGGAACAATACTGACTATATCATGGATTGAAAGATGAATGAACAAATCTGTCTCGGCAGAAGTACAGCCAGACTGCTCCTTGGAAGCAGGGGTGGTGAAGCTCTGTCTCATGTCTGCTGGACATGCTATCGGAAGGGACCAGTTCCTGGAGAAGGCCATCATGCTTGGTCAAGTGGAGGATCCAAGAAATTTTGAGGAAGACCCTCGACAAGATGGATTGACACAGTGGCTGTAACAATGAGCTCATGTCAAGCAACACTTATGAGGGTGGTGGGGGCTTGGACACTGTTTAGTTCTGCTGTCTGTAGGGTTGATGTGAGTTAGAACCCAGTCAATTGCTCCTACCAATAACCACCTTTAAGGAACCCTAATTGGGCAGTGGTTAAGTGTTCCGGGAGCTGCTAAGGTCAAGGTGAGAGGCTTGAACCTCCCAGCCATCCTGCAGAAGAAAACACGGGGTCTGTTCTTGTGAAGACTGGGCTGGGTGACCCTGTGGAGACAGCTCTGCTCTCTGCTTTCGGGCGGCTATGCATCAGAATGGACGCAACAGCTTGCAAACAACAATCCCTCTTCCTTGGGTCAAAATAAACCTCCATACCAGAAATGTGTCTCTGAAGTAACCAGAGAGAGCCTTCATAGCGATGGCTCTCTTCTTCTAAAAGTAAAAACTCCTACGTTCAAAGCGTTGTTGCAACTTGTTCATATCTCTGAACAATTATGCTTATATTTTTGCTTGCCTTCGATAAGTGATTTAGTTAACAAATGACAAATGAATGTTAGGGTAGCAGTATATTGTAAGCATTTAAAAAATACTTAACTGAAGTAAACCTTATTATGCCAATTTTCCTTTTGGGGGAATATTGATATTAAGTACCCACTCTTGTGCTATGACCCAAATGTTCCTCATTTAATTCTCATAGTGACTTTACTACACGAGGATGCTGTATCAGATACTTTGCTTGCCCACCCAACAGCTGACACCGCCTTCTTCTGCACTAATGCAATCTCGATTTTGATTAGGCAGCTCAGGGCAGCGATGCATTCTGGTCCAGTCCTTCCCCTTGCTGGCGGGGGTTTACAAGTGGGCGAGCAATTCAGAATTGGCCAGTGGGAGTGAGTAGAGGTTTGATGGGGGCTTTGGGGTGCGGCTACAATAAAGAAAGAGAGATAGGTCCCAGAAGCAGCACCGTGCTTTCCTGCCGTTGAAGGTAGTGATTTTAGGGTTTGGAACTGGGCACCCACCCCTGTCTTGGGACAATGAGGAAAAAGACCAGAGAACTACAGAAAGACTGCCCTTGTATTAGAAATCATCAGTCTCCAATCTCCAGACAGTTTGCACTCTGGTATTCTGCTTCTTGCCTTTAAAAGCATCCTCCCTTATCCCACAACCAACCCATTTTCCCAACCCGGAAACAGAAGCTCTGCGAGGAGCAGCCATTACTCGCATGTCACACAAGTGGGAAGTCATAGAATGAATATTTGAATTTAGATCTAATTAACTCTGAAATCCATGCTTCTCAACGTAGTGGCTCCCTTCTCAAATCATATTTAAAACTGGACGACAATATCATTTTACAGACAAATAAACCCAGCTCTTGTCAGAAGGCAGACTGAAGCTCCAATGAATCAATCTTTATATATGAAGTATGTAAATGTGTACACTTATAAAAATGTGTACACTTTTCACATTCTCCCACCCAAGTACATCAATTATATAGTTTACAGTTTTCCCCCCAAAGGTGCGTATCACTCCTGAATTTGACAAAACATATTACGTAAATAATGCACCTGGCAATTTGTTCAATCAAACTAATCAAATGATTGTCTTCAAGTCAAGAATTTATCTTTTCCTGATGACTGCCCAAAGAGCGAAAGATAGCTAGCGTTCCCTCTTAAGTCCTTATGTTTTGAACAGCATAGCTGATCATTTAAGCATGCTTCTTCCGTTCCAAACATGTGTCCTCACAGCCCTTGAAACCTTCACAAGTCCTCCTCGGCCAGACATTCACCCTGGGAGCAGCACGTCCCATCCAAACCCTGTACAACAGCTCCATAGCTGAGTTGTGGTTACTAATTTCTATTCTGAGTGAAAGGCTTACTTACCTAAGTGTGATTTCTTCTCGGTCTAATCTAATCAATTCCCGGACCAGGGGGCAGTGTTTGTTTGAATGGCTGAGCAGACTGAATGCAAAAGAACCATTTAAAAAGAAACTCCCATTACAATCACGGTTCCCCTGGCATGCCGTATGGACTAGCTGCTGCTGCTAGTGGCGGCAAGCTGGTTCTGTTCTGGCCCACGACATCCTCACATGCTGCACATTGCCAGGCCTTTCTTCTGTGGGACGTCCGGGTGGCTTTGAACTGCCAGACTTTAAATTAGCTGTCGAATGCAAGCCATTTGTGCCACCTTCCCATCTATACACGAACCAGAGACTTCCAGAGCATTATTCTAATCCAGTATCAAACATTCTTACAATATTCAGTGAAAATGAAAAAAAAAAAAACCCTACCCAAGACTCATATGACTTACGAGTTACAATACACAAAAGAATGTGATCTACTATATCCTATGTAAGTATGATCGTGAAATCTACCCATGCATGCACTGTTGAAAACAAAATAGTTCTTTTTCTTTTAGAGAACAGAGAACGGGGCTTTCAATGACTATATATTCCAAGTGTGTGCTTCATATACTTACTTCCTGATCTACTAGTGAAATATCGGGTCTCAGCCCCTCGCAGTAGTGCATGTAACGGAGAGAGTTCCCTGGCAAATCTCCTCTGAGTAAGATAATTGCATCCTGTGGCATAGAGGCTAGAAGGTTCTTTGCAAATGTATCAACCACATAGTTGGTCCTTTGGTTGCAGATGCTGAAAGGAAAGAATGCAAAGGCATGAGGAGAGCAACGCTTGGCGACAGCTTCATCAGACCAGCTGCCCTGGCCCGGGCCGTCTACACCGGCTATTCCCCAGCGCCTAGACTAGCTCCTTGACGGGATGCATGTCTTGGGAAAGAGACCCTGGCATCTGAGGAAAACTAGGAGTGCACTGTTAAAGACTCAGGCGACGCCTTGACTCATGGATTCATGGGGTTTTTTCCACCCAAAAGGCATTGCTGAGAAAACTGGCCTTTTTCTCCCCTCTAAACATATATGTACGTTCATTTGAAAAGTCAGGTATCCGGTTGCACTTGGATTTTCGAGTAATGCCACATGATTGCCCATCTCTCAAATAGTGTGCCCACATGAGGAGTGCACCCACCCATATAATGCGCCCACATAGATTGCCCATGGGATTGGTGTGGTGCACTTATAAAAATTACATGCGGGGAGAAGAGTTGTGTGGTTGGCAAAAAAGTAGAGGATGTCTGTGGTGCTTGTGGTAGTTACATAATCTGTTCAATTTGACTTATGAGTGAAGGGGTGGAGTTTAGCCTGTCAATCAGGTCGCAGCTTGATGACCTCATTTGGAGGCTAAGGAGATAAATAGCTCACTGGAGGTGAGACACATGCTCATTCCCTGCGAGGCATGCCTGCTAACAAGACACATGGAGCTACACTGATGCCCTGAGGTGGAGGAGCCACATAGAGACCCCTGCCAGTGCTGAGATGCTTCTACCACAGCTGGGTCCACAAGGCTTTCCACCCACTGGCCTGGGAGTGTCCTGCATTTGGCATCACTACATGTGTTGCATGAGTCTGAAGAGGACTTTATAGGTTGGTATCAGGCACATGGGCTAATATCAGAGTTTTGGGTTTGATCTGGATTGGGCTGGGATGTTTTCTCAATATTCAACTGCTCTTGTATATAAAGCTCTTTCTTACACACACATGAGTGTCTTTGAATTTGTTTCTCTAGTCTACCCCGACTAACACAGTGTTTCGTTTTTGCAAGTAAAAATAAGGTCATCCGATTTATCCAAAAGGGCTTTTTGGAAATGCCAAAGGAAACCTAGCAATTTCCGACAGCAGTTCAGTGTTAGCGTGACTCCGGCCTCCAGAGGGTGGCCCTTCCCAGCACCCCTGAGCGGCAGGCAGACTCGGAGTCCCTGGGGAGGAGGCCCCGAGGAGCAAGAGCGCAGGCACTAGTTGCACTGGTTGCACCTTCAAGCAACAGCTGTCCAGCTCCTTCGAATAACGAAGGGGCCTTTCTCCCTTTGAAGACAAACTGGCACGGGTTCTAAGAGCTTCCCATGAAAAAAGGAAAACAGATTATTTAACAGAGGAAAAGCATTCAAAAAAAAAGAAAAAGAAAGGACAACCCATCTCTTTCCCGCCATCACCAGGTCCAGTCCATTCAACAGAGTCCAGACGCAGAGCCTTCGGCTGAATGCCTGGGTTAGTATCGCATGCAAACAAACACCTCCAGGAGCAAGCTCCTGACGGAGGCGACCCTTAGCGCCTCTCTCGGTGAGTCCCCGCTCTGCAGTCTGATGCCTCGTGTCTCAGCCACCCCAGCAAGATGCTCTCTCCCATCCTCAGAGGCAAGTTAAAAAAACAAAACAAATCAATCCGAACAACCAAACCCCGGCCTGTGCAAGTGTCAGAGAACGTGAAAGTGCTGTACAGACCGGAGGCCTCAGGAGACAACTGGGATTGGAGGGGGAAAAATTAAAGTCTGGGAAAACCACTGTGGACACAGTGATCCCTTCTGGGTCCGCATTCCGGACCACAAGGCCTCTAGGGGAAGTGCTGGCTCTCACCCTAGAAGGATTAAATGCTTCACACTTTTAAGTGTGAAGACGACTGTGTGAATTTCATACTTCAAAAAAAACAAACCCCCCAAAACCCCACCTTAGTATGAGTTTAAACTTCAAAGGCCTCTCCACTGCTGTAATGATTACCCAATACTGCAAGATAGAAACAAATTTTCAATGGCAACTCGGACATCTCTTGTGTTAAGGTGGCAATTGTCAGTGTCAAGGCTATGGAAGCCAACAATGGAAATCCGTCTGTATTAATGATGCATAAAGGTTAAGAGATTTCTAGAACTTTACTTAGAAATAAATATGCACTTCGAGAGGCTAACTGGATCAGAGCTGGGTTATTAGTCAAAAGGCGAAACCACTAAACGAATGAAGGGGATCATTTTCGCGACATACGGAAAACCTCTAACATCTTTACACCCTGTCTAAGTGGCATCTGACATAGAGCCTGGCATCTCTAGGGTGCAGAGCCCAGGCAGCGCCCAAATTCTTGGGAATGGCCTGAAACTGCCCATCACCCGTTGACAGTCTGGTTCAGGGGTAGCAACCCCAGAGAGTTTAAGAATCGCTGCCCTCAGACCAAGCTCTCTCACTGTGGGTCTTCAAAAAATCTGTGGTAGCTAAAGACGAAACAAAATCCTGGCCTCTAGTGCCGCCCACCTCTGGCCTGAGGGTTGCGTTTCATGAAAAGGGTCATGCGTCACCTGTAGTTAGCGTAGATTTGGTGAGTCACAAACATCGCGGCAGAAAGCCACTCCAGGCACCGCAGTCCCAGGCTGTTCTTCAGCACACGCTGACTCTCAGACACAAGTGCGGCCAAGCCGACGCCAGCCAGGACGGCCACCACCGCGTTGCTCTGCAGCCAGAATCGCTCTACCTGCAACACAGCACGTGCACGGAGTGTGCAGACGGCATACACCTCGAGGACTAAACCTGCTGTCACCCAGGGTTTGTTCCAGGGCTGCCCCGTCTAACTCTACCCACTTCATCTTTCCGTTTCCAACATCCCCTCCTCTCGGTTTGGCATTTGGACCCAACCCAATCATCGGGCGGGGATGCACATATTCATTTCACCACTGCAGTCTTGCTCTTGAACTCCCGGTCTAGGTAAGGGGAGGGAGTGGAGAGGGCTTTTGCTTTACTCCTGATGTTTCCTCCTGGGTGGAGTTGCCCCACTACACACATACACACACACACACACAATCATATATACTCGAGGATAAGCTACATGAACATCAGCTGAGGCACCTAATTTTACCACAAAAACTGCATTAAAAATATGCTGGAAAACTCAGCTTATACACAAGTATATACATACAGTGTATGCCTTTCCATTCTTTCTCCTTCTCGGAGTGCAGAGACTGGTCTGAGTAGGGGATTTGGAGATGGGGTGGGCTTTGGCGCAGGGCAGTGAACTATTTAATGTGGCTCTTCTGAGGACCCTTTCCTGATGAGTCTGGGTAAGAGACGGGGGGAGAAGACACTGGGCGGATTCAGTTGTGAGGGGAGGTTAGTGTAAGATGACCAGATTTAAAGCGGGACACCACTGACGAGGAGGGAGGGGAAGCAGGGGAGGTTCTTGTTGAAAAATTTGGTCTATATGGACCACATAGATCGTTCCCTATCTTGTCATGCATTCTTTTCAAAAATCGGGACTTTTTTAAAACGGGACTGGTCGTCACCTTGGGTTCGTGGGGTTCACCGTGATCGCTGTCTTGCTGTGTGGATGAGTCCTGGCTGAAGCAGGAAGTGGGAAGTTCCCTACCAGCAAGAGAGAAGAGCCAGGAGAGGAGAAAACGTCTTTTGGACCCTGAGATCCCTGTGCATCGAACCTCCCCAAGCCAGCTTCCTGCCCACGCATACAGCTGTC
>NW_022103915.1:49833960-49839506 GCF_000313985.2 Echinops telfairi
TATCATAATAAGTGTTACATTGTGTTAAACCACAGGAAAAAATAATTGGATCTAGACACCTGCCTTTGTTAATGAGGAACAGGGGAGCCTCTCAGTTTTAGAAATAGAAGTCAGAAGGGACAAACAAATAGCAATGGACTATGTGTGATAGATAACTTGGAAGTCTGCAGCCAAGAACATCAAGTAAAATTCACAGCATAACTATAAACTATACATAAGAAGTAACCAAACAGGCAAAATATTTTCATGCATCCAAATAATAATAGCTTAAAAATGACAGACTTCACCATTGGTGAGAATGTACAGTAGAGAATACTAGTATCACCTTTGAGGAAAGTAACTTGGTGATTTTTACCATGGGCCTTAAAATCATCACATTCATTGACCCCGCAATTTGACATAGAGGCATGAATCTTAAGGAAGTAGCCGGGTATGTAGACAAAGTGTAATCCATAAAGATAGTTAGGATTATTGAACTATGGAATGATATGATATATGTATTAACTCCCAATTAATAATAAATTAAAAATATATTTAAGGATTACTCATCACAGTGGAAAAAGTAGATGCAGTTGAAATATTCATGAATAAGAAAGCATTTAAATACATTCTACTACAGTCACAGGCTGGAATATTATATAGACATTTAAATCATCTCAAATATTTATGACAATATGGGAAAATGTTCCCAGTGTTGAACAAAACTACAGGTGTATGTCACCACATACATTTCACATACAAATGTCAACTATTCAACAGAGTAGAAAGTAAGTGGGTGTCAACATTCCTACATGTTTAGGCTTTCTTTTATCATCAAAGAAATTGAAATAATTGCTTGTTTCTTTTTGAAAAGCAGCAATCATAATTGGCTATTGGCAGAGTAATGAATCAATCAAGTTCATGACATCAAATAACTTGTTTAGCTAGGTTGTAATATCAGGAGGCTCTGAAAAGTTTGTTGTAAAATGTCCGTTGTCTTTTTATTTCAGTTTTTGCCCCAAAACTTTTTGAAGCCCCTTGTATATGGCTCAATTCTTCAGAATCCTTGATTCACCATTTAAAAAAAGCCTAGCAAAAAAGCAGTGCAGATTTGTCTCGATAAGAGTGAGAAGGGGACCATCTATTTGGCATCTAAACGAATGCGGGAGTGGTCTACTGGCCTACTGGAAACGTGAGTTCAATGACTGAGCATGGGAGAAGGCCTCCATCACTCACTTTCTGGCTGAGCATAGATTTGCCCAAACCGCCAGGGCTTGAATGTTGAACGAGAGCTCTGTCCTCATGCTTGTCACCTGAGAACTGGAAAAGACAATCCAACTTATTACCGGCATAAGACAAATCTGGTTAAATCCAAATAAGATATTCCTCGGGAAAATACATCTGATTATGCACTGAACAATTTTAGGGGTGTTGGTCACGTTTTTAAATGGTTTTGTCTTCTTCTGAATATAAGAGGAAAAATACCATAAGAAAGAAGTCAACAATTCTGAAACGTCTCCCATCTGTCAACATTTGGTCACCCACTTGTATAATGCAGGGCAGGATCAAAATAAAACTTGTCTCTTTGATACCGGTTTACTTTCTAGGCTATCTCTCACTGGTTTGAGATGAAGTTTGCTGAACTACATTTCCCCCTTCTCTGGCAGCAACATAGGCAAGGCCATGAGTGACTTCACAAGGGAACTCGAACCACGCTCGGTGCCATTGCGTCGATGCTGACTCTTGGGGACCCTATAGCACAGGAGTTTCTAAGACTTTAACTCTTTAGGGACTATACCTCTCCCTTGGAGCAGCTGGTGGTTTTGAACTGCTGACCTTGTAGTTAGCAGCTCGATGCATAACCACTATGCCACCAGGGTTCTTAGCAAAGGAAAGCAAACTTAATTCAAACATTTCACTGAAGACTCAATCATGAAGAAAAAGGAAAGGAGGAGTGATTTCCTTCCTGTTTTCTCCAATATTTGGTTCAAAAAAATGTCTAAACAATTTCAAAGAAATGTGTCTTCTTCCAAAATTAAACAAGTCTTCCATTCACGAATCTAGATTTTCCAGGTGTTAGCTGAACTCTAAGAGAGAGCTCAACTCCTGTGCTAGCTGGTTCCAGTTTTTTCCCCCATCTCAAAGAATGTCCTCGCAGTGGCGATTTTCCTGGAGAAAGTGTGATGCCATAATTATGGGAAACACACCGTTGTGCACGCTACTAATGGGGCTTCTGCTACTATGAGAAGGGATTCTTGCTCATTTCAAACACTCGAAAAATTGATTCCAGCATGAGGCCCATTTCAAACCATTTTTCAAAAGGAATGCAGTTCTCAAAATTAATTCTTAGAGTTTTGTTGCTTAAATGTAAGCTCTGGTCACTGTACGGTTAGAGCCATTAATGTCCTTGTCCAGGATTGCAATTTAGAGACATCAGTGGGAGGGAACTGCGTTTGACCGACTCGAAAGGGGAGATGACTAGGTCCCATCATTTTGAAGGCTTTTCTTGCAAGTTAATTATATCCTGCCTTTCCCAGCACTCCTGTCCACCTGAAACAAGTAAAGATGGGAAATTCTCTCTGCCAGCGAGTGCTCGGACCATGCTTCCATTCTACATCATAACTTGGTTCCAACGATGAGTGTGGGCGTGCATGGTTGAGTCTTTTCGGGTCCACAACTTAGGTGTTATTATTTTAATGTGATGGAGACCTTTAAGTTACCAAATAGAGCACATTTTTGAGCTTCGATTAAGAGATTTATAGTCTGGGATTATTCCTGAATGTTCTTTGGAGTTCATGTACGAGTTCATTTGTTAAGGCAAAATCTGTTAGTAAGTCTGAATGCTGAAACAGCTACCAGAAGGGAGACAGCAAACAACAGGCACAGGGTAAAGCTGAATAAAGAGAAAACTTCCTGACATTGATTTTAAAACGCCAGGAAACTGAGGGCCTTGCTCCTTTGTTCGTAACAATAATAACAACAATAGAAACGAGTCACAAAAGTTAGTGAGACATTAAAATATTCAAAATAAAGTGTGAGAACCATAACAATGTTATGTAATAATGGATAACAAGGAAAATCAGCATATCTTATGAGCCTAGTTTTTACAAATTTGGTTTTTTTATGGTTTTGAAGGACAGATATTAAGAGGTTGATAATAATTGTGGTTCTCTGCATTTTGGAATTACAGGCAATTTTAATGAAAAAATCTTTGTACTTTCTGAATTTTCTATGATCATGTATTGGGTTTGGAGCCCTGGTGGCATGGCCCAGGTTATGTGTTGGGCTGCTACCCACAAGGTCAGCAGTTCGACATCACCAGCTACTCCACATGAGAAAGAAGAGGCTTTCTACTCCCATGAAGAGTCTCAGAAGACCACAGGCAGTGCTACTGGGCCCTAGAGGGTCTCTATGGGTCAGAATCGACTCAGTGGCAGTGAGTTTTAATGATATAATTTTAATGTATTGGGTCTACGATGGGAAGGACAGGAAGAAGGGAAGCAAGCTGGCAGGGGAGCGAGACAGCAATTGGGAAAGCTCATAAACTGTCTCTAGGGGTCAGACTCCACTCAATGACTGGGAGTGTTTTAGACTTATCAACTGCCTCATGTATAAAACTGAAATACTTAGATTTTCAAAACAATTTTCTTTAGTATGCCTCAGACTCGGGAACTAATATCTGGCTTTAATGTTACAGAAAACTCTTTTTCCTCAACTTTATATTTCAAACATTCTACAAGTATGACCAGATTGGTATGAATATTTTTTCAAGTTGTCTCACTTTGTCTGGGTTTTAAAGTAAATATTCACTCATTTTTCCAGGAACACTAGTAGATAATATGAATGAGAACAGTTTGCCTTAGCTAGTTCTAATAATGTTGGATGCTAAAAATATTGAAGTAAAAAATACAGATTACTACAAAACCAGTCTAATGGAAAAGTCTCAAGAGACTTTAAAAAGGACCAAACAATGGAGTTCTGAGAATGAAGAGCACAGTACAAACAAAAACAACGGCCAGGGCTCACCTTTGCTAATGACAATCTCATAAACGGTTTCTGAAAGAAAGCACACACATACACACACACACACACACACACACACACACACAGAGAGAGAGAGAGAGAGAGAGAGAGAGAGAGAAGGGACCAAATTCCTCCCAAAGCAACACTATGTTGAGTGATTTGGAATCCAACTAAACGTTTGAGCATTTTAGTGGTGAAGATTCTGGATACTCATCGGATAGTCTCACTTACTGTTGTACTTATTGCCCACTTTAAGCTATATCTTATTGAAGGACATGCTGCAATATTGGGCGGTGTACACCAACAACTCTTAACTGTAGATCTCAAACCATTTTTCCCCCAGACATGCTTCAGAAAGAGATAAACCTCAAAAACCCCAAAATCATCTTAAGGGAGTAGAGGATTCACGTAACACCGTTACAAAGGTGCCATACTCACAGCAATATCTTAGACATACTGGATCCGATCTCTGATTTTGCCTAAACATGAAAGTGAAAAGTGTTACTTGCACAAACAGTAAAACAAAACTTGGTTAGGCTACTGTATGCTGATATCTTGATTCAAAAGGTATGTTTCAAATATGCAACCCAGCATCTCTCTTGATTCAAAGTCTTTACTTCAGGACTTTCTAAGATTTCTAAATGGAAGACAGGAGAAACTAAACATCCCATCCATTAGGAAGAAGTTCAGAAGCAATGCGCGGGCCCAGAGCCAGGGCAGCTATTCTAGCAGGAATGATGGCACATCAGAGAATGGACAGACCGTTTCCTCTTCTGTTACAGACGCTCAATCTTTCTGGTCACTTTGATCAGAGTTTATTATCTCCTGTTAGTGTACAATTTCACAATCATGTGTGCACTATCATCTTTTCACATACGGGGTGATGGCCTAAGATATGATTTTGATGGGGGACTCAAAGTAGCTAAGAGTCTAAATATAAAGTATCAATTTATCGGTCAAAATAATAATCATCCTTTCATGGATCTATTTTATAAAATACTTTCTACACATAAAAACATAATGTACATTTAAAGAATAAAGGCTAAAAAGAGCTACAGACCCAGATTCAATTAAGAAGCAGAATTTCATAAATAAGGAATCTAGCAAAGCCCTTGAAGACCCTCCTTCCTCCACTCCCAGCAGAAACCTCCTTAAACTAAAAACAATGTGGCTAATTTTGTGTATCCTTACACTACGATTGCTTTGCTTTCTTTCAGGATTTGCATCAATGGCATATGCCACATGTACTCTTATGGGCATGCTTTTAAAAAGAAAATGTAAAAGGCACAAACTATAAAACAAAAAGCCAATGCCACTGCCTCTATCAACATAAATTCTTTTTCAGCTTATTCTTTCTCAGAGGACTTTTACTGTAACCACATTTAAAGTTTTCCCTTAATTTATGTCATAAGGAAAACAAGGCCTTTTGGACTTTTAAAAAGCACATTTTTCCCCATTCTGTGAAATAGTGGATTACAACTCATTCAAAAACATGTCTTCAATTTGAAAAACCAAATACAAATATGAATCCCACTACATGGAAG
>NW_022103915.1:49840275-49851594 GCF_000313985.2 Echinops telfairi
GGCCCAAACTCCTTCGCATAGGCAGGTGAAATAGGAATGAGACAAACAACGTTCATAAAGATGTACGGGGATGGTCTCTGTGGCATCTTTTGCATTTAACACCATGGTGGCAGTGCCAGATGAGGTAGCATGCTAGGAAGAGCTAAAGCTTCCCTGTTGATTTTGTCTGTGCCCTATATATTGTTCTCATGTCATGCGCCCCATCACCATCAGAAGACGGATAGCACTATTAATGCCACCAGCAGTAGACACTGACAATATGATGCTTAATGCCACCATGAGTAGGCATTGACAATATGATGTTTTATTCAGAGGGTTTTGGCTATTTCATGGAAATGTTGGCACAGATTAAGTTAGCTTTTATATAACCTCTGACCTCAACTAAATGCTCTTAGGGGAAAAAACAAAGATGAGAAATGTCAGCAAAAGAAATCAGGGAGACTGGAAAGATTCAAGTGGCCCTAGTGGAACAGTAGCTACACTTTGAGGGCTAACCATGAAGTGGGCAGTTCAAAACCACCAGCTGCTGCAGAGGAGAGAGAAGAGGCTTTCTATTCCTGTACACAGTTACAGTCTCACACCCACAGGGGCAGTTCTACCCTGTCCTATAAGGTCACTATGAGTCAGCATCAACTGGATGGCAGTGAGTGAGTGAGTGAGTGAGTGCGAAAGGTTCAATTGTTGGTCGTGTTAATAGTTGGGAAAGGAGTTAATACAAAGGGTCATAATTCTCACTCACTGCCCTCCAGTCGATTCTGACGCATACTGACCACACAGAACAGAGTAGAACTGCCCCTGCGGGTTTCTGAGACTATTATCTTTACGGGAGTCGAAAGCCACATCCTTCTCCCACGGAGTGACTGGTGGTTTCAAACTGTTGACCCTGCAATTAACAGTCCAAGGAGTAAAGCACTAGGCCCCCAGGGCTCTGTCAAGGTCATAACTGGGACAGCCAAGTCTTTTATTTATTTATTTTTACTAAGGAAATTCATTCTTGAGAACTAACACAAGAATCAAGGTCACACTCATCAGAAGTAGGAGCCTTGATTCATTTTAGCATTTTCAAATAAATATCCTGAATCGAAAAAGGAGTGTTGTATTATGGTACCGATTTCATCTGAGATGTGTGTGGTGGGCATGAGACGCATGAGGAAGGATGGAAAGAAAGAGGGTAGGACACAGCCGATTCAACAAGCATGCCTTTGTTGTTCTTGAAAGTGGTATTAAAGAAAGTAAGCGTCTGCTTTGGGTCTGTGTAGGTACTTTGTAAAGTTGATGAGAATTAAAACAGGTCAGTTGTAGCTAATGAAACTCCCAGGTTTGTGTGCAAAAAAGCAGGAGACAGCTGGGGGAGCTAGCAGAGCCCAGAAGAACAGTTAGCAGCCCTAGCTGCACATGGGATTCACCTGGAGAGTTTTTTAAATGTCCTGCAGCCTACATGGCACCTCAGAGAAATTAAAGCAGAATTATTTGGGGGAGGGGGTCATGATACAAGTATGTATATATGTGTGTGTATATGTATATATATATCTCCAAGGGCCCAGAGGCCATAGTGATTACACGTTGGGCCTGCTAACTACAAGGTCAGACATTCACAATCAGCCACTCTGGGGGAGAAAGATGAAGCTTTCACTGCCATAAAGAGTTACAGTCTCAGAAACCCATAGGGGCAGTTCTACCCTGTCACTCTGAGTCGGAACTGACTTGATGGCAATGAGTTTATGTATGTACGCAAACCAACCTTGCCTGCCTCGACAGCTGCTGGCCATTTCCAGCATTTAAACCTCTCAGGAGCGCTGGTGGCAGTCACTGGAGTGTAGAGCTGACCGTGAGCAGTTTCAACCCCAGTTCAGCCCGCTCTGCAGGAGAACGAAGAGGCTGTCTGCCCTCATACAGAGTGAGGGTCCCTCTGGGTGGGAATGGACTGGCTGGCCATGGTGAATGGCTATTTGTAAGCTTCACTGGTTTTTCTTCCCTAGAAAATCCTAAAGTCTAAGACACTTTAATTCAACAAAACTATAACACTGTAAAGCTATTGCTTGACATATTCTCCATCTAGGTCTACAGACTTCTGAAAGCAGTATTTCCATCTCTCTAATCCTTCCCCGAAGCATTCTGCCCTCTTCAAGGTACGTCAGTCCCAAAGAGCACTTTTAGCATCCTGCAGGGGCTCAAATCATGTTCCTTTTCCATGTCTTTTGAGTTTGGGGAACAAAAAGTCAGACGGGACGAGATCAGGACTGGAGGGTGGATGGAGCGCAGTTTCCCAATGGACTTCTTGCAGGACACCCCTTGTTACCCTCGAAGAATGAGCAGGTGCATGGCGGTGATGGGAAACAAGCCCTCAGTGCTCCTTCGCCGGCTCTTCTTCCATCAGTGATGTCTTCAATGTTCTTAACATTTCCTCATAATCTATCAATACCCCTTTGGGATCCCCCCAAACTGTTGCCATACCTTCTGAGCTGACCCCTCTTCCTTGAACTTAACGGGGCGAGCAGATCACCTTGGAAGCCAGCTTTGACTGGACCTGTCCTCTGGTGTTCCAGGGAAAGTCTTCACGGAGTTCGAGTTCTATATCTTCATTTTAAAATCAAGACCATAGAAAGACCTTTCCGTAGACGTTTCAAAACCTCCACTGCAGGCACTACCTGCTATGCTTTCAATATCCCTTACATAAAGACTTGCATGATTGACTTGGCAGAATTCAGTTCCAGAAAAAAACCGTTTATCTTTCCTGTTATGTTTCCCTGTTTCATTTATTTTATTACATACACATTTTACAACCTCCACATTACCCTCTCTGCTTTGCTGCCAAGAAGCCAAGAAACAAAATGTATTAAATTACAGTAAAGGCCGTTATCTGCAGCTATGGTATAATTATTTCCCTATTCCTACATAATAATTTTATTGTATGTGTTTTCTGCTATGCTTCTGATTACAGCTAGGTATATAATTGACAAATTAAAAAAATGATAAACAAATGTAGCCGAGGTGTAATTCCTAAATGCACAAACCCTGAATAAAGTAGTAGATACAATAGCCTAGCGGTGGCTTCGTATGAGTTTGCTGACTATGTGAACCTCTGGGAGGGAAGGCTGGCAGAAGAGGAGCCATCGCTCCTTCCAAGGGCTCTTCTCTAACTCCCTGCCTTCTCCTTACCTGTGAACCTTTTGAACCTGACCTTCTCCCATGGCGGGGACCACTTTTATGACCTTGTTTGACACTGCCATCTTAGTTTATCATTGCTTTTCTTGCAGAGAAAGAAAGGAAGCGAAATCATTTTTAATTCTCGCTCTCAGAAAACAGGCCTGTTCTTAACCAGAGACTTCATCCTTTAGCTTGCAGTGGCCGGGATGAGGTCTGCTGGGTGAGAGCTGTGTCGCCAGCAATGGGGCCAGCACGTGGCCTGGAACATACGGTCAACACTTGGCTGGTGAGTGAAGGAGTTATTCCCAGGACACCATCCTTTGCCTTAGTGTGTCAAATCTGATATTGGTCTTCTAAGGCTTTCTAGCCTATTTGCTTTCAGACACTATTCAGAATCAGTGTGAGGGAATCATGAAACACGCCAGCTGCCACTGAAATCAATACAGCATAATATGTACAGGTCAATGCTGTTAGGACCTATGGCTACTTACACTGTACAGAACAACACCCAAAAAATGAAAGCCCTGGGTTTTCCAGGATTCTGAGAGTGATATTTTGGACATAAGTGAAATATCAGGAATATTTATTTTGGCAAAGTTGGAAAACCTACCTTCTCTCTTAAAAGTCGCAAGAGAATCCGCGGAATTATGCACAGAACATAGAGCACAATTGTGTGCTGATTACATAAGCTAAGGCCACAGCAAAAGGCACCAATTTTAGCTACCTGAAAAGAAATAAAGGGAAAAGAACCAAAATATTCAAGTTAAAAATTCACCCGAAATTCTAAGAAAGCACAATAGTAAAAAGCTAGTCTTTCTAATAAAACCAAGCATTTGTACCATGGGAATGGTGGAAACCAACCTCTTTGATGCACATGGCCATGCTTTACCTCACACACACACCACCACTACCACCACCACCACCCACCCCCGCCCCAATTGGGTCAATTCTGACTCACAGAGACCTTATAGGGCAGAACAGAACTGCTCCAAGGGGCTTCTGAAGTCATCAAGCTTTACAGAGGCAGACAGCCTCATCTTTATCTTAGGAAACGGCTGGTGGGTTTGAACCACCGACCTTTTGGTCAGCAGCCCAATGATTACTGCTCTCTATCACCCTGACGGTTTACTGATAGTGTTTGCTATTGTGTTAAATCACTGTTGTTTGTCCTTCCATGTGTGTCCTTACTTACAGAAACTTCTTGTGGTGACTAAGTCCATGGTAACTGACCATTCTATCCCAATACATCCATCCTAATGACAAGTAGATTTCGTCACTGCCACTCTTAAGTCCTAAAACTGGACGTGAAGTGCAGCCATTCTGCTTTCTCTGTGCTCCCATGAGAGCCATGCGGGGAAGCACTCTGATGTCAGAACCTGGTTCTCTGTAGGGGTGGTTTTGCTTTTCTGGACTATATTATTTTCTCATTTGAAAAAAAAACAACCTAATTAAAAACAAACAAACAAACAAACAAAAAACGGCAAGCACATCACAGATCGTTTATGGGAACTATAAATAGACCAACTGTGATGCTCTTTGGTTTTTCCAGTTTTTAAGGAAGCGAGGCTGTCTCTAGTAAGGCTATCTGGTCCTTTCTAATGTGTGAGCCATAAACTTGCACATTTCAAATGATGTTGGTGATGAGTGCCTGAGAATGTATTCTCGTCCCTTCTAAAGGACTTGGTTTCTGCATTTGTTCTCCTTTAGTTCAAAACAAAATAGGCATTTGACTGTTTTATCCCCCTAAGGGATTAGATGTATGTACCATAATGGCACATACCTTAAGGTGGTCCGTTTAGAGCTTGGTATCTTATCATCTCTCTCTCTCTCATCATCTCTCTCTTTCTCTCTCTCTCTCTCACATACGTTAAGGTGGTCAGTTTAAGCAGGGGTCCTCAAACTACAGCCCGTGGGCCACATGCGGCACGCCGAGGATATTTATCCAGGCCGCCGGGTGTTTTTCCCTGTTTTTTACTTCAAAATAAGCTATGTGCAGTGTGCATAGAAATTTGTTCATAGTGTTTTTTTTTAAACTATAGTCCGGCCCTCCACCGGGTCTGAGGAACAGTGAACTGGCCCCCTGTTTAAAAAGTCTGAGGACCCCTAGAGCTTGGTATCTTACCCTCTCACCTCTCTCCTCCGCCATCTCTCTCTCACACACACACACACACACACACACACACACACACACACACACACAGATGGTGGTGGGATAAATCTATCTCCTTCACAAAACAAGCCTATCTTCTCCACAAGACTACAAGGGGCTTGATAATTCCCTCATCATCACCACCCAAAAAAACTCCGGAGCGCTCTGGGGGCTGGGGAAGGGGGCCAAGCCCCACGTTCCGCAAAGGTTATGATGGTTCCATTCACAATCAGAGCGCTTAGACCATGCCAACCTGCCTACGTTCCTGTGACAGTAATCAGTAGACAAACAGTAGCTAAACTTTAAGAGATACAGTATCTGTCTGAAAACGAAAACAAAATTCCACTTTGATCAAAATGGGTTACCTTTGATCTCTCTTGTGCAGTCGCTGCCTCCTCAAAATGGACTGTCAGCGCCATAAGCAGCCCCACAAACAGATTGTTTAAGCTGAAAACCTCTGCTGCGATGGACCACTGCCACGTGAGCCGGGAAAAGGAAAACACCCCCGCAGCAAGGACTCCTCCGGCACACGAGCCAGAAAGCCTGCAAAGACAGATAACAGGAATCTTCTTTCCCAACAGAAAGAACCGACTCTATTTCCTCTCTCTGAACCAGCTGCAGAAATGAGGACTGCTGCCCAGCACGAGCCCAACGTGGTCTACGGTGGGTACACGACTTCATGCAAGAAGCCTACCTATTCACAGTCAGTGAGCCTGCTTGGGGCCCTATGGACAGTGGCGGGTCCGTCTTCGGATGTGGCCACTAGCATTCAGGCCAGTTCAGACTCCCGATGGATAGTCGCTAAAGAGACAACGAGCCTGTGTCGGTTTCTTTGTTCTAGCCACCAAGAAGAATGGTGGCCTTTCAGACTAAGAAGGAGGTATAATTCGTGGTAAAAATGTTACAATAGCTACTTAGGGAACACTGGTTCTCACTCCTGGTGGACTGTTCAGACCCACTGCATGGCAGACTGTATTGGTCACAATATTCAATAAGTTAAAGATCTTATGAGCTATGTTTCTGATGGTGCCTTCTTTAGATAAACTTGATGTTAAAAATAAAGTTTTTACAGGGAGAAAACGGAATTTCAACAGCACCCAAAGAATCAAAGAATGCCCCCTCGCGGGGCAAATGCCTTCCCCCAAATGCCAACAAGCGTCATACATTTCAAAGCAAGCGAGACTCAAGATCTCAGTTCAGAGAGTGGGTGTGAGGCGGGAATATGGCTGAATAAGCTGGAACATATCAGACCCCAACGAGGTGCTGTCGTTGCTATGAAACAGAATCTACGAAAATTGAAAATACTAAACCAAATATGTATTTCCAAGAGTGTCATGAAATTCAATAAACAGTACCTTGTCTAGTAATTACACCATTATATGGCCCTAAGTTAGTATGCTGTAGGCATATTGTTTTATATTAAAAGGTATAAAGTAATTCTATGGCTTTTACTCAAACATTGTAGCAAAAAGTTAAATAAAAATGGCTAAATCTCTTTTTCTTTGAGGCGATTTCTGGTTCTTTTCCCCTCATTATTCCTTGATTTCTTGGAGTTCTCCATTCTCCAAGTGATCCTGATTTAATAGATTAAAGTCATTTCTTCCTTCTGAATTATTTTCCTATTATTTAAACTAATTATTGTAGGGGTTTCCTAATTTAGCTTCTGTTTTCCAATTGATTCTGCGATAGAACATCCAGATTAAACATCCCAGAGCATAGTTTTGATGACTACACTTTAAAGGACTCTTCATTGCCTGCAGAATAGATTCTAAATAGGTCAGCCTAGAACCTGGGTTCCCAATAACCTATCTCTACCTATCCATTAATTATCAATCTTTCTATTCCACCAATTAGTGAGGCCTCTCAAGATTCCTTAATAGACCATGCTTGTTGTTGATTCCCTATCTTTGCTCAGGCCATGCCCTTGAATCAAATATCTTCCCTACTCCTTTCTATCAAAATCATATTTAATATATATAGATATAAATAAATAAATAAATAAATAATTAATTAATTTCCTTCTAATTCCAAAATTTCCAGTCTATTTCTGGATAGCTATAGCCTTTTATTGTCTGCACCCATTATTTTGCATTGTTTTTGGAATGTCCACTGCAGTTAAAATGTGTTTATATTTGAAGCACTTGACCTGAAGCAAAGGAATTTTAATGAATGGGAGAATGACTGCACCTGAAAGTGTTATATGTATAAACTCACTGCCATTGAGCCGATTCTGATTCATACAGACCCTATAGGACAGGGTAGACCTGGCCCTATGGGCTTCTGAGACTGTAACTCTTCATGGGAGTAGAAAGTCTCATCTTTCTCCAAGGAGCAGCAGGTGGTTCCAAACTGCTGACCTTGCAATTAGCAATCCAATGCATAACCACTACTCCACCAGGGCCCATATGTATATGCATAACCACTACTCCACCAGGGCCTATATATATATATACATACACACACGTATACAGGTGATATAGCTCTCTCTATATATATATCTCACAGGAAAGTAAGCATATGATACAAGATTTCTTCCTCCACTTAAAACATAACCCAGTATCCTTGAAGAAATGGGTCTGTGGAAAATGAGTCTGAACCATGTTGTAGCAGAAAGCAGTCAGGATGCACTCCGAGCCTGGCATGAAGCCAGCTTGAAGGAGCTCCTGCTGTCCCAGTGGGGAATAATTTGAGCATGGAAATAATTATGGTAATAGATTGTAACCTGTTTGTTTAGTAAAAACCAGCACCCGTGGATCTATGGTGATGCGTAGAAACGGTACCTTTAGAGTGGGAAAATCTGACAGACAGCATCTTCGCCAAGAGCCCCAAGGGCACAGCACTAGTAAGGAGACAAACAGCAGGGCGGGCGTCCTGACCGAGTGCACGCAGAGGAAGGTAGCATTGTTTCTACGGTAGGCCTGGCAGATGCTGGATGTAGGCAAACCCAAGGTGAGGGACAGTCTACAAAATAATTAGTTGGTACTTATCAAAATAATCAAACTCTTTAAGGACCCAAAGCAACAAACACCCATAGAACTGTTCCTAACTAAAAGAGGCTAAAGGAAGATAGGAGGCCTGGTGGTGTAGTGGTTATGCGTTGATCTGCAAGGTCGGCAGTTCCAAACCCCCAGCCTGCTCTGTAGGCGAAAGGTGGGGCTTTCTACTCCTGTGAAGAGTCACAGTATTGGAAACACACGAGGGCAGTTCTATCACTTCTAAAGGGTCATTATGAGTCGGCACTCACTTGACAGCTGTGAGTGACTGAACGGGACACGGTAGTGGAGTACGATGAATGATATGGGGGTTCTTCTGCCATACATAGTGTTATTCGGACAACTGGCAAAATCTGCATGTGCAGCAGAGATAATAATATGATACCAGTGGTACTTTCCCGATTCTGATCACTGTACTGTAGATATGTAAAACAGTACTCTGATTTTTAGGAAACATTTAAAGGCAAAAGGGCATCACGTGTGGAATTGACTCTGAAACTGCTTAAAAGGAAACAGAACTCTACCTACTTGGAGTCAAGGGTGGAGAAAATGTGGGGCTATACTAACCTTCGGGGAGTCTGGATGAGGGCATGAAAAGAGGAGGCAGTTCTTACAACTCCTCTTGAAATCTGAAACTATGCCAAAGTGCAAAACTACATCCGCGTATTTCTCCGATGATAAGCCGATTGCATTTATTGAGTTTTGTTTTGTGGCCACGTGCCAACGGATTCTCTGTGCACGTTCTTCATATGAACTCATTTGACGTTCATGGGAACTCTAGGAGTGGGAATTGTTATCTTTCTTTCTGCTGATGAAAAACCTCGGACTCAGAGAGGTCAAGTAATTTTTCCAAGGTTCTACGGCAATTAGGTAGCAGACCCGGGACCGGGACTGTTGGCATAGCTCTTTAGTGCCACTGCATTCTGGGGTCAGGCCAGTTACTTCAGGTTTAATATAAGACATTTTCTACCAGATTAGGGATAATAAATAAGACTTTTATTTGGTTGAAGCTATTGCTCCTGGATGAAGAGCCAGATCGTATATTATTAGAACTGTGCATTCTTAGAACTGTGCTCAGTGCCACAATTGATTGAAACGACACACTACCAGCCTTGTATTCAAAACCACTTGAGTCTGGTTGGAACCAATTTTGTTTTTACTTTTTAGGGGTCATTAGTCAAAGTTGAAAACCACTAATGAATTAAAGAGCACTGAAAAAAAGTCCTGACCTCTACGAATCCTTCAGAGAAAACTCAGGATCGGCTTGTCTAAAATGATTTTGAATTAACCTTGTGAAGCTGAGCAAGACATGCCAAGGTGTTGGGACTGTCGAAGGGGGTCACTGGGATCGTGAACCATGTTCGCTGCCCTTTCAAGGAGTTTACGGTACAGTCTGAAGACGGGGAGAGCAGGGTGAAATAACGAGCCGGGGTTAACACCGACCCCGTGGCCACACAGTTAAAGTACAGCCGCATTTTCTTGAAGACTAAGCCCACATCTGTCAAGTCTAGAGCCTGCCATTGTCTTCTGAGGTCAGGGTGGTTTTTGCTATTCCTTCCCCCCCTTTTCTTGGTATCAGAGAAATGACCTGTGGAACTGCTGATGGAGGAAAGGGGAGAGAAGGTTTATAAATCAGTCATAGAAATCAAACCTATAATCTTGACTTTTTTTTTTTAGCACCAATGGTTTGTAGGCATGCGGAATGTAAACTGAAGTAGTGGGCCTTTTATTTATACATTTTTGGCTACTCATTTAATCTAACATCTGAAGCATCCATCTCCTCTGTTTGAGGGATACCCAGCTTGAGGCACAGTCCCCAGGCTGGAAAGACAAGAAATTCACTTTCCCAGACTTCCTTGCAGCTACGGCACAGGCGCAAGACCAAGGCCAAGGTCTGCTTGTCAGAAGCCCCGCCCGCTCCTTGCTCTGAATCCGAAACTACTGAGGCAGAGCAGCAGGAGCAGGGCAGTCTCCAATCAGACAAGGGTGGTGGCATCCATGCCTCACTTCCATCGACAGCAATGGCAGCATTTCAGGGACCATGTCCAGAGCTCAGCTCCTGCTGGTGGTAGCTTCACGTGAACTTACCTGAAAAGACCCTGAATGATATTTCAGGCTCAGAGCCTGGGAACACTGCCTTTCTAGAGTGTCTGTGTGCGCCCCAATCCTTTTGATGTTTCTTTTCTACTAAATACCCAAACCCTCTGCCTACAAGGCGATTCCAAGACATAATGACCTAACATAGGGTTTCTAACACTGGGACATCTTTATGGGAGCAGAAAGCCTCGTCTTTCTCCCACAGAGCAGCTCGTGGTTTTGAACTGCTGATCTTGCGGTCAGTAGCCCAGTAGGGCTCTTTCTACCCAATACAGCCAACGCTAACTTATTGCAACCAAGAATCTTGATGGAAACCTACTACCTTACCATTTTATTATTCCTATTAAGTTTTCCAAGGAAACTTTTTGAAGACATTTGGAAAATAAATGCTGAGGCTCCCTTACTGTGTCCGTAACCTGTCATCGCGATGGTCCCTGGTCTGACTCCAGGGTCTGGGCCATCCCCATGAGCTCTCACAGAGTGGATGCCTGTGAGCCATAGGGTTTTCAATGGCTGAGAGCTCCTGTCGATTTCCTTCCTTGCTAGTCCATTTTGGTCTGAAAGCTCTGCTGAAACCTGTCGTGCATCACAGCAAGACAAGCCTTCAGTGATGCACAGGCGGTGGCTGTGCAGAAGGTCTGGGAGCCTTGGAGAATGGGGGGAGGGCAGTGTGCCTAAGAGCTGGAAGTTATGAATACACTCAAACAGAGTAGGAGGTATTTTGGAAGCACCTTTGTTTCACTATTGATGTTTTTCATAAAGTCATCTATACAGGCTACACCCATATAGATTCCTTTGATTTCAACAGTCTTTTGGAAGTCAAACAAGAAACTGGAGTAACCGAAATGCCCACTAGAAGCAGGATGGGTAAAGAAGCGTTGGTACATACACACCGGACCTACTATGCATTGCCAAACACAAAACCAAACCAAA